>NC_064818.1:55805642-55894778 GCF_023721935.1 Panthera uncia | reverse complement strand
CCTCATAGTGCTGTTATTACGAATATTAAACAGGAGGAAACAGCCTAGAGAGGTTAGTAACTTGCTCAAGATCACTCATAAATGATATATATGGCCAGAATTAAATTCCAGACCTGTCAGATCTCAGAGCCCATGTTACAATAATTCTGCTGTACAGTCTCCAAGATAGGTATTTTTGAATATTCAAGGGCTGTCAAGAAAGATTATATTAAGGCAACTGCAGAGGGCAAAACTTGGGCCAAATATGGTCATTAGAGGGAAATATATTTAGACTCAGCATGGGAAGTTTTTCTGACAAAACTGTCAAGAAGTGGACAAGGCAGACTTATGTAACTATAAACTCCAGACATGAGAAATATTCAGGCAAGAATAGGTGACTGTCGTAGAGAAGATATTTGCATACAGTTGGACATTAGATTTGTGCAGAGATTTCCCCAATACTGGAATCACTTGGAGGAAATCCACCCCCCCCCAAGTAACTGTATTGAGGTAAAATTAACATACAATAAAATGTTCCTGTTATAATTGTAAATTTTTGACAAATTTATACAACCATGTAACCACCACGAAAATCAAGATATAAAACATTTCAATAAGCCTCCAAAGTACCCTTGTGCTCCTCCCTAGTTAATGCCCTCTATATCCCCATCTTCAAGCAGACACTAATCTAATGATCTCATCATAGACCAATGTGGTCTTTTTTAGAGTTTCATATAAATAAGATCATACTGTATGTTGGGTTTGACTTTTTTCACTCTGCATAGTGTTTCTGAGATTCATTCATGTTGTTACCTGTATCAGTAGCTCATTCCTTTTATTGCTAAAGTAGTGTTCTATTGTATGAATATACCACAATTTAATTATACACTTGTTGATGGACATTAGGGTTGTTTCTCATTTTTGGCTATAATGAGTAAAACTGCTGTGAATATTTATGTATACATTTTTGCATGGACTTTTTAATTTATTTTTTTATTGAGGTATAATTGACATATAACATTTTTTTGGACATGTGCTTTTATTTCTCTTCAGTGCATACCTAAGGGTGTATGGTAAATGTATGAAACTGCCACACTGTTTTCACCATTTTACATTCCCATAAGCAATGTATGAGAGTTCCAGATGTTCTGCATCTTCACTAGCATTTAGTATTATAAATTTTAAAATTTTATCCATTTTGATGAATATTTAGTAGTATCTCATTTTGTGTGTTTTTTATAATAGCTTTGTTGGGATAAATTGACATACAATAACTGTACCTAATTAAAGTATTCAAGTTGGTAAGTTTTGATATCCTTTGATACCTGTGAAACCATCACCACAAACAAAATAAAGAACATATTGGGATATATCTAATATCCCCAAAATTTTCTTGTGCCTTTTTGAAGTTCTTCCCTCTTTCCTTCTTGACCTTCACTCTGTCCCTGGACGAAATTGATCTGCTTTTAATTACTATAGATTAGTTTGAATTTTCTAGAATTGCATATAAATGGAATATTATAGTTTGTACTCTGTTTTTGTTTGGCATTTGTCACTCAGCATAATTATTTTGATATGCATCCATGTGGTAATATACCTTTTTATTGCTAATGGTATTTCATTGTATGGCTATACCACATCTTGTTTATCCACTAATCTATTGATGGACATTTTGATCGTTTCTAATTTTTGACTATTATAAATAAAAGTGCTATGAATATTTTTAGACAAGTCTTTATTTGTTCATATGCTTTTATTTCTTTTGGGTGATACCTAGGAGTGGAATGGATGAATCACATGGTTAGTATATGCTTAACTTCTTAAGAAACTACTAAAATGTTTGTAAATGATTATACCACTTTACATTCCCACCAGCTGTGTATGAGAGTTCCCCATTCCTTCACGTATTCTCCAAAACTTGGTATAAGCAGTCTTTTATTTTTAGCCATTCTAATAAGAGTACTTCATTATGGTTTTAATTTTATCTTCCTAATGACTAGTGATGTTGAGCATTTTTTCATGTGCTTATTTTCCATCCGTATATCTTCTTTGGTGGAGTGTTTATCCAATTTTTTAAAGCTTGAAGTTTAAAGTTTGGTTGTTTGTTTTCTTATTACTGAAATTTGAGAATTCTTTATGTAGTCTAGATAGAAGTCCTATATCAGTTAAATGGTTTGCAAATATTTTTCTCCCTTTGTGTCTCGTCATTTCATTATCTTGATGGTGTCTTTTAACAAGCAAAATTTAAAAATTTTGATGAAGTCTAATTTATCTTTTTTTTTTTTTTTTCTTTTATAGACTGTGCTTCTGGTCTCTCTAGGGCCCATGGGCCAAATCTGGCCTGTTGTCTGGTCCTACCAATGAAGTTTTTTTTCAAACACAGCTATGACTACTTGTTTACGTATTATCTATGACTGATTTCAGCTACAACAGCAGGGTTGAATAGTCAGAACAAAAACCACATGGTCCACAAAGTTTGCTTAACCCAAGACACGGTTTTTGTCCTGTGCTTTCTTGTACAAGTTTTATAGTTTTAGATTTTACATTTAGATGTATGATCCATGTTAAACTGATGTTTTTTTATGGGTAGAGAATATGGATAGAAGTTTATTGGTTTGCACATGGACCTATGTTTAAGCAAAATTTGTTGAGACAATTTTCTTTTCTCCACTGAATTGCCTTTACACTTTTGTTGAAATCAGTTTTCCATATATGTCTTATTTTATTTCTGGGCTCTGTATTATGTTCCATTTATCCATTTTTTTATTTTTACATCAATGCCATACCTTCTTGATTACATTTAGCTTTATAATAAGTCTTGAAATCAGGAGGTATTAGTCTTCTACTTTATTCTTTTGTTTTCTTTTTTTAATTTAATTTAATTTAGTTTTAATTTTAGTATAGTTAACATACAGTGTTATATATTAGTTTCAGGTGTACAGCATAGTGATTCAATAATTTCATATATCATCTAGTACTCATCACAAGTGCACTCTTTATTTAATCCCCTTCGCCTATTTAACCCCCCCCCCCCCCCACCACCACCATCTCCCCTATGTTTTTTCAAAAAATTGTTTAGGAACACCTGAGTGGCTCAGTTGGTTAAGCCTCTGACTCTTGGTTTCAGCCTCAGGTCACCATTTCATGGTTGGTGAATTTGAGCCCCAAATTGGGCTCTGTGCTGACAGCACAGAGCCTACTTGGAATTCTCTCCCCCTCTCTCTCTGCCCCTTCCCAGCTTGCTCTTTCTGTGTTTCTCTCTCTCAAAATAAATAAATAAATAAATGTAAAAATATTGTTTAAGTATTCTAGGTCCTTTGTATTTCCTCATTTCTATTAAAAAAAAAAAACAACAACAACAACAGAAGCCTGTTGGTATTTTGATTGGAATTGCATTGAATTTATTGATAATTTTTTGGAGAATTTGTATCATAATAATATAATATTAAGTCTTCCAACCTATAAACATGGTATATTCTCTAGTTATTTATGTGTTTAATAATTCTCAGTAAAGTTTCACAGTTTTCAGTGTACAAATCTTTCACTTCTTTTGTTAGTGTTTATTCCTAAATGGTTCAATATTTTGATAGTATTATAAGTGGTATTTAAAAAAATTTAATTTCTGATTTTACATTGCTAGTATCTAGAAATGTATTTATTATTTTGTATTTACCTCATATCTTACAACCTAGTAGCTTTTGTGTAGATTTAAATGGTTTTTCTATGTAAACAGTTTTGTCATCTGAGAAAAAGTTTTGTTCCATCTTTTCCGATTTGAATGCCTTCTATTTCTTTTCTTTCTTGGTTTATTGCACTGGCTAGGATCTCCTGTCTAAGTGAATAAAGTTGTGAGAATGGGCAGCCTTTTCTTGTTCTGAATCCTATAAGGAAAGCATTCACACTTTTACCATTAAGTATGATAATAGCTCTAGATCGCTTATCAACAACTTTTATCCAACTAAGAATTATCTTCTATTCCTATTTTGTTGAGAGTGTTTATCAGAAATGGGTGTTAAATTTTGTCATGTTTTTTCATATATTAAGTTTATTTTATAGTTTTTCTTTAAGGTCTGTTCATATGGTTAATTACATTAATTTTTCAAATGTTGTAATAACCTTGTACTCCTGGAACAAACCTCATTTGGTCATGATGTATTATTATTTTATATATTACTGGAATTTTCCTTTTGGAAAGTTTGAAGTTATAAATCAGTCTTTAATGGATATCAAGCTATGCAGGTTTTCAGTTTCTTCATTAGTCATTTTTGACAACTTGTTTTTCAAGGAATCTTTCATTTAACCTAAATTATCAAATTGATTGGCATATAATTGTTCATAATGTTCCCTTATTACCTTTTTTCATATTTCTAAGATCTTTAGGGATGATTCCTTTTTTGGTGCCTGATATTGATAACATGTTTTCTTTCTTTTTCAGGATAAGTCTAATTTGTTTTATTTATTCATATTTTCAATGAACCAGATTTTGGTTTACTTACTTTTTTCTATTTTTATAATTTTAAGGTTATTTATTTACTTTTAGAGTGACAGAGAGCACTTGTGCATGCGAGCACAAACCATGAGATCATGACCTGAGCCCAAATCAAGAGTTGGATGCATAATTGACTGAGACATCCAGACACCCTAGTTTTCTCTTTTTTTTTTTTTCCAATATATGAAATTTATTGTCAAATTGGTTTCCATACAACACCCAGTGCTCATCCCAAAAGGTGCCCTCCTCAATACCCATCACCCACCCTCCCCTCCCTCCCACCCCCCATCAACCCTCAGTTTGTTCTCAGTTTTTAACAGTCTCTTATGCTTTGGCTCTCTCCCACTCTAACCTCTTTTTTTTTTTTCCTTCTCCTCCCCCATGGGTTTCTGTTAAGTTTCTCAGGATCCACATAAGAGTGAAAACATATGGTATCTGTCTTTGGTATGGCTTATTTCACTTAGCATCACACTCTCCAGTTCCATCCACGTTGCTACAAAGGGCCATATTTCGTTCTTTCTCATTGCCACGTAGTACTCCATTGTGTATATAAACCACAATTTCTTTATCCATTCATCAGTTGATGGACATTTAGGCTCTTTCCATAATTTGGCTATCGTTGAGAGTGCTGCTATAAACATTGGGGTACAAGTGCCCCTATGCATCAGCACTCCTGTATCCCTTGGGTAAATTCCTAGCAGTGCTATTGCTGGGTCATGGGGTGTGTCTATTTTTAATTTTCTGAGGAACCTCCACACTGTTTTCCAGAGTGGCTGCACCAGTTTGCATTCCCACCAACAGTGCAAGAAGGTTCCCATTTTTCCACATCCTCTCCAGCATCTATAGTCTCCTGATTTGTTTATTTTGGCCACTCTGACTAGCGTGAGGTGATATCTGAGTGTGGTTTTGATTTGTATTTCCCTGATAAGGAGCGACGTTGAACATCTTTCATGTGCCTGTTGGCCATCCGGATGTCTTCTTTAGAGAAGTGTCTATTCATGTTTTCTGCCCATTTCTTCACTGGGTTATTTGTTTTTCGGGTGTGGAGTTTGGTGAGCTCTTTATAGATTTTGGATACTAGCCCTTTGTCCGATATGTCATTTGCAAATATCTTTTCCCATTCCGTTGATTGCCTTTTAGTTTTGTTGGTTGTTTCCTTTGCTGTGCAGAAGCTTTTAATCTTCATAAGGTCCCAGTAATTCATTTTTGCTTTTAATTCCCTTGCCTTTGGGGATGTGTTGAGTAAGAGATTGTTACGGCTGAGGTCAGAGAGGTCTTTTCCTGCTTTCTCCTCTAGGGTTTGATGGTTTCCTGTCTCACATTCAGGTCCTTTATCCATTTTGAGTTTATTTTTGTGAATGGTGTGAGAAAGTGGTCTAGTTTCAACCATCTGCATGTTGCTGCCCAGTTCTCCCAGCACCATTTGTTAAAGAGACTGTCTTTTTTCCATTGGATGTTCTTTCCTGCTTTGTCAAAGATTAGTTGGCCATACGTTTGTGGGTCTAGTTCTGGGGTTTCTATTCTATTCCATTGGTCTATGTGTCTGTTTTTGTGCCAATACCATGCTGTCTTGATAATTACAGCTTTGTAGTAGAGGCTAAAGTCTAGGATTGTGATGCCTCCCGCTTTGGTCTTCTTCTTCAAAATTACATTGGCTATTCGGGGCCTTTTGTGTTTCCATATGAATTTTAGAATTGCTTGTTTTAGTTTCGAGAAGAATGCTGGTGCAATTTTGATTGGGATTGCATTGAATGTGTAGATAGCTTTGGGTAGTATTGACATTTTGACAATATTTATTCTTCCAATCCATGAGCAGGGAATGTCTTTCCATTTCTTTATATCTTCTTCAATTTCCTTCATAAGCTTTCTGTAGTTTTCAGCATACAGATCTTTTACATCTTTGGTTAGATTTATTCCTAGGTATTTTATGCTTCTTGGTGCAATTGTGAATGGGATCAGTTTCTTTATTTGTCTTTCTGTTGCTTCATTGTTAGTATATAAGAATGCAACTGATTTCTGTACATTGATTTTGTATCCTGCAACTTTGCTGAATTCATATGTCAGTTCTAGCAGATATTTGGTGGAGTCTATCGGATTTTCCATGTATAATATCATGTCATCTGCAAAAAGCTAAAGCTTGACTTCATCTTTGCCAATTTTGATGCCTTTGATTTCCTTTTGTTGTCTGATTGCTAATGCTAGAACTTCCAACACTATGTTAAACAACAGCGGTGAGAGTGGGCATCCCTGTCGTGTTCCTGATCTCAGGGAAAAAGCTCTCAGTTTTTCCCCATTGAGGATAATGTTAGCTGTGGGCTTTTCATAAATGGCTTTTATGATGTTTAAGTGTGTTCCTTCTATCCCGACTTTCTCAAGGGTTTTTATTAAGAAGGGTGCTGGATTTTGTCAAAGGCCTTTTCTGCATCGATTGACAGGATCATATGGTTCTTATCTTTTCTTTTATTAATGTGATGTATCACGTTTATTGATTTGCGAATGTTGAACCAGCCCTGCATCCCAGGAATGAATCCCACTTGATCATGGTGAATAATTCTTTTTATATGCTGTTGAATTCGATTTGCTAGTATCTTATTGAGAATTTTTGCATCCATATTCATCAGGGATATTGGCCTGTAGTCCTCTTTTTTTACTGGGTCTCTGTCTGGTTTAGGAATCAAAGTAATATAATACTGGCTTCATAGAATGAGTCTGGAAGTTTTCCTTCCCTTTCTATTTCTTGGAATAGCTTGAGAAGGATAGGTATTATCTCTGCTTTAAATGCCTGGTAGAACTCCCCTGGGAAGCCATCTGGTCCTGGATTCTTATTTGTTGCGAGATTTTTGATAACCAATTCAATTTCTTCGCTGGTTATGGGTCTGTTCAAGCTTTCTATTTCCTCCTGATTGACTTTTGGAAGAGTGTGTGTGTTTAGGAATTTGTCCATTTCTTCCAGGTTGTCCAATTTGTTGGCATATAATTTTTCATAGTATTCCCTGATAATTGTTTGTATCTCTGAGGGATTGGTTGTAATAATTCCATTTTCATTCATGATTTTATCTATTTGGGTCATCTCCCTTTTCTTTTTGAGAAGCCTGGCTAGAGGTTTGTCAATTTTGTTTATTTTTTCAAAAAACCAACTCTTGGTTTCATTGATCTGCTCTACAGTTTTTTTTTAGATTCTATATTGTTTATTTCTGCTCTGATCTTTATTATTTCTCTTCTTCTGCTGGGTTTAGGCTGCCTTTGCTGTTCTGTTTCTATTTCCTTTAGGTGTGCTGTTAGATTTTGTATTTGGGATTTTTCTTGTTTCTTGAGATAGGCCTGGATTGCGATGTATTTTCCTCTCAGGACTGCCTTCGCTGCATCCCAAAGCGTTTGGATTGTTGTATTTTCATTTTCGTTTGTTTCCATATATTTTTTAATTTCTTCTCTAATTGCCTGGCTGACCCACTCATTCTTTAGTAGGGTGTTCTTTAACCTCCACGCTTTTGGAGGTTTTCCAGACTTTTTCCTGTGGTTGATTTCAAGCTTCATAGCATTGTGGTCTGAAAGTATGCATGATATAATTTCAATTCTTGTATACTTATGAAGGGCTGTTTTGTGACCCAGTATATGATCTATCTTGGAGAATGTTCCATGTGCACTCGAGAAGAAAGTATATTCTATTGCTTTGGGATGCAGAGTTCTAAATATATCTGTTAAGTCCATCTGATCCAATGTGTCATTCAGCGCCCTTGTTTCTTTATTGACCATGTGTCTAGATGATCTATCCATTTCTGTAAGTGGGGTGTTAAAGTCCCCTGCAATGACCACATTCTTATCAATAAGGTTGCTTATGTTTGTGAGTAATTGTTTTATATATCTGGGGGCTCCGGTATTCGGCGCATAGACATTTATAGTTGTTAGCTCTTCCTGATGGATAGACCCTGTAATTATTATATAATGCCCTTCTTCATCTCTTGTTACAGCCTTTAATTTAAAGTCTAGTTTGTCTGATATAAGTATGGCTACTCCAGCTTTCTTTTGGCTTCCAGTAGCATGATAAATAGTTCTCCATCCCCTCACTCTCAATCTAAAGGTGTCTTCAGATCTAAAATGAGTCTCTTGTAGACAGCAAATAGATGGGTCTTGTTTTTTTATCCATTCTGATACCCTATGTCTTTTGGTTGGCGCATTTAATCCATTTACATTCAGTGTTATTATAGAAAGATATGGGTTTAGAGTCATTGTGATGTCTGTATGTTTTATGCTTGTAGCGATGTCTCTGGTAATTTGTCTCACAGGATCCCCCTTAAGATCTCTTGTAGGGCTGGTTTCGTGGTGACAAATTCCTTCAGTTTTTGTTTGTTTGGGAAGACCTTTATCTCTCCTATTCTAAATGACAGACTTGCTGGATAAAGGATTCTCGGCTGCATATTTTTTCTGTTCATCACATTGAAGATCTCCTGCCATTCCTTTCTGGCCTGCCAAGTTTCAGTAGAGAGATCGGTCACGAGTCTTATAGGTCTCCCTTTATAAGTTAGGGCACGTTTATCCCTTGCTGCTTTCAGAATTTTCTCTTTATCCTTGTATTTTGCAGTTTGACTATGATATGTTGTGCAGAAGATCGATTCAAGTTATGTCTGAAGGCAGTTCTCTGTGCCTCTTGGATTTCAATGCCTTTTTCCTTCCCCAGTTCAGGGAAGTTCTCAGCTATTATTTCTTCAAGTACACCTTAGCACCTTTCCCTCTCTCTTCCTCCTCTAGGATACCAATTATGCGTATATTATTTCTTTTTAGTGTATCACTTAGTTCTCTAATTTTCCCCTCATACTCCTGGATTTTTTTTATCTCTCTTTCTCTCAGCTTCCTCTTTTTCCATAACTTTATCTTCTAGTTCACCTATTCTCTCCTCTGCCTCTTCAATCCGAGCCGTCGTTTCTATTTTATTTTGCATTTTGTTTAAAGGAGGAGCGTTTTTCAGCTCCTCCTGACTGTTCCTTAGTCCCTTGATCTCTGTAGCAAGAGATTCTCTGCTGTCCTCTATACTGTTTTCAAGCCCAGCAATTAATTTTATGACTATTATTCTAAATTCACTTTCTGTTATATTATTTCAATCCTTTTTGATCAGTTCATTGGCTGTTGTTATTTCCTGGAGATTCTTCTGAGGGGAATTCTTCCGTTTGGTCATTTTGGATAGTCCCTGGAGTGGTGAGGACCTGCAGGGCACTTCCCCTGTGCTGTGGTGTATAACTGGAGTTGGTGGGCGGGGCCGCAGTCCGCCCTGATGTCTGCCCCCAGCCCACCGCTGGGGCCACAGTCAGACTGGTGTGTGCCTTCTCTTCCCCTCTCCTAGGGGCGGGATTCACTGTGGGGTGGCATGGCCCATCTGGGCTACTTGCACACTGCCGGGTTTGTGGTGCTGGGGATCTGGCGTATTAGCTGGGGTGGGTAGGCAAGGTGCACGGGGGCAGGAGGGGCAGGCTTAGCTCGCTTCTCCTTAGGTGATCCACTTCAGGAGGGGCCCTGTGGCAGCGGGAGGGAGTCAGATCCGCTGCCGGAGGTTTGGCTCCGCAGCAGCACAGAGTTGGGTGTTTGTGCGGAGTGAGCAAGTTCCCTGGCAGGAACTGGTTCCCTTTGGGATTTTGGCTGGGGGATGGGCGAGGGAGATGGCGCTGGCGAGCGCCTTTGTTCCCCACCAAACTGAGCTCTGTCATCCGGGGGCTCAGCAGCTCTCCCTCCCTTTGTCCTCCAGCCTTCCCGCTTTCTGAGCAGAGCTGTTAACTTATGACCTCCCAGACGCTAAGTCGCGCTTGCTGTCGGAACACACTCCGTCCGGCCCCTCCGCTTTTGCCAGCCAGACTCTGCTTGGCCGGAGGGCCGCCCCTCCACCCCGGCTCCCTCCCGCCAGTCCGTGGAGCGCGCACCGCCTCTCCACCCTTCCTACCCTCTTCCTTGGGCCTCTCGTCTGCACTTGGCTCCGGAGACTCTGTTCTGCTAGTCTTCTGGTGGTTTTCTGGGTTAGTTAGGCAGGTGTAGGTGGAATCTAAGTGATCAGCAGGATGCGCGGTGAGCCCAGCGTCCTCCTACGCCGCCATCTTCCCCACTCCAGACACCCTAGTTTTCTATTTTTAAAATCTTTTTAAAAATTTCATTTATTTCTGCTCCTATTTTGATTTCTGCCTTTCTATCTACTTATAGTTTAATTTACTTTTTTCTTTTTGGCATTTTAAGATAGAACCTTATATCATTGAAACATTTCTTCTTTTTCTGATGAAAGCATTTAAAGCTATCAATTTCTCTTAAGAACTGCTTTACCTGTGTTCCACAGATTTTGGTATGTTCTGTTTTCTTTTTCATTCAGTAAAAAAAAAAAGTTTTCTAATTTTTCTTGTCTTTTCTTCTTTTATCCATGAATTATTTAGAAATGTGTTGTTTAATTTTCATATGTTTTTGGCAGTTTCCCAGATATTATGTTATTGTTCACACAAAGATTTAATACAATTGCTATAAAAATCTCGGCAAGATTTTTTTGTAGATATAGACAAGGTTATTTTCTAAAAGTTCTATGGAAAGGTAAAGGATCTAGAATGGCCAAAACAATTCTGAAAAGAAGAATAAAATGAGGGGAATAGCCTACACAAATTCAAGGTTTATTATATCACTATTAGTACTCAAGAATGTGTGTTATTGACAGAATGATAGACACATAAATAAATGGGACATAATAGATAACCCAGAAGTAGACTCACATAAATATGCCCAACTGATTTTCCTTTTCCTTTTATTTTGATCAAATTTTAGACTTACAAATAATGCTGCAAAAATAATACAGAGAATTTTGAATAGCCCTCATCCAACAACTTACCCTAATGTTAACATCTTGCATAACCATGGTACAATGATAACAACCAGGAAATTAACATTTGTAGAATTTAAATGTCACCAATATTTCCAGTAACTTTAGTTTTCTGTTCCAGGATCTTATCCAGGATCTAATATTATATGTAATTATTAATTTATCTTCATTTCCTCTACTATGTAAAATCTCAACCTTTCTTTGTCTTTCATGATCTGAACACTTAAAAATATTTTTTTAAATTTTAGTGCAGATTTAGAATTATAGAAAAATTGCAAAGTAGTATTGACAGTTCCCATTTGCACATACTTTTTCTTATTAATAGTACAATCGTCATCATCATCATCATCATCATCATCATCCACAAGGATCATTCTAGCCTTCTCTCCATGTTTATTCCTTTCATTGCAGTATGGTACACCTGTTACAATTAATAAACCAATATTGATAAATCATTATTATATAAAGTTCATACTTTATTCAGATTTTCTTATTTTTACTTAATGTCCTGTTTCTGTTCCAGAATCTTGTCCAGGATACCATATTAACATTTAGTTGTCATGTTTGCTTTGGCTCTTGGCTATAAGTTTCTCAGATTTATCTTGTTTTGATGGACTTAACAGTGATCAGGTATTTTATAGAATGTCCCTCATTTGGATATGTTTGATATTTTTCTCATGATTAGACTGGGGTTATTTGTATTTGGCAAGAAGACCACAGAATTAAATGTCATTTTCATCAATAATATCAAAGGTATATATTATCAACATGACCTCCCACTGTGTTTGATCTTGATCACCTGGCTGAGGTGGTATTTGTCCAGCTTCTCCACTATAGAATTACTACATCTGCCCCCCGACACCAAATTGTACTCTATGGAAGGAAGTTATTATTCACAACCTACATTTAAGGAATAACAAGTCAGTAATATAGATATTCCTGGAGGATAGACTATCTATGTAAATTATTTGGAATTCTGAATGGGAGATCTGTCTCTTCTCCCCATTCATTTATTTATCCAGTCATTTATTTATATCAGCATGGGATGGAATGTTGGATACTTATTTTATGCTTTGACTTATAATCCAATATTACTTTATTTCATTGCTCAAATTTTTCAGCTTTGGCTAGTGGGAGCTCTTTTGGTTGGCTTTTGTATCCTTTGACCATCACTATCAGTGTGTGTGTGTGTGTGTGTGTGTGCACGCGCACGAGCTTGTGTGTATGTGTGCAGCACTTCCTTGTATTCTGGCACTACAAAATACTCCAGGCTCATCTTGCATATATCCTTCTCCAGCCTGGAATCATTTATTTCTCTAAGAAGCTGTTATTCCTTTTATTGGAGAATGATTGTAGACACCAAGATCTGGGTGCCAGGTGCCATTTGTTCCTACTGGAGTGTGTTGCTTCTAGGACTTCTCACCAAGATATCAGGAAATATACATATATGTATGCATATACACATGTCTATAAATATGTTTATATGATACACCTTTATTTACATTACGATAAACATAAGTTCATACCGATGTCTCCAACTCTGTTACCACATGGATTGTTCTAGTCTTTTCTCCTTGTTTATCTGTAAATTTCCATGCTGACAGTGAGAAATCTGTGTCACACCATCCTCCATCCATTTACTTATAATGTTCAATCCCAGTATATGCGTATAGTGGTATTAGAATTGCTAGGCCATATCCCCATGGGAACAGCTTGATCAACTATGCTATAGTGTGTATGTATAGTCTCTTTTACCTTCAATCTTATAGACTCCACTCAGTTTTGAAGTTACTTAGATGAACATCTTTTCTCCTACTCCCTTCGATGAAGTTATTTCAGACATTTGTAATACAGTTAGATTATATTCTCACATTCTGCATTCCATTCTTGGATCTTCTGACCTCATAAATAATTTTCTAAAATATGCATGAAATTTTCTAACATTTGTGCTAGGTTCTATGGGTTTTGTTAAATAGATAGTGTCATGCATCCACCATTTTAGTATCATACAGAGCAGTTTCATCACCCTAAAAAAACCACCTGTGCTGCACCTATTCAACTCTCCTTCCGTTTTCCTGAGCCCTTAGCAACCACTGATCTTTTTACAATCTTGATAGGTTTTCCTTTTCCTAAATGTCATATATTTGGAATCGTATAGTACACAGCCTTTCAGACTGGCATCTTTCAGTTAGCAATATGCATTTAAGATGCATCTATGTTTTTTTGTGGCTTGATAACCTATTTCTTTTTTTCACTGAATAACATTCCATTGTATGAATGCACCACATTTGTTTATACTTTCACTTGTTGAAGGACATCTTGGTTGCTTCCAGTTTTTGGCAATTATGACAATTAATTATTAATGAACTAAGCTGCTATAAACATTCATATGCAGGGATTTTTGTGGACAGAAGTGCTCAAATCAGTTGGGTAAATATCTATGAGTCTGATTGATGGATTGTATGGTAAGATTATGTTTAGCATTATAAGACAGCTGCCAAACTATCTTTCAAAGTGATACTGTCATTGTATATTCCATTTGCAATAACCTAATAACAAATGGATGTTGAGCATATTTTCATAAGCTTATTTACATTTGTATATTTTTTGATAAGGTATCTGTTTATTGATTGATTTATGAGGTGTCTGCTTATATATTTTGTTCATTTTTAAATCAGGTTGGTTTTTTTTCTTATTGTTGAGTTTTAAGGGTTCTTTGTATATTTGGATGCAAGTCATTTATCAGGTACTTTATCAAGTATGTGTTTTACAAATCTTCCACTCTGTGGCTTATCTTTTCATCCTCTTAATGATCTCTTGCTGAGCAGAAGTTTTAATTTTAATAAAGTCTGCTATCAATTTTTTCTTTCATGGATCATGCTTTTGATGTTATATCTAAAACTCATTGCCAAACCCAAGGCCTCATACATTTTCTCTTATATTTTTTTCTGAAGTTGTATATATGATCCACTTCTTTGTGAAAGGTGTAAGGTCTGTATCTAGGTTCACTTTTTTATGGCACATGGATGTGCAGTTGTTTCAGCATTATTTGTTGAAAAGACTATCCTTTCTTATTAAATTGCCCTTTTGCAACTTACTATAGATCAGTTGACTATATTTGTGTGCGTCTTAGATCCATGCTGTCTAGTCTGTTTCATTGGTGTATTTGCCTATTCTTCTGCCACTCACATGCTGTCTTGATTATAGTAGCTTTATTGGTCTGGATTACTGTAGCTTTATGTAACTTTACTGTAGTATTTAAATCAGATAGTGTGAGACTTCCAGTATTCTTCTTCTTAAGTATTATGTTGGCTATTTTAGGTCTTTTGCCTTTCCAGATAAGCTTTGGAATCAGTTTGTTGACACCTACAAAATAGCTGGTGGAAATTTTATTGGGAATCTGTAGATGAAATTGGGAAGAATTTACATCTTAACAATGTAGAGTCTTCCAATTCATGAACACAGAATATCCCTGTATTTTTATCTGCTTTGATTTCTTTCTTCAGAGTTTTGTCTTTTTCATCATGAAGATACTGTACCTATGTTGTTAGATTTATACCTAAGCATTTAATTTGGGGGGCCTTATTATATGTGAAATTTTAGGGGTGCGTTGGTGGCTCAGTCGGTTAAGCGTCAACTTCAGCTCAGGTCATGATCTCATGGTTCATGAGTTGGAGCCCCACACTGGGGACTTTGGATCCTTTGTCTTCCTCTCTCTCTGCCCCTCCCCTCTCATGCACTCTCTCTCTCTCTCTCTCTCTCTCTCTCTCTCTCTTTCAAAAATAAATAAACAAAATAAATAAATACATGAAAATGTTTAAAATTTAATTTTCAATTGTTCTTTGTTGGCATATTGGAAAACAATTGAGTTTGTATATTAACATTATATTTTGTCACCTTGCTATTTTCACCTGTTATTTCCAGGATTTTGTTGTTGATTGTTGATTCTTTGGGATTTTTTAAATACAGATAATTATCTCAACTACAAAGACAGTTCTAGTTTTTCATTTCCAATCTGAGTCACTTCTGTTGCCTTTTCTTGTTCTGATACACTTGTTTAGACCTCCAGTATAAAGTTGAATGTGTGGTAAGAAAGGATATCCTCGCCTTATTCTTGATCTTAGGAGGAAAGTATCCAGTTTCACACTATTAACTATAATACAAGCTCTAGGGTTTTTTTTAATGATCTTCTTTATCAAGTTGAGAAAGTTTCCCTCTTTTCCTACTTTGCTAAGAGATATTTTTATTGTGAATGAATGCTAGATTTTTTTCCATATGATTTTGCTGCATAAATTAATATGATCAGGTTACTTTCTTTTTCTTTTTTAGCCTGTTGACTCGGTGGATTACATTGATTTTCAAATGTTGAACTAGCCCTGCTTACTTGGGATAAATATCAGTTGGTCATGGTGTATATTTCTTTTTATGCAATGTTGCATCCATTGGCTAATATTTTGTTGAGGAGTATTACATCTATATTTATGAGAGATATTGATCGGTAGTTTTTCTTTTTGGTAATGTCTTTATCTAGTTTTGATATTAAAGTACTGTGGCTACACAGAATGAGCTAAGGAGTCTTTTCTACTGTTTTCTGGGAGAGATTGGAGAATTGGTATCATTTCTTTCTAAATGTTTGGTAAATTTAGCAGTGAAACCATGTGATTCTGATGCTTTGTTTTTTTAAAAAGTCATTGATCAATTCAAGTTCTTTAACATATATTGGCCTATTCAGATTGTCTATCTTTCTTTGTGTGAGTTTTGATAGTTTGTCTTTCAAGTAATTGGCCTATTTCATTTACATTATCAAATTTGTGGGTGTAGAGTTTTACCTGGTATTATTTTTCTGTTACTCTTTTAGTGTACATTGGATTACTAGTGATCCCTCCTTCTTGGATTTCTGCTATTGGTATTTTATATCTTCTCTTTTTTTTCCCTAGTTAACATGGCTAAAGGTTTATTAATTTATTGGTCTTTTCAAAGAACCAGCTTTTAGTTTCACTGTTTTTCCCTTTTATTTTCCTAATTTCAATTTCATTGATTTTTGCTCTATTATTTTCTTTAACTTTTTTTAATGTTTATTTATTTTTGAGAGAGAGAGAGAGAGAGTGAGAGTGAGAGAGAGAGAGAGAGAGAGAGAGTAAGTGTTAGTGGGGGAGTGGCAGAGAGAAAGGGAGACACAGATTCCAAAGCAGGCTCCAGGCTCTGGGCTGTCAGCACAGAGCCTGATACGGGGCTTGAACTCATGAACCACGAGATCATGACCTGAGCTGAAGTTGGACATTTAACTGACTGAGCCACCCAGGTGCCCCAACTTTTTATCATTTTTTTATGTTGCTTAAGGTTTGAATTATTCTTCTTCCTATAATTTCTTAAGGTAGAAGCTTAGGTTATTGATTTTAGACCTTTTTCTCTTTCTAATACATGTAATTTAATGCTAGTCTCTTTGAGCCACTTAAAGCATCCAAACAGTGCTTTTCTTCCATCATCATTTTTCCTGAATTTAGACAACCAAACTTATGGTTAGAACTAGTCTAAGCTGCACAGCCTGTTACATTGAATACAGAATCTCTGATAAATTCACCTATAGCCACAAATTAGCTAATCTGAAAGTATCTTTCTTTCTTCCTGATCTATCACCGTCACAATATTCTCCCCTATATAATTTTCACAAATATACAGTTAGCAATCATTTTTGGTGTTCAAGCCTTCGCTTGGGTTTGATGTTGCAGTTTGCCACCAGGAAATATGCTGGGATCTACTCCACAGAATAGCAAGCAACAAGAAATATTTAGATGGAGTCTGAGAAAAACTGTTATCCCCTTATAAGGGAACTACTTTAGAAGAGACACAACATGTGAGTCTTTAAGCATGTCAGGACTAACCATCTCAAACACGGAGGTGGAGATTCTGTTGACAATGTAGGCAGAGTGGGGTTTAGAATATCTGGATACTTAGAATTTTCTGAATTTTCCTAAACTTTTTCAATGTGTTAAATTTTACACAGAGGTCTGGTGAGGTAAGTTAATTAAAAAACACAGGATTGGATTCTGCATCCAGTTTTCAACTATGCGAACTCTGTGGTTACAAGAGTTTCTTACAGGGTGATCATAGAAACTGGTGAGATCATGACCTGAGCCAAAGTTGGACGCTTAACCCACTGAGCCACCCAGGTGCCCCCTTCACTTGTTATTTTTGAGAAGTCAAACATCAATTTCATTGTTGTTCCTATGTATACCATCTTTCTTTTCTCTCTGGCTAATTTTTTAAGATCATCTCTTTGTCTTTGATGTTTTGCTATGATGTGTCTTAGTGTAGATTTTGTTTATCTTGTTTGGTACTGTTGTTATTCTTCAATCTGAAAATTCAAGTTTTCATCATCCTGAAAATTTTACAGTCTTTTAAATATTGCTTGTCATCCTTGATGTCCATTATTTCCTCTGGAGTCACTTTATACTCATGTTAGCCTTCTCATTTAAAGCTCGTTGTCTTTTAACTTCTTTTTTAGATTTTCTATACCTTTGACTTTCTATTCATCTTTCTAGGTAAATTTCTTTAGCTTTGTCTTTATATATTTCATTATTTTTTGCCTTATTCTTTTGCCTTATTATTGTTTTTTTCCATTAATTTCTATTTAAATGGTAACATTTTTAATTTCTAGAAGTTCTACTTGATTCTTTTTCAAATTTGCCTCATTATTTCAGTTTTAAAAATATCCTGTATTATATCTTTAAAGATAGAAAACATAATTTTGTCATATTCCGTACCTGATAATTTTAATATCTGAAATCTTTTTGAGTCTGATTCCAATGTCTTTTGTTCTTGCTTCTTATTGCCCATGCCTGGTTTTCCATTGTTATTATTAGGGGAGATTCTTTCAGTCCTGACCTGAAGACCTTTTCCTTCAAAGATTATTTAGATGTGGTTTTACCAGGTACCTTTGGGCACCAGCAATTCATGACCGCTTTAAAATAAATTGTAAGACTGAGGTTTTTTTCAACCATACCACTAATGTGAGTTTACGTTATTACATATTTATGTGAAAGTTAATTTGTGGCATGTGTTTTCAGAAAATATTTTTTTCCTCTATCCATCTTGTCAAGATTAAGAAATGCAGTTTTCTCTGCTGTCACCTTTTATAAAATGTTTTTTTTTGTTTTTGCTGTTTTATGTTTTAACTTTTTTTCTAGTTTATCTTTTTTTTTTTTTTTTTTTTTTCTGTAGTAGAGCCCTTGGAGACCCCAGTTTTATGGAGGGATCTTCTATCTGACTCCATGCATTGAGAAACTCTGGACTTTTTCTTTAAAAAAAAAATTTATTTATTTATTTATTTTGAGAGAGAGAGAGAGAAAGGGGGCAGTAAGACAGAGAGAGAATCCCAAGCAGGCTCCACACTGTCAGTGCAGAACCTGACGCAGGGCTTGAACTCACAAACCACAAAATCATGACCTGAGCTGAAACTAAGAGTCAAATGCTTAACCAACTGAGCCACCCAGATGCCCCTGGACTTTTTCTTTTGTCCTTGTACTCAATATTATCATAAAACTAGTACTCAAAGTCTCTAGGCATTGGTGGATGTTACCAGGGCTTCTGCCTTCAGTGCTTGTTTTTCTCTCTGGATTCTCTAATTTCCTCCTTTGATTTCTTTTATTTTCTTACCACATCAGTAAAGCATTTTTGAGATATTTTTATATTTTATTCAGAATTTAATTTTTTATGCATGTCAAGTAATGTTCAGGGTATCTGATTTGCTGTCTGACTAGAAATAGAGTTCAGGCATTTTCTTTTATTATTTGGTGTCCTAGCTTATGGCTTTCTTTTAGTTTGATTCTATAAATGCAGATGTTTGCCTGGAATGCATACTCTTTCATCTTTAGGAGAAAGGGCTATCTTTATTAGCTTTATGAATGTGTACCAGTTACTTATCCTTTTAAACCTCATTCTAAAAATGATGGTGATAATTATAGCTACTTCATAGTATTGTTTATATAAAGCACTTAGACTAGTGTATGGCATCTGTAAGTACACAAGTTAGCTATCCCCTTCCTCCCTGTTTCAGGAACGAGGACAGCTCTACAAAGGTTTAACACCAAAAATAAAACAGAGTTAATGGCTTTTTCAACAATGTACTTCTCACTTCTGTCACAGAAGTTAGTCACAATTCTTGGCTACAGGGATAATTAAAATCATTCAGGGGAAACAAGAGACTTGTCATAAGGCAATTTATTTTAGTTGTCAGGCAGAGTTAACTGGTTGATGAATTAGTTTGTGGTTTTGGAAGTTGGGGCTGAAACTCAATTCAGCAGAAAAGGCACTGGCCCAGTTGTGAATATCTTATTTGTTCCAAAAGAGATCTGTAAAGGACTGCTCAAGAAATGTCTGAGAGTTCACAAATTGGGAGCTCAGGAGAGAAAGGTTCGTATTTGCTCATTTCTGGTTGATTTCCTATACCTAGTTTCATGCTTTGTACATTATAAGCACTTAATAAATATTTGCTGAATTAGGAAGATGGACTTGGTGGTGTCAGTGTAATATTAAAGAATTTTTAGTCCAAATTTATTCCAAAGCCCATTTAGAATCTTTGGAATCATGATGGGGCCTTGTTTGTTATAACTAGGTCTTGACCTTTGGCAGTTGAAGATTTGGATAATGCCACAGATACCAGGCACCTAATCCCAAGGGCCCTTTTATTTTTGATAACATTTATTTTACTTAAGTTTTACTTTTTTGTTTTCCTTTCACTTAATTTTGACAAGAATATTTTTTCAACCGTTAGCTCATTTTTTTTTTATGTTCCCCACACCTAGTTTTGTGTTTGAAAGATTCATGACCACATGCTAGAAGCATAAATAATTCCCCCACACTCTTGATTTAAGAATACAACTGTTAATTCCATTACTTAAATTTCATCAATCAGTTAGAAATAAATGTTCCACATGTATGGGCTTTCAGTTGCACTGATTCTATATGGTTTTAATAATTTATTTAGTTTATTTTTTTGTTTTTCCAAAAAGGTTTTTTTAATGTTTATTAGGAGCAGAGGGAGAAAGGGAGAGAGAGAATCCCAAGCAAGCTCTGCACTGTCAGTTTAGAGCCCAACGTGGGGCTCTATTTCATGAACTATGAGATCATGATCTGAGAACTGACTGAGTCACCCAGGTTCTGCTATTTAGTTTAAGTTTATTCTTTTTTTTTTTTTTTTTTTTTTTGGAGATACCAAGTTTTTTTTTTTTTTAATTTACATCCAAGTTTAGTTAGCATATAGTGCAACAATGATTTCAGGGGTAGATTCCTTAATGCCCCTTACCCATTTAGCCCATCCCCACTCCCACAACCCCTCCAGTAACCCTCTGTTTATTCTCCATATTTAAGAATCTCATATGTTTTGTCCTCCTCCCTGTTTTTATATGATTTTTGCTTCCCTTCCCTTGTGTTCATCTGTTCTGTGTCTTAAAGTCCTCATATGAGTGAAGTGATATGATATTTGTCTTTCTTTGACTGACTAATTTCACTTAGCATAATACCCTCTAGTTCCATCCACATAGTTGCAAATGGCAAGATTTCATTCTTTTTGATTGCCAAGTAATACTCCATTGTATATGTATATGTATATGTGTATGTGCATGTGTATGTGTATTTGTATCTTCTTTATCCATTCATCCATTGATGGACATTTGGGCTCTTTCCATACTTTGGCTATTGCTGATAGTGCTGCTATAAACATTGGGGTGCATATGCCCCTTCGAAACAGCACATCTGTATCCTAACCCTTCCATGCTTATGGGATCATTTTGAAGTTTTGATGACCTATTGTTCAAATGGTATTTTGTTGACTCTTGCTGCTGATTTGGATATGGTTCTTTGTTGTTGTTATTTTCTGAGTTCAACTGATATTTGTAGTAAGTACTTTGATGGAGTGACCAGAAGAGTTTAAAATTTAGTCCTGTCAGTAAAACAGCCATGTCAAAAGCATACCCTCTAATCACCCTATGCACACAGCTTAGAGATGTGTAAAGTTCTCCCTAGCTATTAGGATGCCCTGAGCTTGATATCCCTTTTACAACCCCAGTGAGCCAGAAGTGTCATTTGTTAATGTTATTCTTTACCTAGAAGGTTTTTCTTTTGTTTCATTTGTTTGTTTTTATCTACTGAGTTAATTTTTGAAATGCATTTTGTAACCATACCACACTAATATTGAAAGAAGTTTTTAAAAAGAAAAGTAACATAGTAACTCAACTTATCCAGATACATCAACTCATTTCATCTTTGTGTATTCTTTTCCAGCTTTTATATACACATATACATACATATTTTTATAGAGTTAAAATAATAAGGTATAAGAAATTTGAATCATGCTTTCTTCACTTAACATCATGCCATACATATTTTCTCATAATATTATCTACCCCTGATAATAATAATTTCAACAGCTTCTTAATTTTTTCTCGTTTTCTTACCACTTTTCAATTGTTGAACGTTCAGATTGTTTGCAGTTTTTTTCCTACTATTGTCAGTGATATCACAAATACCTTGTTTCTTCTTTACGATTATTTCTTAAGGATAAATCCCCAGGAATTAAATTACTGGGTCAAAACATAATAAAAAAATAATAGCTTATATGTCTTTGGTACTTGCCGTGTGCCAGGTTGTGAGTGGAACCAGCCTTTACCTGAATTTGATTTAATCTTCAAAATAACTCCTTCAATAGCTACATTAGTATCTTTATTGTACAGACAAGATAACTGTGGTAAACAACTTAACTAAATGGGCACTGGAACCCTGCCACTCTAAAAATTAGAGGCTGCAACTTGGAACCACTGTGTGAATCTCACTTTGTGGAGTCTCAAGTTCTGGATGTATTTTACTAAATTGATTTTCTAAAGAGTTATGTTCATTTGTAGTAGTTCTCCACCTTGCCCTGTCCATCCAAGCTGTTAATGAGAGGACAGAATCTTAGAGGGTTATGCCTTCCTGTCTCCCCTGCACCACTCTCCACTCAGTTTTGTTAATTTAATAAAAGCAAAAGATTACCCCATAGTTATGGTTACAGAATTTTGGAGCTGGGAGGAAAGAAACTCCTGGAATATAATTTTACTGACTAATAAATTGAAGTTCAGAGGAGTGAAGTAATTGTCCAAGACCAACCTGGGATCACCGATTTCCTGGACCCGTGCCCTTTGTAGTATACTTTGCTGCCATCCAGCTGTTTGTGTCTTTTCTTCTCTGTCCTCTTTCTTGTTCTCACTTGGTCCTTGCCCCCAGATACCAAATACAAATTTTGCAGTGTAAGCCCCAAAATAAAAGTTTAAAACTAAAATAAATCCAGTCTGTAAGACTGAATCAACTTTATTTCCACTTAATTTGTATTGGGGAAGAGACAAGAGAAACAAAATCTAAAACAAAAATCCATGTTGTTTTGGAAGGGAAAGTGATTGATCTGACACTGGTATCACTGGTGAGAGTACTAATTCTGAGGGTATGGCTCCAAATTACTAGTTTTTACATATCTTTTAAGCAATTCCACATTGAGAGAAGTGTCAAATTTAATTGGCTTCCCACAATCCCTTGTTTTTGTTGGAGAAATGCCTTGTTGATAGTTAACAAAAGATTTACTAAGGCCTGCAGACTGTAGAGAATTTTTTTTTCTGTATATAAGTGAATTTTATGTGTCTTCATGTTTATGCCATCAAGTTTGAGGAGGAGGAGAAAAGGAGAGGGTAATTGAACACTTAATATGTGCCAGATTTGTGTTTAACATACCTTCACTTATGTAATCACCAAACCAAGGATATTATCATTCCCATTTTACAGATGAGAAAACTGAAGCTCAGAGAAGCTAACTGACTTTCTCAAGTTCACAACAGATAATTAAGAGGTGAGATAGTATCTATGTGATTCCACTATGGTTTTTTTTTTTTTTCTCATTGAAGCTCATTGATATTTTTCCTTAATTTCCTAGTACCAAAATTGGAACAGTCAATTATAAGTATCATTTTTTAATACATAGAAAAAAAATAATTTATCCTTTTCTGACTTTAGCAAAGGTGATTTCTGAATAATGACCAAGGGTATTATGAGACAATTTCCATAAGTATGAGGATGTAAGTGATTAGACTCTACCAACATATTTCAAAGGAAAATAAAAGTAGAGATAACAGAAAGAAGACTATTTACTAAATTTCCTTCAGGGCCAATTACAGTGTCCTGCTGGGTTTTCATTAGAACTTATCCTGGTGTGTGGGTGTGTATTTAAAGGTTTATCTCTATTAATTTTTGCATCTGGTCTTTTCGTGTGTTCATATTTTCATCTCAGAATCGCTTTAATTATATTTTCCTATGTCATATTGCTTTCACCAAGACTCAAATTTCTGTTTTCTGAAGGGTGCATCTGCACCAGATTTGACAAATACTTATTTTTTGTTTCTCCTCCATGCAGCTTCTCTTACTTTCTTCTTGGTAGGTTCTCTCTTTATTTCTTCAAGATTGCATAATTTCTGCCCCTCCTCCATTTATACTTTTTCTGTTAGTTTCTTGTCTGCCAAATTGTTTTTCTTCAAAGCTCGTCCCCATGAATATTTCTTGGATTAATCCTGTTTTACTTTTAAACTCCTGCCACACCTTGGATGCTTTCTTTGCTGACCCCGTGACTTTCATAATGCCTCTCTGTCTGTTCTTGCATCTCATTAACTAGACTTGCTGATCCTGTGTTGTCCACATGGTTCACATTTTTCAAACCAGAAACATCTGCATGGGGAGGAGACACTAATAATAAATAATTAAACTTAGCACTTTCCATGTCTTAGACCTCTTTACAAATGTTATTTAGTTATTTCACACAACAACAGAGCTAGTAGATAGTATCAATTTTTTCCCCCACTGAAGAAATAAAGGGGGCTAATGACAAAGAAATTGAGGTAAACTGAGATTCATCCCTGGAATTTATGCAGTCATTAAGCTGATATTATGATTCCCAGATTTGACCTGAAAAAAATAACTTATACTGTATATTTATATTCTAGAGGACATTAATTAGAGGTGATTTTGTAGATTTTGTGATACAGGAAAACTCATTGTTTGAATCTTAATCATTTCAAATTTGTGGCTGTTTTGACTGTCAGCACTGAAGCATTTCTTTGTGGTATCTGTATAAATTTATAGAGGAACCAAAACCATAAGACTCTGCTTTGCCTTCTTCAGAAAGCAGAAGATTGAAAAGGATCTGACCATATTGTCTTTATATGGATATGACTACTTGCAAATGAGGCCCACAATTTGGAAACTGTTTTTAAACAGTTAGTTATATTATTGTATCTTCCAAATTCATGATTAATCCTATCACTCCCCTGCTTAAAAAAAACAAAACAAAACAAAACAAAACAATACAAAACAAAAAAAAACATTCTGGGGTGCCTGGGTGGCCCAACTCTTGATTTTGGCTCAGGTTGAAATGGTTTATGATATCATGGTTTGTGAGTTTGAGCCCCATTTTGGGCTCTGCACTGATAGTGTGGAGCCTGCTTGGTATTCTACCTCTCCCTCTCTGCCCCTCCCCTGCTTGTGCTCTCTCTCTATCCCTCTCAAAATAAATAAATAAACATTAAAAAAAAAAAAACTTTCTGGTTTATTCTCATTCCCTGCTGAATTAAGAAAGTACTTCAGGAGCCATACCTGGCTGGCTCTACATAAATACATTCATCTTTTCTTATGCTTTTCTGATCCTTTCAACCCTTTTCTCTTTCCTAATCTCCATTTCTTACCCACTGATAAGTTTACTCATCAGGCCATTCCAGTATCTGGCACTAAGCCTCAACAGGTTAGGAACTCAAGTTCTTTAACTCTGTTGAACGGGTGAACCTCACTATCCCTTCTAAGGAATTCTTTTATCTTCCTTCGAATCTTCCTAATTCTGTAGGAGCTTTCCCTATAGTACTCTTAGTAAACTTTGTATTCAAGTGATTAGCATGCATCTCTTCTGTGCCCTGGTGGACCTTTAACTCCCTCTGCCAAAAATTGTGTTGCCATGGTGTTAAGGCATTATGTATAGTAAATCCTCTGTAAACTTATGTGGGGTTTGGCATATGTGAAATCAATAAATCTTTATCAAATAAATTCTACTATATTAGATTGGCATGACTTTAATCCAAGTAACTGTGGGTTTACCTTATGTGTTTTGAATGTATCTATGTATATAGTTCAAATATAGCATATACACAGAATATATGAATATTTACAATATTTATTCTCTAGTCTTATTTTTAAAAAACCATGTGCCAGGAGATTTATGAATGAGTAATATAAGAACTCATGGCAAAAATAGTCTTAGGAGGACTAAGAACTCTTCTATAAACATCTTTATAAAATTCTTTATTTTGTTTATCTTATATTGATGCCTGCCTCACAAGAAACTTCAGATTCTTTTCATCCTAAAGTTTTAGCAAGAAGCTCATAAACTGGTTATGCTTTTTTTTTTTTTTTTTTTTTTTTCAGATACTATGGGTATGAAGAGGATGTTTAGTTTTCTATAGCTATTCTTTCGTTTAAACTTTCAACACCTTTCAGGTTGTATGCTCTGTCTCCAGGTGTCACCATAGTCCCAGAGGTTAAAATAATTTGGATATTTTGAATGGAAACACAAAAACAAAAGCTACAGATAGCCTTAATTTAACATGCGCTGCAGAAATGATTTGACATTTCCCAATTCTCCTAGGCCTTAGCTCTGTCCATGCCAAAGTATGTTTTTTGAGCCCTGGTTCTACATATATAGCTTATTTTTTCCTAACAAATTAAGCGTACGGTTCTAAGCACTGGATTTACTTTCTATAGGTTCCTTTATGTACTTCAAGACAGCCTGGCAACATTTCTCCTCCTGCTCTGCAAACATTTTTACTTTTTTTTTTTTATTTTTTATTTTTTTTTATTTTTTTTTTTAAATTTTTTTTTTCAACGTTTTTTATTTATTTTTGGGACAGAGAGAGACAGAGCATGAATGGGGGAGGGGCAGAGAGAGAGGGAGACACAGAATCGGAAACAGGCTCCAGGCTCCGAGCCATCAGCCCAGAGCCTGACGCGGGGCTCGAACTCACGGACCGCGAGATCGTGACCTGGCTGAAGTCGGACGCTTAACCGACTGCGCCACCCAGGCGCCCCAAACATTTTTACTTTTTAAAATTCCCAACACCATCCCTTTTTTTTCCTGGAGTATCCCCAAATTAGCTATTCATCATTTGCTCTCTTTGAAGTTGTGGATGTAGATTTTAGCATCTATTAGAATCTCCTCACCACCTCCCCTTAATTTAGTTGCTCTAAAGTACCAGTAAACAATGTAGATTCTTATGAAGATTTTCTGAAGGAGCAGAGGAAAGAGTTTCTATCACTTATTTCATAACCAATATCTTCAGAATCCCTATTAGATATCACTATTCTTTAAAACTTCTCCTTAGGTTTGCTACCATCAAGGGTTTTCTTCTCTTATTTTTTTTTTCCATGAATACCTCAGCTTCCTTGGCTCCTTTCTTTACCAGAGTATCCTTGAGAATTCTTAGTTCCTTATCACTTTATTATGTAAAGTTTTTGAAGTCAATTCTATCTCCTAACTGCAAATTTATGTATCTAAATCCATCACAGGGATCAAAAAAAGCAAAGGCCCTTAACAGGATCTTGGTTGCTTAGGAGGCGTGGTCTTCTTTTATTACTTGTGCAGTCTTACTCCAAACCCTAAATGTAAAATATTTATTTCAATTAAGTTCTGTGCTTTCCCCAAAAGAAGCTTTCTTATCATTTTCAACAGATAAAAGAATGAACATCTATATTGTTTATACATCTATATTGTTGTTACATCTAATTTTTTCATAGGAGTGGCTTAAAATTAACATATTTTGGAAAAAATTCACTGGAAAAAGAAAGATACACAGAAATAGGCTACAACAGAATTCTGTCCAAAGTACTAGGTGCTGTGGAGGAATTCCTGTTGGAAGTATTAAATGAGACAACATGTAGTAAGTGCAATGTCTGGTTATTCTTATTATTTATTATTCTTGTTCATTGCTTTATTATAAATTTTGTTAGATAACAAACTAAAATGATACATGCAAGACGTTTAAAAACAAACATACTAGAACACTAATGTCCAAATGAGTTTTAATCCCTTTAAAGTACTTCTTAGAGATCAGACACACACTACAATGATGCTGTTATCAAGCTAAACAGTTTTGTCCATGGAAATTAGCTTTCAGACAGTTATTTTAAGGTCTCATCAGAAGAAAATCAATTTCACTGTAATGTAATTAAGATTGGTTTTTCTACACCAAATGTAATTGGTAGTTTAGTCACACTTTTTTTTACTAACTTCACTCCAAATTGCTTTAGATTTACAACAGCAAGTGTTTGTTTAAAATAATGTGCCACAGGCTCAGAAGGCAGTGCCCAAGGAGAACCAGTGGTAGCAGATTTGGAATAAATATGCCATTTACTCAATACTTGTGTGATCTTGGGCAAATCATATCCTCTGGGCCTCAGTTTTCTTTAGTGTATTGAGGGGGTACTGTCTAACTCAGTCATTCAGTGATCACAGTAGAAAATCAATAGCATATAAAAGCAACAACCTGAGGCAACGTGAGTTGGCACTTCAAGACAGGGAGAAGAGAGAATGGATGTTTATCAGGAGTATGTTTTCATTTTTGTTTTTGTTTTTTGATGCTATAATTTAAATTTTAACTCGATTTGGAAAAAATAATTCTTGCAACTGACTTTTTTTTAAAAGTTTATTTACTTTGAGAGAGAGAGAGAGAGTGAGCGAGAGAGCTGGGGAGGAGCAGAGAAAGAGAGCAAGAATCTCAAGTAGGCTCCATGCTGTGAGCATGGAGTCTGATGTGGGGCTCTATCTCATGAACTGTGAGATTATGACTTGCACCAAAATCTAGAGTCGGACGCTTAACTGACTGAGCCACCCAGGCATCTCATCTTATAACTGACATTTTATTAGGAGGGGCATGTCTGAAGTGTAGAGCTAAGAATAGGTATTATATTATCTACAAGGCTATCAGAAATGAGTTATCTGGTGAATAAATGGTTAATTGTGAATTTTTTATTTTTTAAAGTTTGTATTTTTATTTATTTTGAGAGAGAGATAAAGAGCAGGTGGGGAGGGGCAGAGAGAGAGGGAGACAGAATCCCAGGCAGGCTCCATGCATCAGCACAGAGCCTGACTCAGGGCTCGAATTCATGAACGGTGAGATCATGACCTGAGCCCAAATCAGGAGTTGGATGCTTAACTGACTGAACCACCCACGTGCCCTTGGATATATAACTTAAATGGCAGCCAAAGTAGATAAGATACCCTCATTGTCAGAAGAATGCACAGCCATGAAAATTAGGAGCTGGCTTTCAGAATACCAGTTAAGCAGCAGCCAGGGCTAACGCTACAGTGTCCCAGAGAAACCCTCTTAGAAGGGTAGAGCAGTGGAAAACATACAGGCTTTAGAGTCCGATATGATCTAAGTATACATCCTGGCCCTGCCACTTGAGTTCGTGGCCTTAAGAAAGTGATCTCATTGCTTCCAACCTCAGTTTCCATATTCGTATGATGGGAGTAATTCCACCTACTCAGCAGTATTGTCATGAGAAAGTGTATGCAAAACATAAATGCTCAATTAATGAGATTTTGAGTATATACTTGGTATATTCTTTGTGACTCATGAAAATGTAATTCTAATGTGTATGTTCCCACTAGTGGTCAAGGGCAGGTGAGACATAATTTTTTTGGCTACATCCCAGCATAGTTACATGGTAAGCAGTTAGGAACTACACCCAAATGAGGTTTTTACCCTCCCATATCAGGGCTATATAGAACCAGATACTTTTTCTCTTTGTATTCACAGAAGTATTGGTATTACTAGGTCTTGGTCTTAAAATAAAAAGCCTATGTTCTTTTTAGTTAAAATAACTTCGATTCTTAGGCATGTTGGAATAATTTAATAATATATCATGTTATTCATAATTTAATGACATTTAATAGCAAATGTTTCAAAGTTATGATAATTCTGTTATATAATAGTCTTTAAATTTTTTCCCATTTTAACCATTTTTATTTTCTTTTTTAATTATAGTTGGCATGTTATATTATGTCATATATATTATATACATATATACACATATTATATCAATTTCTGGTGTACTGAACATGGTGACTGAACAATTATATACATTACAAACTGCTTACCATGTAAGTGTAGTTAGCATCTGTCACTATACAGAGGTATTATAATATTATTGATTCTATTCCCTATGCTGTACTTTTCATCCCTGTGACTTATTTTAGAAAGGGACGTTGTGTCTTTTAATCCCCTTCACCTATTTCACCTGTCAACCCACCTCTTTCCCCTCTGGCAGCCACCACTTTGTTTTCTGTATTTATGAGTCTGTTTCTGTTTTTTGTTTGTTTGTTCATTTGTTTTGTTTTTAGATTCCACATATAAGTGAAATCACATGCTATTTATCTTTCTCTGTTTGACTTATTTTTCTTAGCATAATACCTACTAGGTCCATCCATGCTGTTGCAAATGGCAAGATTTCATTATTTTTTATGGCTGAGTAATATTTTATTGTGTATGTATGCCACATCCTTTTATACATTTATCTATCAATGGAAATTTGTCTTGGCTATTGTAAATAATGTGTCAATAAATACAAGGGTGCATATATCTTTTCAGATTAGTGTTTTTGTTTTGTTTGGGTACATACCCAGAAGTGGAATTACTAGATCATATGGTATTTCCAGTTTTAATATTTTTTCATTTTAATTATAAAGAGGTGGTGTATTTTTGTATGTATGTATGTATTTATGTTTAGTTTCAAATTTTATTTAAATTCCATTTAGTTAACCTACAGCGTAATATTAGTTTCAGGTGTAGAATTTAGTGATTCATCACTTACATACAACACCCAGTGCTCATCACAACCAGTGCCCTTCTTAATATCCATCACCCATTTAACCCATCCTCCTTCCCACCTCCTCTCTGGTAACCAGTTCATTCTCTATAGTTAAGAGTCTGTTTAGTTTGTCTCTCTAGCTCTTTTTCCTTGCCTGTTTGTTTTGTTTCATAACTTTCACATAGGAGTTAAATCATATGGTATTTTTCTTTCTCTGACTGACTTATTTCACTTAGCCCTGTACTCTAGCTCTATTCATGTCCTTGCAAATGGCAAGATTTCATCCTTTTTAATGGTTGAATAATATTCAATTCTATATATACACCACATCTTCTTTATCCATCCGTCAATCAGTGGACACTTGGGCTGCTTCCATATCTTGGTTATTGTAAATAATGCTTCTATAAATACAGGGGTGCATCTATCACTAATTGTATTCTTTGGGTAAATACCCAGTAGTGAGATTGATGGATCATAGGGTAGTTCTGTTTTTAACTTTTTGAGGAACCTCCATATGGTTTTCCACAGTAGCTGCACCAGTGGCTACATTGTCACCAAAACTGCAACAAGGTTCCCTTTTCTCCACATCCTCGCCAACACTTGTTGTTCTTGTGTTGTTAATTTTTGCCATTCTGATAGGTGTGAGGTGATATTTCTTTGTAGTTTTGATTTACATTTCCCTGATAATAAGTGATATCAAGCATCTTTGCAGGTGTCTGTTGGTCATCTGTATGTCTTCTTTGGAGAAATGTCTGTTCATGTCTTTTTCCCATTATTTAATTGGATTATTTGTTTTTTTTGAGGTTTAAGCTGTATAAGTTCTTTATATATTTTGTATACTAACACTTTACCAGATACGTCACTTGCAAATGTCTTCTCTCATTCTGTAGGTTGCCTTTTAGTTTTGTTGATTGTTTCCTTTGCTGTGCAGAAACTTTTTATTTTGATGTACTCCCAATAGTTTATTTTTGCTTTTGTTTCCTTTACCTTAGGGGACATATATAGAAAAAAGTTGCTACAGCTGATGTCAGAGAAGTGACAACCTGTGTTCTCTTCTAGGATTTTTATGGTTTCAGGTCTCACATTTAGGTCTTTAATCCGTTTTCAATTTAGATTTGTGAATAGTATAACACAGTGGTCCAGTTTCATTCTTTAGCATGTTGTGTTCAGTTTTCCCAACACCATTTGTTGAACAAGCTGTCTTTTCCTGATTGGATATTCTTTCCTACTTTGTCAAAGGTCAGCCATATAATCGTGAGTTCATTTCTGAATTTCCTATTCAGTTCCGTTGATCTATGTGTCTATTTTTTTTTTTGCCAGTACCATACTGTTTCAATTACTGTAGCTTTGTAATATAACCTGAAGTCCAGAATTTGATACCTACAACTTTCCATTTCTTTTTCAAGATTTCTTTGCCTATTCAGTGTCTTTTGTGGTTCCATATAAATTTTAGGATTGTTTGTTGTAGTTCTGTGAAAAATGGTGTTGGTATTTTGATAGAGATTGCATTAAATATGTAGATTGCTTTGTGTAGCACAGACATTTTAACAATATTTGTTCTTCCAATCTGTGAGCATGGAATGTCTTTCCACTTCTTTGTTTCACTTTCAAATTCTTTAATCAGTGTTTTATAGTTTTTAGAGTAAGATCTTTCACCTCTTTGGTTAGGTTTATTCCTAGGTATCTTGTTTTTGGAGCAGTTGTAAATGGAATTGATTCTTAATCTCTCTTTCTACTGCTTCATTATTGGTGTATAGAAATGCAACACATTTCTGTAGATTGATTTTGTATACTGTGACTTTAATGAATTTGTGTATCACTTCTAGAAGTTTTTGGTGGGGTCTTTAGAGTTTTCTCTATACAGTATCATGTCATCTGCAAATAGTGAAAGTTTCACTTCTTCCTTACTGATTTGGATGCCTCTTATTTTTGTTCTCTGATTACTTTGGCTATTGATTCCAGTATTATGTTGGATAAAAGTTGTGAGAGTAGATATCCCTGTCTTGTTCCTGACCTTAAGAAAAAGGCTCTCAGTTTTTCCTTATTTAGGATGATGTTAGCTGTGGGTTTTTTTATATATGCCCTTTATTATGTTGAGCCATGTTTCCTCTAAACCTACTTTGTTGAGGGTTTTTATCACAAATTGATGTTGTCCTTTGTCAACAAGTGCTTCCTCTACACCTGTTGAAATGATCATATGGTTCTTATCCTTTCTTTTAGTAATGAGATGTATCAAGTTGATTGATTTGTGAATATTGAACTACCTCTGCATCCCAGGAATAAATCCTACTTGATTGTGGTGAATGATTTTTGTAATGTATTGGATTTGGTTTGCTAGTATTTTGTTGAGGATTCTTGCATTTATGTTCATTAGAGATATTGGCCTTTAGTTCCCTTTTTTTGTGGTGTATTTATCTGGTTTTAGTATCTGGCTAATGCTGGCCTCATAGAATGAATTTGGAAGTTTTCCTTCCTTTTCTATATTTGGGAATAGTTTGAGAAGAATGACTATTAATTCTTCTTTAAACGTTTGGTAGAATTCACCTGTGAAGCCATCTGATCCTGGACTTTTGTTTGTTGGGAGTTTTTTGATTACTGATTCAGTTTCCTTGCTGGTAATCACTGTTCAAATTTTCTATTTCTTCATGCTTAAAATTTTTTTTAACATGACTTACCACCTTTAATGTTAACTTTAATTATACAGCTGAGATAGTCTGTCGAGTTTCTCTATTCTAGAGTTACTCTTTTTCCCCCTCTTCATATTGTTTTGAAAAGAAGTCACTATGTCCAGCTCACACTTAAAGGAGTGGAGAGTTATGCTTTGTTGTCCAAATCATCCTAAAATATCACAAATTTCCTAGGAAGCTGTAGCAGCATAATGGTAGCACCTCAGCACTAGCCATCACCTTTGACACAGAGGTAATCACACGTTAGCCAATGCTGTCATATTTGGGTACCGTCCCAGCTCCCAACCACGTGGCTTTTTTCTTTCTTTCTAGTTTTCTTTTTTAATATGAAATTTATTGTCAAATTGGTTTCCATACAACATCCAGTGCTTATCCCAACAGGTGCCCTTCTCAATACCCATCACCCACCCTCCCCTCCCTTCCACCCCCACCATCAACCCTCAGTTTGCTCCCAGTTTTTAAGAGTCTCTTATGTTTTGGCTCCCTCCCTCTCTAACCTCTTTTTTTTTTTTTTTCTTCCCCTCCCCCATGGTCTTCTGTTAAGTTTCTCAGGATCCACATAAGAGTGAAAACATGATATTTGTCTTTCTCTGCATGACTTATTTCACTTAGCATAACACTCTCCAGTTCCATCCACGTTTCTACAAAAGGCCATATTTCATTCTTTCTCATTACCACATAGTACTCCATTGTGTATATAAACCACAATTTCTTTATCCATTCATCAGTTGATGGACATTTAGGTTCTTTCCATAATTTGGCTATTGTTGAGAGTGCTGCTATAAACATTGGGGTACAAGTGCCCCTATGCATCAGCACTCCTGTATCCCTTGGGTAAATTCCTAGCAGTGCTATTGCTGGGTCATAGGGTAGATCTATTTTTAATTTTTTGAGGAACCTCCACACTGTTTTCCAGAGCAGCTACACCAGTTTGCATTCCCACCAATAGTGCAAAAGGGTTCCCATTTCTCCACATCCTCTCCAGCAAGTCTCATGATTTGTTCATTTTAGCCACTCTGGCTGGCGTGATGTGTTATCTGAGTGTGGTTTTGATTTGTATTTCCCTGATGAGGAGGGACGTTGAGCATCTTTTCATGTGCCTGTTGACCATCTGGATGTCTTCTTTAGAGAAGTGTCTATTCATGTTTTCTGCCCATTTCTTCAATGGATTATTTGTTTTTCGAGTGTGGAGTTTGGTGAGTTCTTTATAGATTTTGGATACTAGCCTTTTGTCTGATATGTCATTTGCAAATATCTTTTTCCTATTCCATTGGTTGCCTTTTAGTTTTGTTGACTGATTCCTTTGCAGTGCAGAAGCTTTTTATCTTCATGAGGTCCCAATATCTCATTTTTGCTTTTAATTCTCTTGCCTTTGGGGATGTGTTGAGTAAGAAATTGCTATGGCTGAGGTCAGAGAGTTTTTTTCCTGATTTCTGCTCTAGGGTTTTGATGGTTCACATACTGGGTCACAAAACAGCCCTTCATAAGTATAAAAGAATTGAGATCATACCATGCATACTTTCAGACCACAATGCTATGAAGCTTGAAATCAACCACAGGAAAAGTCTGGAAAACCTCCAAAAGCATGGAAGTTAAAGAACATCCTACTAAAGAATGAATGGGTTGACCAGGCAATTAGAGAAGAAATTTAAAAATATATGGAAACAAATGAAAATGAAAAAACAACAATCCAAACGCTTTGGGATGCAGCGAAGGCAGCCCTCAGAGGAAAATACATTGCAATCCAGTCCTATCTTAAGAAACAAGAAAAATCCCAAATACAAAATCTAACAGCACACCTAAAGGAAATAGAAGCAGAACAGCAAAGACACCCAAAACCCAGCAGAAGAAGAGAAATAATAAAGATCAGAGCAGAAATAAACAATATAGAATCTAAAAAAAAACTGTAGAGCAGATCAATGAAACCAAGAGTTGGTTTCTTGAAAAAATAAACAAAATTGATAAACCTCTAGGCAGCCTTCTCAAAAAGAAAAGGGGAGATGACCCAAATAGATAAAGTCATGAATGAAAATGGAATTATTACAACCAATCCCTCAGAAATACAAACAATTATCAGGGAATACTATGAAAAATTATATGCCAACAAACTGGACAACCTGGAAGAAATGGACAAATTCCTAAGCACCCACACACTTCCAAAACTCAAACAGGAAGAAATAGAAAACTTGAACAGACCGATAACCAGTGAATAAATTGAATCAGTTATCAAAAATCTCGCAACAAATAAGAGTCCAGGACCAGATGGCATCCCTGGGGAATTCTACCAGGCATTTAAAGCAGAGATAATACCTATCCTTCTCAAGCTGTTCCAAAAATAGAAAGGGAGGGAAAACTTCCAGACCCATTCTATGAAGCCAGCATTACTTTGATTCCTAAACCAGAGACCCAGCAAAAAAAGAGAACTACAGGCCAATATCCCTGATGAATATGGATGCAAAAATTCTCAATAAGATGCTAGCAAATCAAATTCAACAGCATATAAAAAGAATTATACACCATGGTCAAGTGGGATTCATTCCTGGGCTGCAGGGCTGGTTCAACATTTGCAAATCAATCAATGTGATACATCACATGAATAAAAGAAAAGATAACAACCATATGATCCTGTCAATCGATGCAGAAAAAGCATTTGACAAAATTCAGCATTCTTTCTTAATAGAAACCCTCGAGAAAGTTGGGATACAAGGAACATACTTAAACATCGTAACAGCCATTTATGAAAAGCTCACAGCTAATATCATCCTCAATGGGGAAAAACTGAGAGCTTTCTCCCTGAGATCAGGAACACGACAGGGATGTCCACTCTCACTGCTGTTGTTTAACATAGTGTTGGAAGTGCTAGCATCAGCAATCAAACAATAAAAGGAAATCAAAGGCATCAAAATTGGCAATGATGAAGTCAAGCTTTCACATTTTGCAGATGACATGATACTATACATGGAAAACCCAATAGGTTCCACCAAAAGTCTGCTAGAACTGATACATGAATTCAACCAAGTCGCAGGATACAAAATCAATGCACAGAAATCAGTTGCATTCTTATACACAAATAATTGAAGCAACAGAAAGACAAATAAAGAAACTGATCCCATTCACAATTGCACCAAGAAGTATAAAATACCTAGGAATAAACCTAACCAAAGATGTAAAAGATCTGTATGCTGAGAACTATAGAAAACTTATGAAGGAAATTGAAGAAGATATAAAGAAATGGAAAAACATTCCCTGCTCATGGATTGGAAGAATAAATATTGTTAAAATGTCAATACTACCCAAAGCTATCTACACATTCAAGGCAATCCCAATCAAAATTGCACCAGCATTCTTCTCGAAGCTAGAACAAGCAATCCTAAAATTTGTATGGAACCACAAAAGGCCCCGAATAGCCAAAGTAATTTTGAAGAAGAAGACCAAAGCAGGAGGCATCACAATCCCAGACTTCAGCCTCTACTACAAAGCTGTTATCATCAAGACAGCATGGTATTGGCACAAAAACAGACACATAGACCAATGGAATAGAATAGAAACCCAAGAATTAGACCCACAAAAGTATGGCCAACTAATCTTTGACAAAGCAGGAAAGAATATCCAATGGAGAAAAAGACAGTCTCTTTAACAAATGGTGCTGGGAGAACTGGACAGAAACATGCAGAAGGATGAAACTAGACCACTTTCCTACACCATTCACAAAAATAAACTCAAAATGGATAAAGGACCTGAATGTGAGACAGGAAACCTTCGTGCTTCAATTTTGGGAGGTTATGTGTTTCTAGAAATTTATCTATTTCTTCTAGGTTGTCCAATTTGTTGGCATAATTTTTCATAATATTCTCGTGATTGTTTCTATTTCTGAGGTGTTTGTTGTTATTTCTCCTCTCTCATTTGTGATTTATTTGCTTGAATCCTTTCTCTTTTTTTCTTGGTAAGTCTGGCTAGAGGTATATCAGTTTTGTTGATCTTTTCAAAGAACCAGCTCCAGGTTTCATCGATCTGTTCCACTGTTTTTGTTTGTTTGTTTGTTTGTTTTGTTTTGTTTTTCAGTCACTTCTGCTCTAATCTTTATTGTATCCTTCCTTCTGCTGCCTTTAGGCTTTGTTTGTTGTTCTTTTTCTAGGTCCTTTTGAAGTGTGAGTTTACTTTGTTTATTTGAGATTTTTCTTCCTTCTGGAGTTAGGCCTGTATTGATACAAACTTCCCTCTTAGAGCTGCTTTTGCTGCATCCCAAAACTTTTGGACCATTTTTTTTTTTTTTAATTTTCATTTGTTTGCATGTATTCTTTCATTTGTTTATTTCCTCCTGGTTAACCCATTTATTGTGTACTAGCATGTTATTTAACCTCCATGTATTTGTGATTTTTCCAGATTTTTCCTTGTGGTTTACTTCTAGTTTCATAGCATTGTGGTCAGAAAAGATGCCTCGTATGACTTCAATCTTCTTGAATTTGTTGAGTCTTCCCTTGTGAACTAATATGTGATCTGTTCTGGAGAATGTCCCATGTGCACTTGAAAAGAATGTGTATTCTGCTGTTTTAGGATGAAATGTTCTGAACATATCTGTTAAATCCATCTGATCCAATATGTCATTTAAAGCCACTGTTTCTTTGTTGATTTTGTTTGTATGATCTATCCATTGATATAAATGGGGTATTAAAGTCCTCTACTATTATTGTATTACTATTGATTACTTCCTTTATGTTTATTATTAACCATTTTAAGTATTTGGGTGCTTCATATTGGATTAATAAATATTCATAATTGTTATATCTTCTTGTTGGATTGTTTCCTTTATTATTATATAGGGTCCTTCTTTATCTTGTTACAGTCTATCTTTTTTTTTTTAATTTTTTTTTTTAACATTTATTTATCTTTGAGACAGAGAGAGACAGAGCATGAACGGGGGAGGGGCAGAGAGAGAGGGAGACACAGAATCGGAAGCAGGCTCCAGGCTCTGGGCCATCCCAGAGCCTGATGTGGGGCTCGAACTCACGGACCGCAAGATCGTGACCTGAGCTGAAGTCGGACGCTCAACCGACTGAGCCACCCAGGCGCCCCCGTTACAGTCTATCTTAAAGTCTAGTTTATCCAACATAAGTGTTGCTAGTCCAGTTTTCTTTCAACATCCGTTCATATGATAAATGTTTCTCTATCCCCTCACTCTCAATATGCATGTGTCTTTAAACTATTCTTTCATAGTCAGCATATAAGGTCTTGTTTTTTTATCCATTCTGATACCCTGTGTCTTTTTATTGGAGCATTTAGATCATTTATATGCCAAGCAATTATTGATAGATGTGTACTCATTGGTATTTTATTACTTGTTTTGTGGTTATTTCTGGACATTTTCTCTGATTTTTTATTGTCTCTTTCATGGTTTGCTGGTTTTCCTTAGTTATATATTTGGATTTCTTTCTCTTCCTTCTTTGCATGTTTATTAGTGGTTTTTTAAAAAAGTTTATTCATTTATTTGTGGCGGGAGGAGGGGCAGAAAGAAAGGGAGAGAGAGAATCCCAAGCAGGCTCCATGCTCAGCATAGAGCCTGACATGGGGCTTGATCTCATGACCATGAAATCATGACCTGAGCCAAAATCAAGAGTTGGTTGCTTAACCACCTGAGCCACCCAGGTGCCCCTATTAGTGGTTTTTGATTTGTGGTTACCATTAAGTTTTTATAAAACTTCTTCTCCATATAGCAATCTATATTAAGTTGATGGTCAGTTAAATTTGAAACCATTCTTTTCTCCTCTCCTCCCCATGTTTTAGGTATATGTTTTTGTATTTTATATCCTGTTTCTGTGAGCTCCTTGACTGATTTTTTTACAGAATTATTCATTTTTACTTCTTTTGTGTTTCATACCTTCATACTATCACTTTCAGTCTCGCCTTTCCATTCAAAGCGTTCCTTTCAATATTTCTTGCAGAGCTGGTTCAGGGGTCATGAACTCCTTTAGTTTTTGTTTGCATGGGAAACTCTTTATCTCTCTTCTATTCTGAATGATAGCCTTGCTGGATAGAGTATTCTTGGCTGCAGATTTTTCCCATTCAGCATTTTGAATGTATAATGCCACTCCTTTCTGACTTGCAAAATTTCTGTTGAAGAAGTATGGGTTTTCTTTTGTAAGTGGCTAACTTCTTTTGTATTACTACTTTTAAGATTGTTTTATCACTATATTTTGCAAATTAATTATACTGTGTCTTGGTGTGGGGCTACTTTTGTTGATTTGATGGGATTTTGTTGATTTGATGTACCTCCTAGATCTGGATATCTGTTTCCTTCCCCAGATTATGGAAGTTTTCAGCTATTATTTCTTCAAATAAATTTTTTGCCTACTTTTGTCTCTCCTGGGACTCGTATAATATGAACTTTATTACATTTGGTGGAGTCACCAAATGAGTCTCTTCTCATTTTGCATAATTCTTCTTTCTCTCTTTTGTTAAGCTTCATTGCTTTCCATTACTTTGTTTTCTAGGTCATTAATTCATTCCTCTGCTTCTTCCAGCCAGCTGTTCATTGTATCAAGTTTGTTTCTAATCTCATTTATTGCACTCTTCATCTCTTTTTGATTCTTTTTCAACTCTTTTGTCTTTGCAGTAAAGGTATCACTGATATTTTCCATGCTTTTCTCAAGTCCAGTGAGTATCCTTATGATTGTTGTTTTAAATTGTCCATCAGACATGTTACTTCTATCTATTTGGCTTAGACTCTGATTGTGGCCTTATCTTCTTCTTTCATTTGTGAGAAATTCCTCTGTCTTCTCATTTTGTCTAAGCCCCTGCATGCTTCTCTGTGTTAGAAAATACAGTTATGTCTGCTGCTCCTGAAAGTAATGACCATATGAAGAAGGGTCATGTAGTGCCCAGAGCCTTGTGGTTTAGGAAGTGTCTTTGGTGTGTGCAGTGTACACTCTGCTGGTGTGTTCTGGCTGGTCTACCCTTCAAGTCCGTCATCTGCAGAAGCTCTCCTTGCCTGCTGTGGGCAGTGTTTGGTCCCTGGCCTGAATATGGTGAGTTTTAACTAGGTGTGCTGTTGTCTTCTTGTGAAAGAAAACCTGTCACCACCTCCACCAAAACTGAGGCTCTGCAAAATCCTATGTTTGGGAGATATGGTATGAGCAGGGGTTTGTGCTTGTCTTCTGGTAGTGGGGCCCATCATGCTGGGACTGAGGTAGGCATGACTGAGAAGGGCGGTTCCACCAGAGTGCAGGGGGAGGGGCTTAATGTAAGCAAGTTAAGCAGCCAGTGTCTGTGCTGTGCTGCTTCCTACAGTTGTCTCTGTGTTTGTGCTGAGGAGCTTGGGAGCAAATGGTGCCAGCCAGCTTCTTTGTTCCTGGAGAGGTCTCTCTCTGAATGCTGTCTCTCAGGGGCATGCTCTGAGAAGAGCAAATGATCTCCCCACTGTGTACCCTAGGTACTCTTCAGATTATTCTTCCCTTGCTGGATGCCCCCATGCTGTTTTCTTGCCTTGTCTTCAAGAGCAGCGCAATGCCTTCCAGGCTCTGTCCCAGCCATGCCTGCTGACCTTTAAAACTCCAGACTATAAGCCCTGCTGGTTGTAAGAACTCATGATATTCAGCTCCTCTCATTTTCCATATGAGAAAACATATTTGTTGTGTGTCCCTCTTTGTTCCTCTCTCTCTCTCACACTTCTCCATGACCATGGCTCCCTTCCATCCTCAGCAGCCAGGATCTGTTTCTCCCAACCACATCTCCATACTTCCTACCTTCTTCAGTGTTGTCTCTTCCGTCCCTTTAGGTGTGGAGTTTGTTCTGTAAGTCTTCAGGTCAATTTCTGGGGTATTTAGGATGACTTGATAGTTACCTAGTTGTATTCATGGTATGAGGTGAGCCTAGGGTCCCCCTACTCCTCTGCTATCTTCCTGTCTCTTTGCTATTATTTCTTCAAATAGAATTTCTGCCTCATTTTCTCTCTCTTCTCCTTGTGGGATCCCTATAATGTGAATGTTTGATTGGGTTGCTGAGATACCTGTGTCTCTTCTCAGTTTGCATATTTTTTTTTTTCTCTCACCCACTCAGCTTGATTACTTTCCATTACTCTTTCCCCAGGTTGCTGATTTATTCTTCTGCTTCCTCTGGTTTGCTATTTATTCCACCTAGTGTAGTTTTAATTTTGTTTATTGTGTTCTTCCTCTCTCATTAGTTTTTTTTATCTCTTTGTTAAGGGTCTCACTGATATCCTCATTTCTTTTCTCAAGTTCACTGAGTATCTTTATGAACGATTACTTTTATTGTCTATCAGCCATATTACTTATTTCTGTTTCGCTTAGATCTCTTCCTGTGATTGTTTCCTGTTCTTTAATTTGTGTCATATCCTTCTGTCTCCTCATTTTGTCTAACTCTCTGTCTATTTCTCTGTGTTAGGAAGTCAGCTGTGTCTCCTGCTCTTGAAAGTAGTGACCTTATGTAGAAGGGGTCCTATAGTGCCCTACAGTGCAATGTCTCCTGTTTACCAGAACCTGGTGCTTCAGTGGTGCCTCCTATGTGTGTTGTGTGCAGTCTGCTGTTGTGGCTAAGCCACTTTTGCCTTCAGCCTAGTCATCTGCTGTGGCTCTCTTGCTGTTATTGGCAGTGTTTGGTCCCTGTGTGGTTAATGGACAGTCTGGGACTGCCTTGGGCTTGAGTTGAGTCATTGGAGGTGTTGTCCAGAGATGCTGTAGCACCAAATTGCAGGGTGCTTTCTGTGTTGTCCCCTGAGTAGCCTTTGTTGGTAGGTTGGGCCTGCAATCAGACCAACTGCCTGCAACTGCCTGCCTCCAACCTACTCCTGGGTTGCAGTCTGACTGGTGTATGTGGTTATCTTTCCCTCTTCTCAGAGCAGGACTCACTTTGGAGAAAAGTTAGCCCTTGTTTGGGCTGTTTGCATACTGTCAGCTTGTGGCCCAGGTTTGAATGGGCTCTGGCCAAGAGAGTATTTGGAGGGAGCAGATCTGCAGCGTGCATGGGGTAGGTGAGGCAGTGGTGTTAGCAGGGTTTGTGTGTATCAGGTCCTCTGTGGTAGGGACCCTGCAGTGCCAGGACTGAGGCAGGCCTGTCTGGAAGGGACAAATCCACAGAAGCCAGTGTGTGTGTGTTGGGGGGGCGGGGGGGGGGGTGGGTAGCAGTTGAGAATGCAGTGGGAGTGTTGGGGCACAGTGTAAGTTAGGTAGTAAATGTTGGCACTACACTGTTTCCTGCAGGTGGCCCTGTGTTTATACTGGGAGATGAGGAAGGAAAATTGTACCCACTATCTCCTGGTGATGGTGAAGGTGACCTCTGTTCTTCTGGGACACACTCTGAAATTAGTAGATAACTCTCCTTTCCATATGCCCCAGGCGTTTTTCAAACTGCTTTTTTTATGCTGTATCTCTGCAGGCTGTTTTTTGTGCTGTCTCTTTAAGGGTGGAGACTTAGTTTCCTCTCACCCTCCCATCTCTCCCAGAGCCAAATCTGCTTGAGTTTTAAAATTCTAGGCTTTAAGTCCCACTGGTTGTAAGAACTCTTGAAATTTTGCCCCTCTGGTTTTCAAAGCCAAATGTTATGAGAATTATTCTTTCCTATGTGGGCTTCCCAGTGTGACAGTCTGTTTCTCTCTCTTCTCAACACTTGCAGGTCCCTCCCACCCAGGGATAGTTGCACATTCTGTTTAGCTCCTCACTGCATTCCTGCCCTTCCTACACTTCCCTGTGGCCTCTTTTCTACATTTAGTTGTGGTGTTTGTTCTGCCAGGCTTTGGTCATTTTCTGGGTTATTTACATGGATGTGAGTGTTACCTAGTTGTATCCATGGGACAAGGTGAGCATAGGGTCCTCCTACTCTACCATTTTCCTAACAATCACATAATTATATTTGAACAGCATTGTTTTGTTTTCTGTTTGTATCTGTGTTTCTAGAGCAGTTTATTATACTAGTTAGTTATTATTGTAGTTACTTGGCCTGGTTTAAAAATACCAGGTCTGCTACCTACTGGCTGTGAGGTCTTGGGTGTGCTACTTAACTTCTCTGTGTCTCTTTGCTCTCAAATATATATATATATATATATATATATATATATATATATATATATATATAGTGAAGGTGCTTACTTCATGGGGTTCATGTGAAGATCAAGAGAGTGAATACATGTAAAGCACTTAAAATAATACCAAGCTCTAGCTAGAAAATACTCAATGAATGTTAGCTATTGTATTTAGTTTTTGCAAGTGATAATAGTTTTCCATTATAGTAGGAAATTAATTTTATGTTAAAACAAAATTTGAGAAGTAAAAAATTGATGAATATAGAGAAAATATTAAGTAAATACTAGAGTAAGTAGTAAGAGACTATAGCTAAAATCATGAAGGTGGATGAATAAACTTTGGAAAGTAGTATGCTAGGGTATTAGTTATAAGTGAGTTAACCAGTCTAGTAGAGCCACCAAGAGGCAGTTCCTCCCAAATAAAATGTTACATGGAACTACTTTGTGACCAGTGGATGTAACATACAGCCTGACACTTAACAAGAACTCCATAGGTATTTGTTGAGTATTGAATGATTATAGATAACTGGTACATAGACTAATAGAATTTCCTTGGCTAAAATTCATTTTTTCTTTTTTACTTTTTGAGGGAAATGTTGAGCCTATTTTCAGCCACCTTGTAGCCCATCTCTAAACAGACTAGGGGTTGATTTTTCTGGTTGTTTTTATAATAAGATGGCAACTTTACCAGCTGTACATTAATATTCAAAACATATGGAATTTTTTTGCAAGCAACAGCCATAGAATATCTTTACTGCAGGCTCTTAATAGAGAGCTTTGTCCTGAAACTGTTGGCACAATCTTAGCTGAGATCATTAAAATTTGAAGAAAATGGGCCAAAGGACATGCTCTTGCTCTCTCTCTCTCTCTGTCTCTGTGTCTCCCTCTCTCTCTCTCTCTCTCTCTCTCTCCCTTTCTATGAATTCCAAGTCTGTTCTCAGATCAGATAAAACCAACAGATGAATATTTATCTGAATCTCAATACTTATTATTCTGAATATATGCTTTCATTGAGGTTTTGTTGTTGTAGTTATACCTCTGGAGTTAATTGGACATGGCTTTATTATAGGGAATGCAATTGAATATTTTATAAAACCATTCCCCCAAACATTATTTCATTGTGAAATATCTATTGCATAAGAATATACTATATAAAATCCCTCAGAAGATGAATTAGCATCCTTCCTTTTATTATAAAATAAAATTTATTTTGCATACTCATTGAGTTTCCTTTTTCTTTTTAGTGATGGGAGACTTGGAACTAAAATTGATGTTCTTTTACAGAAACATAGATTAGTCTAGATTTTAAGGAACTACATGCTTCCTATCACTATGACTTTTATTTAAAATTTTTATTTTAATAAAATATTTTGTAGTATCTTTTATTATAAACCATCTATAATCCTGCTTAGAAGTAGAAAGTACTAGGAGGCAGTTTAAGTAGTGATAAAATGTTCAAATTGTCTGTGTTCAGATTCTGGCTTCATTGTGTTCCAGCTGTGTTATCTTGACACTTCACTTAATCTTTTTGTGCCTCATTTTCTCATTGGTTAAATGGGAATAATAATAGACACCATCTCATAACCTTGATGACATGATTAAATCAATTGGTGTAGTGCCTGGCAAACCATAACTGAAAACAAATGCTAGTTGTTTTTCATAAGTAAGAAATGTGATAAATAAGTAGCATTTATCATTATGAAAAGTAAACTTGAGAAAGAATTGAAATAGTTAAAAATTAAATGCGCATTTTTTTTCACTTTCAAAACCAATATACCAGTTATTGGTAGGATTGTGATTTGCCAAGGTGGATATGCAAAGAGTGAGGGTGTTTGGGAGAGTAATTTTCATTCAACTTTTAATTTATTCAGTGTTCCCCAATGTTCATGTTCCACATGTTGCTCTGGGCCCTGGTGGTTCAGAAGTAAAGTCCTAATCTAATGGAAATTAACATCTAGACTTAAGAAGGTATCAAGGGAAGAAAGCTAGTTTCAGAGGTGAAATAGAATCTAAACCACAGAGAATGATGATAATAATAATAATTGCAAAGCAAAGTGTTTGAGTTCTAAACTTTAAAATTGACCCAGAATCTCCACTTCCAGCCCAGATGAAATAATCAGGCACCAGAATTATGCTCTTGATTTAAACAACTAGAAATCTGGACAAAATATAGATAGGTTTCAGATCTTAGACAATAGGCAGCACAGGAAGGACTGTGATCACTGAGAAAAAGGAAACAAATGTCTCGAACTTATTGCCTGGAAGTACTTTCTAGGTGACAGTCCATCATGCTACAGGATTGTTTAGTAAGGGGATCTTTTTTTTTTTTTTCCTCTGGGAAGAATAAAAGATCTTCTTGAGGAAGTGATATTTATTCCAAGACCTAAAAAATTAATTTATTCATTCAACAAATATTTATTGAGCATCTACCATGTGTATGCATTGTTCTAGCTGTTAAGGTGGCAAGCTGAACAAGGTAGGTAACTTGCTCTCATGGACTTTATTTCCTGGTGGATGAATAAGAGATAAGCAAGTCAAGGTGGTTAGGGGTGATGAAATATTCCAGACTGAAAAGAGAGAAAGTTCAATGATTGAAAAGTGAGAGAGGTGCTAGTATGCCTAAGAGTTTAAACATTTAGTTTGATTATAATGGAAATAGAGGGAATTGACAGGTAAGAAGCTAGGATGATGCTGGAGAATGATGCAGGGATCAGAGAATGCAGAGGACTATGGACCATTTGAAGAATGATGCTTTATCCCAGCAATAGTGGGAAACCGCTGATGTTTTTTTAAGCAAAAAAGAAATGGGATCAGTTTTATATTATTAAAAGATTATCCTGCTTTAAGTCAAGAATGAATTAGAATAGGCAAGTGTCAGGAAGATCAATTAAGAGGCTAAAGCAGATGCCCCAGTGAATGGTTAAGGAGACTGATTACAGTATGACAGTGGGAAGGAAAGAAGTAGACAAGTGAGACAGCTGTCTGGGAGAGAGGAAAGGAGAGAGAGAAGTGAGGGATGACTTCCCCTGTTTCTGTCTTAGCAATTGGGAGAATGATGTCCTTTACTAAAGAGACAATTCTGAAGGGCAAGATAAGTTTATCTTTGGACATACTGCATCCGAGATGCCTATGGAATATCCATGTGGAATTGTCAAGGCAGTGAATACACAGATCTAGAGTTCAGGTGCTAGCAAGATTTGGAAAGCTTCTGCATGTAGATAGTAACAGAAGTCATGGATGTTGGTAAAAGTAGCCCATCCCCCATGATGTACCTGAGCACCTTCTGTTTGTTTTTGTTTTTGTTTTTGTTTACTTCTCTGTATGCTTAGTAGTTGCTTTAAGGTGTTCCACACATACCTGTGTTCTTTGTCTTTAATTTCCTTTGGAGTACTTCTACTTCTTCCTAGCTTCTGGTATGCACTTTTATACTTAGTACATGCACCCTGAACATTTTAAATAGAGAAATCATGAAGAATTTTTTCTGTTCCAACCTGTGACTGGTAAGGACCCACTTTTATCTCTGACAGGTATATCTTTCTACATTTGAGGCAATAGATTTCTTAGGAATTACAGGAATTTTGAAGGTTTTTTTTTTTTTTTTCTTCTACCATGATGTGTATCCTGGCAAAATAAATATGCATTCCCTTATTGATTCAGGCAGCCAGGAATGTAGAGCTCTGGGAAATCCCTGAAGTAATGAATTCTGCAGTGTAAAGACCCATGTGAATCATTTTCAGGCACAAGTTGATTGAGCTTGTCCCCAAATTGGCAGTGGCTTTATGAAGCAAACATCTGTGGCCTTGGTGGACCTCAAGAAAATAGACTTACAGCTGACAATTTTTGAGTTAATAGTGGGGAACAATTGTAGCGCTGTGTGTGTGTGTGTGTGTGTGTGTGTGTGTGTGTGTAAGATGCATTTCTGCAGAATTCTATTATTCTATTCCAACAGGGAACATGAGTTTTACATTATGGTTGTTTGCCTTTCTGTGCATGATTTTGCCTTCAGTCTTTCTCTTGCTGAAGCTGCAGTGCTGGTCTACTCTGATGTTTCTTCAGTGCAGCTGGAGGCATGTCTTTTGGCAAAGGTTCTGTGTTTATTATAATCTCTGTGATGTGCAAAAGTAAATTTCTTCTTTAACTTTCTCTTTAAATACTTAGAATTATGAATGTGGTTTTAATTAAGGATTTCAAATAGAAACATTTCCTTTTTCTTAGGACAGTTTTCAGTTAGAATATTTTAGGGTTTTGAGAAATACCAGATCCCCAACTCACAAAGTGCAAAAAAATAAATAAATAAATAAATAAATAACCTCAATCTTCAGTTGCTTTGAGCTGTTATGGTGTGGCTAAGGTTGTAGGGCATGGATTTGGGTCATAGTCACAACTAAGTAACTCTTTTTCGCCCCTACACATGTCTACAGCCTACTGTCAGATTTGGAAAGTCTTCCCTATATAATGTGGTGAGTATTTTTCCTTTGTACCAACTCAATACCTTTTAGGCTCAGGTCTTATTCCAGGCCTGGCTTTTCAGATCTTACAGTCTTATGATCTTGGCAAGTCAGTTAACCTTTGTGAGCCTCAGGAGCTTCATATGTATAACTCACATGTTCTGCTTTTACCAGATACAAAGTGAATATTCAAAATTAAATGACTCTATATGCTGTGCTTCCTGTTGATTATTAAATCAATCAATCTATCTATCTATCTATCTATTTGTCTATTATCAATATACTTGTAATTCCATGGAAATAAGTCTGCAGAGCTTTTATAGAACTTGAGTAACATTTGGTGACTAAGAGTTGGCTGGAGGTAACAGGTAGACTTATTTTTTCACCATATATCCTTTTGTACCATTGAAATTTTTTTCACGTTCAAGTATCACTTTTTAAAAATAGCAAAGTAAAATCAATATGAATAAAAGCCCCTATCTTGTGAATTGTGAGAAGTATTTTCTATTCTTAGAGTTTGCCACTTCAGATATTCCTAAGATTGCCTTGCCAGTCCTAAGTGGTCAATCTTCTTTACTGTCATTAGAAAGTCTACAATGCCAGGAAAGGATTTGTACCCTGCTGTTGTTGCTACTCTATTCCATAGTGTTTCTCCTTTATTCGAGGACAGCTTGTAGGACCCATTAGTTCCTGCCCAGAAACATAGTTTTGTTTGCTTCCAGATTTGGGCCTCCACCCTTCTCTCCCCACAGTCTCATGGCCTCAGCACAGGCTGTGAGCAGCTGCTCAGGAAGAACACAGAAAGAATGATGAAGTCATAGAATTGCTAGTGTTTTCAGGAGGTCTACTCTTGCAAGAAGCTGTCAGCTCTGTTTTTATGGGTAGGGATTCCACAGCTTCCCTGGGTAGATACAATCCAGTTGAGTCAGTCTGTCTTGTGTTGTCAGTATAACATTTCTCTCGATGACTTGGATGAAAATAGAGAGTATATGTATGCCATGAAGGTGATAAAATGAGGAACCAAATATATCTGAATAGGCTTCAACTAAATTAGATATAGCAAGATGGACTTAAATATACATATAGCCAAATGATTTATCACTTAATGGGAAAAGATATTTGAGCATCAGTCTGAATAAAAGAGAAACAGGATTTAAGGTGAAAGTGATGGGCTACCAAAATGTTAATGATTAGGCTGGCATAAAATAAGAAAAGTACCTAGGATGAGAACTATGATAATCTCTTCTATAAGACCATATATAAGCTGTTGCTTTCTGCATCAACATCTTATTTTTGAGGGGGACAATAACAAATCGCATTTGTAGGATAGTAGCAAAAATGGAATCTGAATCATTGTGATAATGTTTAATTGTGATAACTAACATCTGTTTACCAGTTTCTATATATCCGACATTCTGTTAAGAGCTTATATTAGTTTTTGCTACATAACTGTGGTAGGTTAGATTATTGTTTCATAAATATTCATTCCTCCCTCTCCCCAAATCCATTAGAAGAATAAATTTGCTTCCCCTCCTCTTGACTTTGAACATGGGCACTTGATTTTCTATGACCAATGATTAGCTAGTAGATGTGACAGGCAAAAGCCCAGCTTTTTTGCATGTGTTTTCTTTGTTGGGTTTGCCTTCTTTACATTCCTGCTTCTTATCATGAGATGAACATGTCTTGGGTAGGTGCTGGTCTGAGGAAGATAGGATATATTTGGAAAAGACTCAGACCCAATCTGCAGATTTTGGAGTCACAGCCAAGACCAGCATGAACTCCAGTCAACCTACAGACAACTGAGCTAAAATAAATGCTTATTATTGTACTCTATTGAGTTTTTACGTGACTTGTTATGCAGCATTATTGTGGCAATACTTGATCCATATTGTAACAGACAACCTCAAAGTCTCAATGGCTTACACTAAAAACTTTTTTTCTCCCTTAAAAGTCTATGAACCAGCTGTGGCTCTACTGGACTTGGCTGAGATAGATGAGGCTTAGGTTCAGATTGCAGGTTGGGTTCAAGTCTGTTGTGTATATTTTATTTTCTTAGGACCAGGGACTCCCTGGGCATATATTCTTCATATGGAAGATCATCAGAGCACAAGAAACCAAGCAAAACATGCAATCATGTTTAAGGTTCTGATGGTATCACTTATGTTACATTGGCTAAAGCAAATCATTTGGCTAAACCCATTATCACTGGGACAAGGAAGTATGTTCCACCCACAGTGGTAGTCTCTGCATACATGGAAAAGAGCATGAATGTATACTTCTAACACAGGGAGAAAGGGTATAAAATTTAAGAACAATGGTTATCCAGTCTACCCTAGTTCTTGACACAGAATTTATTTTAATCTTTATGACAGTACCATTCCTATTTATCTTTCACAGTTGAAGGAAACTGAGATACAGCAATGGTATTAAGTATCCAAATATCACATAGTCAACAGGTTGTGGCTGTGAGGTTTGAACATTTGGGGTATGACACCAAAGAATGTATTCCTTACCACTATGATTCACCTCCTCCTGAACATGTCATATAAGCAATGCCTAAAGAATTAGAGCTGCTTTGCCTGGAGAGGAGAAACCATGTATTCACCATCTTCCTAACTCTAAAGAGTTATTATATGGAATAGAGAGATAAGGTACATTTTATGTGTTTTCAAAATGTAGTACCCTTGGTAGGGATAGTGGGTAAAGAGATCAAAAGGATATAAGTTTTGGCACAATTAAAGAAATCCTTTTTAACAGTCAAAAGTTCTCAAAGACAGAATGTATCCAAGAAAATACCTAGGTTAAATTTTTATTAACTGAGAATGAGTATCTACTTTTAGAACAATTTACATTTTCATAGGATTATAGAATTTTTTGGCTGAAAGGATCCTTAAAGTTTCAATCCTCTCTCAAGCTAACCTGATTCTCCATATGATACTGGAATCTTCTGTATAACTTCCATGCCTAGTGGCATTAATAAAGCAGAGATTTCTGATGTTTAAAATGGCTAGACATTTTTTAGAGCTAGCTAGCTAATAAGAGCCATGCTCTGAATCAGCTATACTCCATTCCATAATATTCCAGATGTGGGCAACAGATAACTTAGACATGGGTTATTAATGACAGTGAGGTATAAATATAATTCATTGAATTTCAATTTGTTTAAGTCACTAACTTACCTCCTTCTCTCACTCTGGAGCTACGTTTCCTCCTACATTATGAGAAATGGGTAGTGTTAAGCTGGATAGTCTTTAAAGACTTTCAACTTGTCTCTGATAGTTTGTGATTCTGTATATGAAGTATGAAAAATTTAAGGATTATTATTTGCTTATTTTAAAAATAATAGTAATTTGGTGCATCCAGAATTTACACTGTTGTTCTTCTTTTTTTTTTGTTTAACAGCCCTATCTATACCTGGGCATCTAAGAGAACAAGTATGCAAAACAAAGTATAATTATCTATCTTTCTAGGTGGTACACAAGAATCTATCTTTTCTGCTCATTTATCTTCTTCATTGGATTTTGTGACAAAGTTTTTATTTTAAAGTTGATAATTAAAATTAAAAACTCATAATAAAAATAGCATTTAAAGTTAAAAATTTTTTTTTAATGTTTATTTATTTTTGAGAGAGAGAGAGAGACAGACAGTGCGAGCGAGGGACAGAGAGAGAGAGGGAGACACAGAATCTGAAGCAAGCTCTAGGCTCCAAGCTGTCAGCACAGAGCCCAACGCGGGGCTCAAACTCATGAACTGTGAGATTATGACCTGAGCTGAAGTTGAATCCTCAACCTACTGAGCCACCCAAGCACCCCCAAAATAGCTTTTAAAGTTTCTACTACCTGCTTCACTTTAAAAGAATACTTTGGTAACAATAAAATATGCTAAAATATGTCCATAGAAAGTTACAAATTCTCATGGAATTCTTGCCCAGCAAAATGTTCTTTGATGTGATGAACTGTAAAATTTGTTGACAGGGTCACATATTCATGTCCTCCTGGGTTGATTTCATATGACCTTAACACTATTGCAGTCTCTTACATATGTGTATAACAGAGGCTGTCAGCTGAAAGTCAGAGGATGTCAAAGACAAAAAAAAATACTTGGTTGCAACAAAAGCACCACCTTACACTTTATATTTCAGGAGAGAGGTCAAGGGACCAGCCAGTGAGTGATATTTAAACCTTTTGTTTCTGCTGAATACATTGGTTAGAGAAGAAATATCAATTTCTTTGAGAAGATGTGTCTTGCTATGCTTAAATGGCATGACCTATCACAAAAATGTACTTGTCATAACAAATTATGACAGGGATAGCTTCCTGAAGTTTTTGTATATTTAAAACTATATAATTAATGATATAGCTTCCCATAGAAATAAATATGAAGCCTTATAACCGTTATAGAAAATTTTTGGCTTCAATGATGCTTTTCATTCTCCTAATCTTATCTCAATATAGTAGAAGTAACTCAGGAGAAACTGTATTTTCCTAAATTAGCAGTGTGACATACTGTGGTGGTTCTCAAGCATTCTGTATGCCGTTTTATAAGATCTAATTTTCTTAATTATACTGTTAAGCATGAGTTCCACTACTGAGTAAATTGACAGAATAGCATTGTTATAAATAAAAATTATTTTAAATTGCAGAGATGGTCACTATTAAAATAACTGCACAATAGTTACCAAAACATCTTGCCCAAAATTAATGTAAATGAACAGTATAGTTCTTACCTTACCTATATCAGTGACTGGTCTGTTTACCAGCTCACATGTCACCACTATGAGGCAAATTTTAAACTGTTTACAATTCATTTGCTCTGCTAACTTTGAAATTTCTTGACTTTTTTTTTTTTCAAAATCTGCACATAAACTGAGGCTTTATTTCTATTTTTACATCAAACTTTTTTCAGATTTTAATAATTCAAAGTGCAATGGCACTGTACCTACATGCTGCTCATAAATGTATGTTTCCAGTAGTCATACTGGGATTCTTTGCTGGAATATCTTTTTGAGAGGTAAAAAAGGGATTTGAGGTTTCCCACCCTGTGTTTCACATGATGGGTTCTAGTCTCAGATAGAAGATCAGCACATATATACTTGCAGAGAGAATAACACAGGAATTACATTCTTATAACAAGCATGCGGATTCAGTTGATCAAACAGCCATATAAATGGGAGCCCATACAAATGTCCATACTGGTTCCTTCTTGTTCAAATGCAGTGAAACACTGATGAACCCCATCTTTCAAATAAAGGTGTGGAGGCAGTGATGTGGCACCTGTGTTGTAGAAAGCTAGAAGGAAAATCAATCCTATCCTAACAACAACAACAAGATAATATAAAATGTTGTAACTTTTATTGAACCTATCAGTGAGCTGAGGTTGCAAGGAAACCATCTAGCTTGAATCTGAGGAAAGGCAGGTGCCACTAAGAAAGCACGGCTTATATGTAGCAGAGCACAGGAAGAAGATGGGGCCATCATCAAATGGGTAAGGTGAATTCAGGTGAAATTTTTAACAAATAATTAAGTACTTAACATGAAAGTGAGAACCTGTGGGAACTTCAGACACATGGAGAGTTCAGACCCAATTGCCACCTCTTCTCCGTAGACCTCTTGAGTTCTCACAAGAAACACTGGCTGTAATGAAGAGACTGAAGGAGGGGAGTGGCTGCCACTGCAGGAAAGGTAAAAATTCCCATTTGGACCCTTTTCCCCTAAGGAACAGAAACCATAAGTCATTGAGAGAAGGGCAGCAACAGGCGTAGGATATTTATAGCTGGCAAAAGAGAAAAAGAAAAATATTTCTATTCCCTGGTGTAAAGAAAGAAAACTATGTTGGGCCCAAACCAACTGGGGAAGGAAGGATCACTAAGAAATCCCTGCTTTCAAGACCCAATAACACAGGGCTTGCCTAAGAATGAGGACAACAGAGAATCCTACTCTCAGCCTCCTATCACCAGGGCTGCTGCTGCACTGAATAATAAGCAATATCAATATATTGTTGGAGGTGGGGATGGGGTAAGGGAAAGCTGACTTTAGAGAGTTAACAGAGACTCTCTGTAAGGCATAAGAGCACAAGGAAAAATTAAACTCATAGGTGGAGCAAGAACATTAAGAAAAATTCTCTAGCATATCAGCCCAACCCTAAGCACAAGGTAAAGCTGGAGTGGTTTGAATCTGGTGTCACCACCACCATCACAAAACCCTAACTCAACTGAGTTCCTTACTAGGTTGATTCACACACCCCTCCTCTCCCCCGCATTTCAATAACCTAGCAAAGAAAGATATGCACATTTTCAAGCATAAATACTGTATACCTTAGTCTCTAAAGTTCTATACATAGTGTCTGGAATTCAGTCAAATACAAGACATACACACAAGCAAGGACCAAACAACTCTTTGTTAAGAGACAAATGAGTTAACAGAACCAGATTCAGAGATGACTCAGATGTTTGAACTATGAGACTGGGAATTTAAAGTAACTATAATAAAATGTTTAAGTCTTGATTGGAAATGGTGGGAAGTATGAAACAGATGGGGAATTTTAGAAGAGATAGAAATGAAAACAAAGAGTTAAATGGAAATACTAGAAATTTGAAAAAATAACATGGTAAGAGAGACAAAGAATGCCTTTGATGGGTTCCTCTCACAGGCAATAAATGAATTAGTGAACTTAAAGGTATATCATTAGAAACTACCCTAACTGAAAAGGAATTTTTTATTTTTATTTTTTAATTTTTTTTTTACTATGAAATTTATTGTCAAATTGGTTTCCATACAATACCCAGTGCTCATCCCAACAGGTGCCCTCCTCAATATCCATCACCCACCCTCCCCTCCCTCCCACCCCCCATCAACCCTCAGTTTATTGAAAAGAGAATTTTTTAAAACTAAAAATAGAGCAGAGCAGGAAGATGGCAGAATAGGACACTAAGTTCATGTTATCCCATGGATGCACTAGAGAACAGCAACATCAGTGTCAATAACCCAGAAAATGACCTGAAGACTGGCAGAAAAAACTCTCCATAGCTAAATGTAGAGAAGGGCCCTACATGGAAGAGAGTAGGAAGGGTAGAGACATGGTCAAGAGCTAAATGGACCTGTGAAACTGTTGCAGGAGGAAAGGATGCTGTGAGGATTGAGAGGGAAGAGAAACAGACTTTCACACCAGGGAGCCCACATGGGGAAGATGAATCCCTATAACATTTGGTTTTGAAAACCAGAGGGGCCTATTTTGTGAGTTCTTAAAATCAGCAGGACTTAAGACCTGGAACTTTAAAAACCAGCAAGCTCATGAGAGAGCAGGGAGGCTGAGAGGAAACTGAGTCCCAACATCCCTACAGAGATACAGCATAGAAGCAGCAGTTTGAAAAACGCCATGGGTATACAGGAGGGAGATTTGTTTACTCATTTCAGAACTTACAGTAAAGAGGCAGGGATCATTGGGAAACTTCTCCAGAAACAAAGGAGCTGGTGGGCACCATTTCCCTCCCCCAACCCCAGCATAAACACACAGACACCTGAGGGAATCAACGCTGTGCCAACACTTGACACTGAACTTGCTAACAGTACCCGTCACCCATGTGTTCTCCTGTGGACAGTACCCCTCCAGCCAGGCCTCAGCTCCAGGTCCTTTCCCATAGTAGACCCATGAAAACCTTGCTACAGTAGCAACATGTTTCTGTGGATCCACCCACTTCAGTCTGGCGGCAGCAAGGTCTCTCCTGATGGCACTGCGCAGCCCACCCTTTGTTCTCCTACATATCAGTTCTGGTGCATCTCTGGCAAACACCAGATCTGACTAAACATAAGCTCAAGACAGCCCCAAACTAGCCCAATAACAACACATAGAACAAAACATTCCCACAACAGGCAGAGAGCCATAGCAGATGACTGAACTAAAGGCAAAACTGGCTCAGCCACAATAGCAGGGTGCATGTAGCACACATAGGAGACACCTCTGAAGAGCCAGGTTCCAGCAAACAGGGGACACTGCACTGCAAGGCACAACAGGACCTTTTCTTCATAAGGCCACTACTTTCAAGAGTAGGAGATGTAGCTGATTTTCCTGATGCATAGAAAGAGACACAGAGAATTAGACAAAATGAGGAGACAGAGGAATATATCCCACATAAAAGAAAAGGACAAAATCACAGCAAGAGCCTAAATGAAATTGCAGGTAATAATATGCCTGATAGAGAATTTAAAGTAAAGATCATTAAGATACTCAATGGCCTTTTCTCAAGAGTGGAGGACATCAGTGAGATCCTTAACAAAGAGATGGAAAACATAAAAAAGAACAAATCAGAGATGAAGAACTCAATAAATGAAATTAAAAATACACTAGATGGAATAAGTAGTAGATGAGAAGAAGCAGAAGAATGGTTAGGGGAACTGGAGGACAGAGTAATGGAAAACCATTAAGATGAACAGGAGAGAAAAATAAAAAATAAAATAAAAACTTAGGGAACTGAGTGACACCATCAAGGATAATAAGATTCAAATTCTAGGGATCCCAAAAGGAGAAAAAGGGGGCAGAAAATTTATTTAAAGAAATAACAACTGAAAACTTCCCAAATCTGGAGAAATAAACAGAAATCCAGGTCCAGGATGTACAGAGAGCCCCCAACAAAATCAACCCAAGGAGGTCTGCACTAAGACACATGGTAATTAAAATGTCAAAAAGTAGTGATAAAGAGAAGTTTTAAAGCAGCAAGAGAAAAGAAAAAAGTTACACACAAGGGAAACCCCATAAGGCTATCACATGATTTTTCAGCAGAAACTTAGCAGGCCAAAAGGGAGTGCCATAATACATTCAAAGTGTTGAAAGGAAAAACTGCTGCCAAGAATGCACTGTCAAGCAAGGCTAGCATTCAGAATAGAAGGAAAAATGAAAAGTTTATCGGGAAATAAAAGTTAAAGGAATTCATGGCCACTAAACCAGCCTTACAAGAAATGTTGAAGGGGAGTCTCTGAGTGGAAAGGGAAGACTGTAAGTAGGAGTGAGGAAAGTAGGGAACACAAAAGCAGTAAAAATAATTATATTTATAAAAATCACTCAAGTGACTCAAAATTTAAAAATGTAAAGTATGATACCATATAACTAGAACATGGGGGGAGGGGAGTAAAAAATGGATTCAAACTTAAGCAACCATCAACTTGATATAGCCTGCTATACGTGTAAGATGTTATATTCAAACCCAATGGTAACCACAAATCAAAAACCAATAATAGATATACAAAACATAAAGGAATCCAAGTATATCACTAAAGAAAGCCAACTTATCATGAGAGAAGAGAGCAAGGGAAGAATAGAACAGAGCAGAACTACAAAAACAACCATAAAACAAGTAACAATGTGGCAATAAATACATACCTATCGATAATTAGTTACAATGTAAATGGACTAAATGCTCCAATTACAGGACATAGGATGATGGAGTGGATAAAAAAATAAGACTCATCTATATGCTGCCTACGAGAGACTCACTTAAGACCTAAAGACTTGTGCAGATTGAAAGTGAGGGGATGTTGTATGGAAGTGTTGAAACACTATATTGTACACCTGAAACTTCTATTGCACTGCATGTTAACTAACTGAAATGTAAATAAAAATGTAACAAAAAAAAATAAAGGAAAGAAAGTGAGGAAATGGACAAACATTTATTATGTAACTGGAAGTGAAAGGAAAGCTAGGAGACCAATACTTATATCACACAAAATAGACTTTGAAATAATTGTAACAAGACAAAGAAGGACACTATATAATCATTAAGGGGACAATCCAAGAAGATATAATGATTGTAAATATTTATGCACCCAACATGATAGCACCCAAATATATAAAACAATTTATAACAAACATAAAGGAAGTAATTGATAGTAGCACAATAATAGTAGAGTACTCTAACACCCCACTTACACCAATGTATAGGTCATACAAACAGAAAATTAACAAGGAAATAGTAGCTTTGAATGACACATTAGATCAGATGGATTCAACAGATATATTCATTACATTTCACCCTAAAATAGCAGAATACACAATTTTCTCAAGTGCCTGTGGAACATTCTCTACAATAGGTCACATATTGGGCCACAAAAGAGGCCTCAACAAATTCCAGAAGATAGAAGTCATATCATGCATCTTTTTTTTTTTTTTTTACCACAATGCTATGAAACTCGAAAGTGACCACAAGAACAAATTTGGAAAACACACAAATACATTGCTAGTACATAATGGGTGGGTCAACCAAGAAATCAAAGAGGAAATTAAAAAAATACATGGAGACAAATGAAAATGAAAACACAAAGGTCCAAAACCTTTGGGATGCAGCAAAAGTGGTTCTAAGAGGGAGGTTTGTAACAATACAGGTCTACCTCAAGAAGGAAGATATATCTCAAGTAAACAATCTAAACTTCCATCTAAAGGAGCTAGGAAAAGAACAAAGAAGCAAAGTCTAAAGCCAGCAGAAGGAAGATAATACTAAAGATTAGAGCAGACATTAATATAGAAGCAAACATACAGAAAATAGAACTGATCAATAAAACTAGCATGTGGTTCCTTGAAAAGATAAAGAAAATTGAGAAACCTTTAGTCAGACTTATCAAAAAAAAGTAACAAAGTAACAAAAACAAAAGAGAGAGGCCTCACATAAACAAAATCAGAAATGAAAAAGGAGAAATAACTACAGACACCACAGAAATGCAAATGATTGTAAGAGGATATTATGAAAAGGTATAGTCAACAGATTGGACAACCTAGAAGAAATGGATAAATTCCAATAAACATATAACCTTCCAAAACTGAAGTAGGAAAATGGAAAATTTGAACAGACCAATCACCAGGAAGGAAATTGAATCAGTAAGCAAAAATCTCCCAAGAAACAAAAGTTCAGGACCAGATGGCTGGCTGACAGGTGAGTTCTACCAAACATTTAAAGAAGAGTTAACCTGTTATTCTCAAACTAACCCAAAAAATAGAATAGGGGAAAAAACGTTCCAAATTCATTCTATGAAGCTAGCATTACTCTGATACCAAAACCAGATAGACTACAAAAAGGAGAACTATAGGCCAATATCTCTGATGAACATAGAAACAAATCCTCAACAAAATATTAGCAAAACAAACACAGCAATATGTTACAAAAATCATTCACCACAATCAAGTGGGATTTATTCCTGGGATGCAGGGATGGTTTAATAATTGCAAATCAATCAATGTGATACATCTCATCAATAAGAGAAAGGATAAAAAGCATGCTATCATTTCAGTAGATGCTGAAATAGTATTTGACAAAGTATTACATCCATTCATGATAAAATTCCTCAACAAAGGAGGTTTAGAGGGAGCATACCTCAACATAATAAAGTCCATATATGAAAATCCCACAGCTAATATCATACTCCATGTGGAAAAACTGACAGTTTTTCCCCCGATGTCAGGAACATGAGAAGGATGTTCACTCTTACCACTTTTCTTCAACATAGTACTGGAGTCCTAGCCACAGCAATCAGATAAGAAAAAGAAATAAACATCCAAATTAGTAAGGAAGTCAGACTTTCAATATTTGCAGATGACATGATAGTATATGGAGAAAATCCTAAAGACTCCACCAAAAAACTAGTAGAACTGATACATGAATTTAATAAGGTTGAAGAATACAAAATCAATTTATAGCTATCCCTTGCATTTTTATACACTAATAATAAAGTAGCAAAAAGAGAAATTAAAGAAACAATCCCATTTACAAATGCACCAAAAAGAATAAAGTATCTAGTATAAATTTAATCAAGGAGGTGAAAGATCTATACTCTGACAACTATAAAACATTGATGAAATAAATTGAAGATGACACAAATAAATGGAATTATATTTTATGCTCAGGAATGGAAGAATAAATATTATGTAAATGGCAATGCTACCCCAAGCAACCTATAGATTTAATGCAATCCCTATCAAAATACCAATAATATTTTTCTCAGAACTAGAACAAATGATGCTAAAATTTGTGTGGAACCACAAAAGGCCCTGAATAGCCAAAGCAATCTTGAAAACAACAAAACTGAAGGTATCACAATCCCAGATTTCAAGATATACTACAACGTTGTAGTAATCAAAACAATGTGGTACTGGTACAAAAATAGACACATAGATCAGTGGAAGAGAATAGAGAGCCCAGAAATAAACTCAAGATTATATGGTCAATCATTCTTTGACAAAGGAGGCAAGAATATGCAACGGGAAAAAGTCTGTTCAATAAATGGTGTTGGGAAAAGTGGACAGGTATATGCAAAAAAGAAAAAAGAAACTAAACCACTTTCTTATACCATACACAAAAATAAACTAAAAATGGACAAAAGACCTAAAATGTGAGACATGAAACCATAAAAATTCTAGAAGAAAGCAGACAGCAACTTCTCTGACATTGGCCATAGCAACATTTTTCTAGATGTGTCTCCTGAGGCAAAAGAAGCAAAATCCAAAATAAACTATTAGGACTACATCAAAATAAAAAGTATCTGCATAGCCAAGGAACCATCAACAAAACTAAAAGACAACTTATTGAATGGGAAAACATATTTGCCTTTGACATATCTGATAAAGGGTTTGAATCCAAATATATAAAGAACTTACACAACTCAACACCGAAAAACCAAATCAATTAAAGAATGGGCATAAGACATGAATAGACATTTCTCCAAAGAAGACCTACAGATTGTCAACAGACATCTGAAAAGATGCTCAACATCACTAATCATCAGGGAAATGCAAGTCAAAACCACAATGAGATATTAACTTACACCTGTCAGAACGGCTAACCTCAGAAATACAAGAAACAGCAGGTGTTGGCAAGGATGCAGAGAAAAAGTCACCCTTGTGCCCTGTTGGTGGGAATACAAGCTGGTGCTGTCACTGTGCAAACAGTATGCAAGTTCCTCAAAAAATTAAAAATGGAACTACCATGTGGTCCAGTAATTTCACTACTGGGTATTTACCCAAAGAATACAAAACCACTAATTTGGAAAGATATATGCACCCCTAAGTTTATTGCAACATTATTTACAATAGCCAAGATATGGAAGCAGCCCAAGTGTCCATTGATTGATGAATGCATAAAGAAGAAGTGGTATATTATATATACACAATGAAATAGGACTGAGCCATTAAAAAGAATGAAATCTTAACATTTGCAGTAAAATTGACAGATCTATAGAGTATAATGTTAAGTGAAACAAGTCCATCAGAGAAAGATAGATTCCATATGATTTCACTCATATATGGAATTTAAGAAACAAAATAAATGAACAAAGTAAAGAAGAGAAAACCAAAAACTAGACTCTTAACTATAGAGAACAAAATGATGATTACCAAAGGGGAGGTTGTTGGGGGGATGAGTTTAATATGTGAAGAGGATTTAGAGTAACATTACCATGATGAGCACTGAAGAATGTATAGAATTGTTGAATCACTATATTGTACTCCTGAAACTAATATAACGTTGTATGTTAACTATATTGGGATTAAAGTTAAAACAAAGAAAAAAGGGAAAAAATATAGAGAAGAGCATTTGAGAGCTGTGAGATATGTTAAACAATCTAACATACCTATAATTAGAATTTGGACTGAGAAAAGGGGAAAACAGGGCAGAAGAAATATTTGTAGTGGCCAAGAATTTTCTGTACTTTTAAAGGAAACAAGTTCCATTACAAGGAGAACATTGCATTGAGAGATAAGGGCATCAATTGCTATAGCTATCTCACCCTTCTCTACTTTTTGTATATTTTATAGGGGATGTTTTTTAGGATGATTGCAGGTATGCAAGAGTGGTAAAGAGAGGAGAAATAGGTTGTGGGTAGGAGTTATTGCTTTGTCTAGGATGAATGCTATGGTTTAAGTTCCAAGCAGTTTTTTAGTTGTCCTGTTACATACTAATTTACCTCTTGGAGTTAGGGCACTTTTCTTTTAGAAAATGTTTTAAACTTTAAACTTTTTAAAAAATGGAATTGTTTCATTCAATAACTAAAGAAAATGGAACCCTTATTGTATACGTGGCACTATGCCATGACTGAAGGTGATTGAAAGATGAATGAGCCCCGTCTGTTAGGAGGGATAACAAATACTTGTTTTTATCTCTTCTCTCTTTGAGTGTTAAAAGAGAAACAGTAATCTACTTCATTTTCTGAATGCACACTATATACCAGGCACTTGGTGAAGCATCTTATGTTATATTTTCTTTTTCAATCATTACAAAATTCCTTGGAGCAGATATACCCATCTTATAAAAGAGAAATTAATAAAAAGAGATGTTAAGTGCTTTGTTCAGGGTTACACAGCTGGTATAAAGCCAGAATTTGGATCTAGACAACTGAATTTCAGCTTCATCTTTTAGTTATTATGTGTACTTTCCCATCTTGAATAAAATGTCATGCAAGATTTGGAAAAGAGATACCAAATGATTAGTAGACATGTGAAAAACTCACATATGGGAGGTAATATTTGAGATGGAAACATTAAGAATGTGATATTTGAAGGAGGTGATATTTGGGATGATCTTTCACAAGTATGCCATTAGATTAGGACAGATGGGGGACTAGTTTCAAGGGAACACCATGAAAAAAGATGGCAGTGGTAAAGTACAGATCTTGTTCAGTGATCAAATGGTTGGCAAGGACTTGGGGCATCTTTTCCTAACAAGGACAATACCACTTAGAACATTATATATAGTTATTTGGTCCTATATTGTAGTTAATTTATCCTGCCATTTCCCAGATGAGGATGCTGAGATCCAAAAAGTATAAATTACGTGTTTGATATCTTCCACACATAACTCTCATTCATTCAAAAAAATATTTTCTTAATTAATTGTACTTAAGGTTTTAATTAAATTTTGGTAGTCCCGTCTTAGAGTACTTCATTAAGAGTAAGGTGTAACTGTACGTGAAGTTGATCACCCACCATAAGGCATGATTAACAACGCAACCTTGCCTTTTCCCCCCACAAGTGATTTTGTGAAAGCCCTTTTTCCCTTTAAGCTTGCTTAAATATTCCAAATTTATAAATCTTAAGGCAGCCTACAGAGAAAAAGAAAGAAAGAAAAAGGCCACAAAAGTTCCCTCTCTCTTTCAGTAAATAAAATAACAGCAGCAAACAGAAATAATGAAATAAAATAAATGAGATAAATATTTTATTGTGAAGCATTTAAAAAAGCAAAATAAAGGGGCACCTGGATGGTTCAGTCCATACAACATGCAACTCTTGCTCTCAGGTTGTGAGTTTGAGCCCCACATTGGGTGTAGAGATCACTTAAAAAATAAAATCTTTAAAAATAAATAAATAAAAATTAAATGTGGGCAAAAAAGATTTTCTGAGTACCTTTTATATACTGGGGAAATAGATGTCAACAAAATAGATAAAGTCTCCTCATGGAACTTAAACTCAGAGGTAGAGCTTAACTGACTTAATGTTTGTAAAGTACCCAGCAGAGTTCCTGACACATAGATATTAGTTTATTAGTTTATTTTGTGGCACTTGTGTATATTGTATATATGACCTTATTCTGTAATTTTCCTTCTTTCCCAGAAAGGCAATAATCACTTTTATTGATCTTACAAGATGTAGCAGGATTTTGAACTGATTCAATCCTACTTTCTCTTAATAAATAAATAAGTTCATTGTGATGGCCCTTTCCTTTTAATATCATTTACTAAGAACAATATAACATGGAGGACTTTCTATCAGTTCTATGCTGTTTTTCCAAGTAAGTATGTCTGCGTTTATCTGCAAAGTATTTTTCATCTTATCTACAATTTGTTGATAGCTCTTTTACATTTTTAAGTATTTCTCTTTCCTTTTATGCACTACAATAATTGTTTTTTTAAATATAATTTGTTGTCAACAAATGTTGTTAGCTAATGTTGTTAGCTAATGTATAGTGTATACAGAGTGCTCTTGGTTTCGGGGGTAGATTCCTGTGATTCATCACTTACATACAACACCCAGTGCTCATTCCAACAAGTGACTTCCTCAATGCCCATCACCCATTTTCTCCTATTCCCTGTCCACCCCATCAATCCTCAGTTTGTTCTCTGTATTTCAGAGTCTCTTATGGTTTGCCTCCCTCTCTGAAACGATTTTTTCCCCTTCCCTTCCCCCATGGTCTTCTGTTAAGTTTCTCAAGTTTCACATATGAGTGAAAAGATAATATCTGTCTTTCTCTGACTGACTTATTTCACTTAGCATAATAACCCTCCCCCACCCCCATTTCATCCATGTTGTTGCAAATGGCAGGATTTCATTCTTTCTCATTGCCAAGTAGTATTCCATTGTATATATAAACCACACCTTCTTTATCCATCCATCAATTGATGGATATTTTGGGTCTTTCCATGATTTGGCTATTGTTAAAAGCACTGCTGTAAACATTTGGGTACATGTGTCCCTATGAATCAGCACTCCTATATCCTTTGGATAAATTCCTAGTAGTGCTATTGCTGGGTCATAGGGTAGTTCTATTTTTAATTTTTTGACGAACCTCCATACTGTTTTCCAGAGTGGTTGCACCAGTTTGCATTCCCACCAACAGTGTAAGAGGATTCCAGTTTCTCCACATCCTTGCTAACATCTGTTGTTTCCTGAGTTGTTAATTTTAGCCACTCTGACTGGTGTGAGGTGGTATCTCAATGTGGTTTTGATTTGTATTTCCCTGATGATGAGTGATGTTGAACATTTTTTCATGTGTCTGTTGGCCATCTGGATGTCTTCTTTGGAAAAGTGTCTAATTCATGTCTTCTGCCCATTTCTTCACTGGATTATTCATTTTTCGGGTGTTGAGTTTGGTAGGTTCTTTATAGATTTTGGATACTAACCCTTTATCTGATACGTCATTTGCAAATATCTTCTCCCATTCCATCAGTTGCCTTTTAGTTTTGTTGATTGTTTCTGTTACAGTGTAGAAGCTTTTTATCTTGATGAGGTCCCAATAGTTCATTTTTGCTTCAGAGAAATGTCGAACAAGAAATTGCCGTGGCTGAGGTCAAAGAGGTTGTTCCCTGTTTTCTCCTCTAGTGTTTTGATGGTTTCCTGTCTCACATTTAGGCCATTCATCCATTTTGAGTTTATTTTGTGTGTGGTGTAAGAAAGTGGTCCAGTTTCATTCTTCTGCATGTTGCTGTCCAGTTTTCCCAGCACCATTTGCTGAAGAGACTATCTCTTTTCCATTGGATACTCTTTCCTGCTTTGTCAAAGATTAGTTAGCCATACATTTTTGGGTCCAATTTTGGGTTCTCCATCCTATTCCATTGGTCTATGTGTTTGTTTTTGTGCCAATACCATACTGTCTTGATGATTACAGCTTTGTAGTAGAGGCTAAAGTCCGGCATTGTGATGCCTTCAGCTTTGATTTTCTTTTTCAATATTACTTTGGCTTTTTGGGGTCTTTTGTGGTTCCATACAAATTTTAGGATTGTTTGTTCTAGCTTTGAGAAGAATGCTGGTGCAATTTTGATTGCGATTGCATTGAACGTGTAGATTGCTTTGGGTAGTATTAACATTTTAACAATACTTGTTCTTCCAGTCCATGAGCATGGAACGTTTTTCCATTTCTTTGTGTCTTTTTCAATTTATTTCATAAGTTTTCTATAGTTTTCAGCATCCAGATCTTTTACATCTTTGGTTAGGTTTATTCCTAAGTATTTTATGGTCCTTGGTGCAATTCTAAATGGGATCAATTTCTTGATTTCTTTTTCTGTTGCTTCATTATTTGTGTATAAGAATGCAACTGATTTCTGCACATTGATTTTGTATTTCTCTTTCCCATGCTTCCATATTTCTCTTTCTTAGAATTCTATACAGAAGGACTAAGTGTTACAACAGTGACTCAATCCTGCCAGCCTAATATATTGTAATCATTGCTCATCAACCCTTAATATTCAACACCTCTTCCTAGATTTAATCCATTTCTTTTGTCAAGTGCATTCATTTGGTACCTGGTTTCTCTTATTCATTGTGGTTTTATTCATTTGCATCCTTAATCTTGTTTCCTAGGGACAGTGTATACTTTCACAGGGAATAAAGTATTTCATGTGTTATTAGTTGTGAGTTCCTACATTTGTATAGAGTTTTTCACTTTGCAAAGCTTCTCATACATTGCCTCACTGAAGTGTCTTGGAGCTCCTGTGAAATGAATATCACAGATGTTATTTTTCCCAATATGCAGATGAGAAAACAGGGAGCCAACTGGGTTTATAGGACTGCAGCTAGTTAGTAATAGACTTGTGCCTCAAATTCAGTTTTTATTATTTCAAATCTAATGTTCTTTTAACTATATTTTCCTGCTATATTCTATGAAAAGAAATGAGCTTCCCTGAGTTTTGTTTTACCATACTGTAATGTCCTATTTCTGCTGATGCAAAAAATCACTATCTTTTATATTCATTTTAGTGACAAATTTCAACATACAAATTAATTCAGTAAACTTTCCCATCTCTGAATCTGGCCTTTAAGCACTAAGTTAGGACTGACTTTATTTTACAGGAGTTAGGGTTTTGGAGACAACACTTATACAAGACTATACCCTCTGAGAGAGGAGTGATGGAGACTTTTCAGTTTTCCAAATAAATGGTCAACTTCTAGTGACCCATGACTCAGGTTTACCAGAGGCAGTTGGGTGGATGGCAGGCTCCTTGCTTGGGATAATGGAATCAGAGGAAATTAGAACTCTAAGTGACTTTGCTAACTTGTCCTTTCATTTCATGGATGTGTAAACTTGGGTCCAAAGAGGTGACTTGCCCCAAAGTATATACTGATTAGTAGTAGGATCAAGACTACCATACAAAGTGTACCTACTATTAAATCCTCCTCATTAGTAACTATGGACTCTTGGGGATTTAGGGTAATGTATTGAAGACAGGGACCAGTACGGTTTACATGATCTTAGAAACATTAGTACAATTGACGTCTTAGGAGTAGTGAAGGTGACATCAGGGTATGTAGAGAATTTATATTGATTACTGATATATTTAAGTTTGAGTCTGCCATTTTATTTGTTTTCTATGTCTCCCATTTTTGCTTTGCCATTTTTCACTAACTTCTTTTACATTAATTGACTTTTTTATCATTCCATTTTGTTCTCTTTGTTGGCTTATTAGCTATAATTCTGTTTTTGTCATCTTAGTGATTACTTTTAAGGTTTAAACCATACATCTTTAACTTCTCATAGAATACCTTCAAGTGATATTATACCACTTCATGTGTAGCATTAAGAAATACAATACTTTACATCCATTTGTCCCCTCTCAGCCTTTGTAACACTGTCATGTATTTTACTTTTTTATGTCATAAACTCCACAATACAGTGCTATTATTTTTGCTTTAATAGCAAATTATCTTTCAAAGATATTTAAGTCATTAAAAATATGATATATGCTTCCAATATAGTACTCTATATTCTTTTGTATACATCCAGATTTTCATTTGATCTTTCATGTATCTGCAAAGGTCTTTATTTCAATTTTATCTTTTGAAATCTGTTTTTGCCAGCTATACAATTCTATATTGACAGAGTTTTGGGGTTTTCTGAATTATTTTTTTGAGCACTTTAAAGATGCTGCTCCTTTCTTTTCACTTACATTGTTTCCAGTAAAAAACCTGAAGTCTTACTTATCTTTGCTCCTCTATGTGTAACATGTATTTTATTTCTTCTGGTTGCTTTTAACATTTTCTCTTTTTTTGATTTTTATTTTTTTAAGGGTTTTATTTAAATTACAGTTAGTTGGGGGCACCTGGGTAGCTCAGTCAGTTGAGCATCCAACTCTTGATATCAGCTCAGGTCATGATCCCTGACTCGTGGGATCAAGCCCTGCATTGGGGCTGTACTGGGCATGGAGCCTGCTTAAGATTCTCTCTCTCTCCCCCTCCCTCTGCCCCTCTCCCCCACTCACACAGGGTCCCTCAAATACATACATATATACATACATTCATACATACATACATAAATTCTAGTTAGTTGGGGCACCTGGCTGACTCAGTTGGTAGAACGTGTGACTCTTGATCTCAGGGTTGTGAGTTCAAGCCTTACATTGGGTGTAGAGATTACTTAAAAATAAACTCTTAAAAAACCAAATTCCAGTTAAAATGCAGTGTAATATTAGTTTCAGGTGTGTAATATAGTGATTAAGCAAGCACCTCCACACAACACAAGTGCCCTCCTTAATCCCCATCACCTATATAACCCATCCCCTACCCACCTCCCCTTTGGTAACCATCAGTTTGTTCCCTATAGTTAAGAATCTGTTTCTTGGTTCATCCCTCTGCCCTGTCTTTTTTTCCCCTTTGCTCATTTGTTTTGTTTCTTAAATTTCACATGAGTGAAATCATATGGTATTTGTCTTATTATTAGTTTTGAGCAATTTGATTATGATATGCTTTGATGTAGTTTTTTTTATGTTTCGTATGCTTGGGGTTCTTTGAGATTCTTGGATCTGTGCTTCTGTAGTTTTCATCAAATATGGAAAGTTTTCATCCACAGTGTTTTCACATGACTTTATACCTTCTCTCTGTTGCTTCTTTGATTGACATTATCTGTGTATTAGGCTTCTTAAAATTGTTCTGCATCTCACTGATTATCTTCCCATTTTTTTGGATCCTTTTTTTCTCTTTGTGTTTTATTTTGGATAGTTTTCAGTACTACTCCTTCAGTTCATTAATATTTTTTCCTGAATTGTCTAGTCAACTGTTAATACCATCCAGTGTACTTTTAATCTCACATGTTGTAGGTTTTATCTTTAGAAATTTGCTTTGGGTCTTTTTTGTATCTTCCATGCCCCTACTTAACTTTCTTTCTTTTTTTTTTTTAAATATATGAAATTTATTGTCAAATTGGTTTCCATACAACACCCAGTGCTCATCCCAACAGGTGCCCTCCTCCATACCCATCACCCACCCTCCCCTCCCTCCCACCCCCCATCAGCCCTCAGTTTGTTCTCTAAACATACAGACTACAATTAACAGTAATGGTTTTAAAGTTATTGCCAATTCTAATATACCTTTCAGTTTTGGTTTGATTTTGATTAACTGATTATTTTACTTGTTTTGGGTCATGTTTTCTTGCCTCTTTGCATACCAGGGTATCTTGAATTGAATACCAGATATTGTGAATCTTACCTTGTCAGGTTCTGTATATTTTTACATTCTCATACATTGTTTTGATCTTTGGTTCGGGATAGAGTTAAGTTACATGGAAATAGTTTGACCCTTTCATGGCTTGCTTTTATGATTTGGTTGGAGCAATGCTCAGTCTAGAGCTAATATTCTCCATAACTGAGGCACTTGACACTTATCTGCACACTCTATCCAATTTGCTATAAATTATGAATCTTTCCACTCTGGCTGGTAGAAATTAGCATTATTCTCAGTCTTAGTGAGCATCAGGCACTATTCCCTATAATTTTTGTGTGGTTTCTTCCATGGCCGCAGGTAGTTTTTTCATACCTATATGCTGCTCTGTACTTAGCTGAGTACTGGAGGAGGACTTTCTCCAGATGTCCAGGGTTAGGTCTTTCTGCATGTCTCTACTCTTTGATACTCTGAACTAGGTGCCTTGGCCTCCCCAAATTCTCATTTTCATCTCTTCAAATCAAGGAGTCTTCTTCCCTGTGGCATAGCCTATAAATCCTCTCAAGGCAGAAAAAGGGGAAATTATAGTGCCCACCTTATTTGTTTCTCATCTCTCAGGGTTCACTATCCTTTGTTGTCTGATATCCAGTGTCTTGAAAATCATCATTTCATGTATTAAGTCTGGTTCTTGTACTTCATCTTGGCTGGAACAGAAGTCTATCACATTTTTCTTAAAAATTAATGTAATTAATTTTAATTTATTTTAATTTCCAAATACATTTAGTGACTTACTAATCTAGAAATATCTTAGGAATTAGTCAACATACCATCTGTTTTTTAAATATTTAATTTTCTTTTCTTTTTGTGGCCACCTAGATTAAATTAATTCTTCTAGTTGAGAAGAGAAAGTTCTCAGCTTTAATTCAAGTCTTAATTCCTCCCCAAATGATTGTTGGGATTCAGTTGAGATTTCCTTCTATGAACCTTTTTAACACCAGCATTTTATGCATCTCTTCTCATGTGACAATGGTCACAAACTGTTTTGGTAACAATTTATGAAATAATAATAATAAAAAAAATTAATTTAACCTAATTAAATATCATTGCTGCTTGTAAAATTACCTAGTGGTAAAGCCTGTTCTCACTTATCCTCTAAGTTGTTAAAGGAAGAAATGATCTGAGAACTGTATTTTTAAAAATTTATTGGATTATTAGGAAATGAAAATTTCAAAACACTTAAAGGTATTGTTAAATAATGTACACTTAATCAGTACTGCTCAAAAAATTACTCTAATACCAAGCCAACATTTTCCAGGCTTAGTCAAATAAGAATATCAGAGCAAGAAAACCTGGAAATTTATGTAGCAGCTTTTCTGGATGCAGAATACATGGCTTTGACACTGCTATTTTTTAAGAGGAACCTGTATTTGTGGGTATCCTATTGTCTGGCCTGGGAAATGTGCCATATATGGTGTTTTCACACAGTCCTCATGTAGGCTAAATGAGTCTGACAAATTGGATAAGTTTATTTAGCCTCCCATAAGCTCACTGTCTTTATCTGTAAAAATGGGAATAATAATAATACCCATCTCAGTATAAGGATTAAATAAGATAATTCCTTAGTCTGTACATTCTCAATATGGGGCAATTTAAACCTTAGTTTTTAGGGGAATGTGTACGAAAAAAACTTTAGACATTATAATGGTTTATGTCCCTCTAAAGGGCTACAGTAATAAAACATATACAGTATATGTGTGGTATTAAAATTTCATGGAGGAGGAGGGTGATTAAATAAACTAAATGTCTTAAAGGATTCCTGGGGGAGATGATAAGGAGAAAAAGTTGAGAATCACTGCTTCAGTCTAATATTTAACCATTATCATTAGTTTGGTTTGGTTGATTGATTACATCCCAGAATGCATTTTCTGTGTAAGGTTAATGTTATAAATCTAAAAACATGTGGAATACTGTTTTGGGAACCTCAGAATTAGAAGAGGTTTTTTAGTCCATTTACATACCAATTATTACCTGTAGGCCAAATAAATTTTATGTTTTTTATCATATATATAACTTCCCAATTATGTATATGTATTTATTAATTGTATATATCAAATATATATTTATTAAAAAAACAAATATATATTTATTATGATGAATAAAAACTGAAATTCATTTAAAAGCTTTGAGTTCATAGCATCTTTCTTCATTATGTATTTTCTCAACTAATTGATTCTTTTTTTTTAATGTTTATTTATTTTTGAGAGAGAGAGAGAGAGTGTGTGAGCAGGGGAGGGGCAGAGAGAGAGGGAGACACAGAATCAAAAGCAGGCTCCAGGCTCCAGCACAGAGCCTGACGTGGAGCTCTAACATTTGTGTGTGTGTGTCTGTGTGTGTCTGTGTGTGTTTAACCAGGTTTATTCCTGTTTCTTAGCCATTGCAATTACTGTCAAGATCTCTCAGAAATAATGTCAATGATTTGAGTATTGGAATTTCCTAGATCCTAACTACCATGTTATTTTTTTTCCCATATTTTTCCCCCAAGCTTGGGTCTCATTGCCTGTGTCTTTTTGTGGGAACCAGTAGTCAACAAAGATTCTTTCTTTTCCTTCTCTTTTCAATTGCTGTCACATGTTTCATTCCTGAGGGAATCAGGATTTTCCTTTCCACTTATAAACAATATTATTTCCACCTCTTGTCCCAAGAATTCTAATTAGGCTTCCTTGATAGTTGTCTATTGCTTGCTGTACCCTTTGGGGACTTCATGCACAATGTAAGTGTTTTGTTCAAAATTTTCTCTAGGGATTCTGCTCTATTTTGCAAACCCTAACATATCTTTCCATAATCATTATTCCAGAGGCATAGGCAAGAATAACTGTAAATTCTAAACTGATGATCTGATAATAGCATTAAATAGCAGTTAATAGCATTAAGTTGCATATTTTGAAATTTATCATCCACATTTTAATATGAGGTTAAGAAACACCATGAAATGGGACAAATATTATTAACCCAACCAGACAAATCTGAGGGGTAAATTAACAAGTCACACATCTAGTAAGTGGAAGTAACAGGACTTCAAAGCAGACTTTCTGAATCCCAAACTAGAGATTTTTTTAAATTTCCAAGAATTGAAATTTGGAATTATGAGACCTTCAGGTATTTAACAATTTGAAAATCATGGATAAAGCTCCTTGATTCCATTTCTCCCTATTTTTCTCTCTCTGGAGGTCAGCTTGCTGCCTCTTCTCATGGGCTTCTATGCTGTCAACCTGATCTCCAGTACCCTTGGGGCTCTGGTTCCAGAATGCTAAAGATCTCACCTAGCTCCACACAGTGTTATAGCTGTCTGAGCCTTGGTTCCAACCCAGCCATTACCCCTGTTATGGATTCATATGGAACACTTTCTTGATATGTCTACCAACCACTATTTAATTAGGAATACATAATTAATTTTTTTTCATCGTAAGCATGGGTTTCTACCTTGATATCATATTGGACAACTCATTATTCTTTAGAACACTAGAAACTTATCTTTTAAATGTTCACCCCCTGCCCCATAGATGATATTTAAATCATGAGGCATCTTGGAGTCATAAGTAACAGTAGCCACATTCTTTACCAATGGTGGCTCTAGGGTCAACCTGCTGCAATCCTGAGATGTGGCCCTCTGAGTCCTTTTTTTCCGCATCCCTCTCTTAATAGTGCCAGGGTAATTATCTTTTGGTTGTCCAGTGATTCTCTGATATGGTTGACCTCTTATGCCTATCTTCTCCTGGATTCCTCATGACCTTTTCTTGACCTCATATCCATCAAAATTTATCTTCACATTATGTCAACAGGGCAGATATTGAATGATGATTGCTTTGAGGCCCTATTTTGTTCTAGGTATAATTGATGAGCTAGTAATATAAGTACAGTACCAATGTATGAAAATGCATGAATGAGTTAACATTTACTTCAATATGGTTTCTAAGCCAAATTGTGCTCTGTGTCCTGTATGCTCTGTGGTGGTACTCCAGGGGTCCCATTCCTTACCTCTCCAACTGCCACTGCTTCAATCACAAATTTTAGTTTTATCTGTTTTATAATTTGCATTTCTGTGTAGGATTTCAGTAAATAAAATATTGAGTGAATAAAAAAGATTGAAAAAGCACTGTCTTAGCCCCAAAGAAAGATGAATGTTGGGGCTTCTTTTTTTTCTGGTTAGATCTTACGATGAAAAGAACTTCTTCAAGCTCCCCCACACAATTCCCCCTATGCTGTATTTGGCTGTATTTAAGGCCTGCTTGAGATGGTTATGTGGGTCAGAGAAGAATTTCTTGATTATGACTCGCTTTGAACAGCAAATTAAACCAAGCTTTCTATCTTTCGTAATGAAGATATTTTAATATATTTACCAACTGAGGAATTTTCTTCATCAGCATATTTTATTTAATATCAGAAGCCAACTGCTTCTACCTTAATCTACTCAATTAGAATGCATTTATAAAGTACATACTATGTATGATATAGAGAACTATAGTTCCCTGCCCTCAGTGAGCCTAAAATCTACATTTTGTTTTGTTTGTGCCTATGGGACGAAGGATGGGGACATATACATTAGAAAACAGAGTAAGGAATACTTTTATAGATGTGCAGAGGGCTGATAAGATAATTAATGTAGTTATTTTGAACTTGTGGGCATAGGGAATCCGGGAGAAAGGCTTCATGAAGAAGCTGGCATTTGAATTAAGTCTTAAATGTTGAAAGTTGTAAAAGGGATATATCCCATGGTTTGTGGATAATAGCACAATATTCAAGATTGTAATAGATTGCCAGGGTTTATATCCTGGCTCTCACACTTGTTAGAACTATCACTTGGAGCCAGTATTTAACTTCTTGTGGTCTCAATTTCCCCATTTGTAAATGGGCATATTAATAGTAATTATTTTATTGAGTTATTGTGAGGATTAAATAAAGCAGTGCATGTGCAGTACTTAAAACAACTAAAAAGTGCTCAATTTGCTAACTCATAAATGTTAGCTATTTTTATTTATTTATTTTTTTGTTGGGGGAAGGATATTACAAGTTGCCTGAATGGTATAAGCAAAGGTAGGAAAGTAGGACTTTGAAAAGTTTGCTCTGATATTCAGTGCCTACGTAGCTGGAATGTCACCAGACATAGACTTGGTTGTTAACACCATAGCACAATCATATTTTGAATAGTATCACTTTTTGTAAGACAGCTTGGGAATGTAATAATAATTTATCATGAGGACCAGCATATTTTTTCTGCAAAGGGACATATAGTGTGTGAATGCAGTGTTTTGGGTTTTGTGAGACAGAGGGTCTGTGTCGCAACTCTGCTGTTATATGTGAAAGCAGCCTTTGACAATGCATAAACATATGATTGAGTCATATTCTAATAAAACTTTATATATGGTCAGTGAAACTTGAATTACATGTAACATTTATGTGTCATGAAATACTACTCATCTTTTGATTTTTTTCAACCATTTAAGAATGCAAAAGCTTTTTTCAGCTTGTGGGCCCTACATAAATAGGTTGTGGTCTGTATTTGGCTTGCAGGCCATAATGCTGATTCGAGATTTGGAATATTGTTTCCTTGGTGAAAGGATTTCTGCATTCTTATACAATTAACTTTGAAACTAACTTTTGTAATACAGCCTATTGGTAAGGTCAGGGCTATGTAACTTCTATGTTCTTTTGGAGCCCCCGTGCTGGTTAATTTAATTCACAAACAACATTATGAACAAATTTCTCAGGAATTCATTCTTCTTACAAATAATTTGTAATACCACTTCACATATACTAGTAACATGGAGTTTGGCATCCTTCCACACAATTTCAAAGAGGCCTTTTCAACAACTCTCCATCTCCAGCTTTCAGTGTCTGGTATGGACCACTGTTCCTTCTCCATCTTACTTTTCTCTAACTTCCTAATAATGTATTAATGGAGGTTGTGGCTTTAAAACCATAGACGTCAACCTATCAAGTACAGAAATGAAATTCCTATGATAAAATTTGGTTTTCTATTAATTGACCTAAAAATGTCACAGATCTTTAAAGTTGGCAAGGAATCAAAACTTAATAATCACGCTTCAGGGTTTTGTTGTTGTTCTTCTTCTCATAGTCTGGTAATTGCCAGCACTTAGCTCTGTTCTAGACAGTTAAGGTCATGAGTGGAAGAATACAATTTTGGAGTCAATTCTTGACTTATATATGAAAAACCAAGTTTCAGTCTCCAGAGATAGTGATGCTAATGATTTAGACAGATTCATTCATGTAGACATTCAGCAACCACTGTTGTAGTGTTGGGCAAGCTACTTAAACTTTGTGAGCCTTAATTAGCTTGTCTGTAAAATAGGAATAATAGCTATTTTGAAGGATTATTAAAGATTAAATGAGAAAATATATGATACCTGATAACTATTGATATTTATGACTATTAATTTATAGTTATTATTATTTGCCTCTAACACCCATATTTTTCCTTTATAAAACTATTTAAAAATTCAGTCTCCACTTTTTTGCCTTCTCATAATGTTTTGTGAGGTCAAATTATATTTTCTCTTCATTTCTTTGATATATTAAAATCTCAAAAATTTTCTATACTCTGCAAGTGTAAGGTTTTCACTCTGCATTTCCTGTTCCAATAATGCTTAAAAATGGTAAATGATCCAAACTGTGTTAGATTGGATCTCATAGTAACTTCATTATTAATACTTCTTTATTAGGATGTGGAGAATGACATGATATAGATAAAATGTAGTAAGGAAGAGTAAAAATTTAGGGCTTTGAACCCATTCTAGGTTTCAAACTTAAGTGACCATCAACTTTAGACTGTTATATGCATATGATGTTATATATAAATCTAATGGTAACCACAAATCAAAAACCGATAATAGATATGCAGAAAATAAAGAGAAAGGAATCCAAGCATATCACTAAAGAAAGCCATCAAATCATAAGGAAATAGAGCAAGAGAATAAAAGGAACAGAGAAGAACTACAGAAATAACTATAAAGAAATGACAAAATGACAATAGTTACAAACCTATCAATAAATACTTTGAATATAAATGGACTAAATTCTCTAATAAAAATACAGAGGATGACTGAAAGGATAAAAAAGCAAGGTCCATCCATATATGCTGTCTGTAAGAGACTCACTTCAGGCCTAAAGATACATGCAGATTGAAAGTGAAGGGATGGAAAAACATGTATCATGTAAATGGAAATAAAAAGAAAACTGAGGTAGCAATACTTAATCAGAAAAAAATGGCTTTAAAACAAAGACTATAACAAGAAACAAAGAAGGACATTACATAACAATAAAGGGAACAATCCACCAAGAAAATATAACAATTGTAAATATTTATGCACCCAGCATGGGAACGCCAAAATAATACATAAAGCAACTACTAACAGACATAAAGGAAGAAACTGATAATGCAGTAATAATAGGGTACTGTATTACCTTACAACATCAATGGATAGGTCATCTGGACAGAGAACCAGCAAGGAAACTGGCTTGGACCAGGTGGATCTAACAGATATACTCAGGGAACATTGCATCCTAAAACAGTGAAGTGCACATTTTTTTCAAGTACACATTTAACATTCTCCATAATAGATCACATATTAGGCCACAAAACAAGTCTCAACAAACTCAGACAGATTGAAATCATATCATGCATCTTTTTAGAGTACAACGGCATAAAGCTAGAAATCAATCACAAGAAAACATCTGGAAAGAACAGAAATACATGGAGGTTAAATAACATGCTACTAAACAGTGAATGGGTCAAGCAAGAAATCAAAGAGGAAATCAAAAAATACATGGAGACAAATAAAAATGGAAACAGAATGGTCCAAAATCTTTAGGATACAGCAAAAGCTGTTTTAAGAAGGAAGATTATAACAACACAGGTCTACCTAAAGAAGCAAGAAAAATCTGAAACAACCTAACCTTACACCTAAACAGCTCAAAAAAGAACAAATGAAGCCGAAAGCCAGTAGAAAGAAGGAAATAATAAAGATTAGAGAAGAAATAAATGAAATAGAGACTAAAAAACAAAACAAAACATAGAAAAGATCAATGAAACCAGAAACTGGTTTTTTGAAAAGATCATCAAAATTTAGCCAGATTCATAAGAAGAAAAAAGGACTCAAATAAATAAAAACAGAACTGAGAGAGGAGAAATAATTGACACCACAGAAATACAAAAGATTATAAGAGAATATTATGAAAAAGTATATGCCAACAAATTGGACAACCTAGAAGAAATGGATTAATTCCTAGAAACATATGACCTCCCAAAACTGAATCAGGAAGAAACAGAAAATTTGACGAGACCAATCATGAGCAATGAAATGGAATTAGTAATTTAAAAAATTCCCAACAAACAAAAGTCCAGGACCAAATATTTAAAGAAGGGTTATTAACTATTCTTCTCAAACTATCCAAAAAATAGAAGAAGGAAAGATTCCATATTCATTCTTTGAGACCAGCATTACCCTGAAACCAAAATCAGATAAAGATGCCACAATAAAAGAGAACTACAGGCCAATATCTCTGATGAACATAGATGTAAAAATCCTCAACAAAATATTAGCAAACCAAATCCAACAATACATTTAAAAAATCATTCACCACAATCAAGTGGGGTATATTCCATGGATGCAAGGGTGGTTCAATATTTGCAAATCAATCAGCATGACACATTACATCAATAAAAGAAAGGATAAAAACCATGTGATCATATCAATAGATGCAGAAAAAGCTTTTGACAATAGACAACATCCATTCACAATATAAACTCTCAAGAAAGTAGGTTTAGAGAGAACATACCTCAACACAATAAAGGCCATATATGAAAAACCCACAGCTAACATCATACTCAATGGTGACAAAATGAGAGCTTTCTTCCTAAGATCAGGAACAAGATAAGGATGTCCATTCTCACTACTTTTATCCAACATAGTGCCCGAAGTCCTAGCCATAGCAATGAGACAAAAAGAAGAAATAAACGGCATCCAAATTGGTAAGGAAGAAGTCAAACTTTCACATTTGCAGATGACATGATACTGTATGGAGAAAACCCAAAAGACTGCACCAAAAAAACTACTAGAACTGATTTATCAATTCAGTAAGGACACAGGATACATAATCAATGTACAGAAATTCATTGCATTTCTATACACTACTCATGAACGAGCAGATCAAGAAATTTATTAAACTATCCCATTTGCAGCTGTAACAAAAAAGAATAAGATAACTAGAAATAAACTTAATTAAGGAAGCAAAAGACCTGTACTCTGAAAACTATAAAACACTGTTGAAAGAAATTGAAGACAACACAAACAAATGAAAAGATATTCCTTGCTTATGGATTGGAACAACAAATATTGTTAAATGGCCGTACTACTTAAGGCAACCTACAGACTTAATGCAATCCCTATCAAAATACCAATAGTATCTTTCATAGAACTAGGACAAATAATGCTAAAATTTCTATGGAACCACAAAAGACCCTGAATAGTCCAAGCAATCTTGAAAAAGAAGAACAAAAAGAGATATCACAATCCCAGATTTCAAGATACACTACAAAGCTGTAGGAATCAAAACGGTGTGGTGCGGGCACCAAAATAGACACATAGATCAATGGAAGAGAAGAGAGTCCAGAAATAAACCCATGGTTTTATGGCCAATTAATCTACAACAAAGGAGGCAAGAATATACAATGGGAAAAAGACAACTTTTTCAACAAATGGTGTTGGGAAAAGTGGAGAGCTACATGCAAAAGGATGAAAGTGAACCACTCTTTTACACCATACACAAATAAATTCAAAACAGATTAAAAACCTAAATGTGAGACTTGAAACCATAAAATTCCTATAAGAAAACATAGGCAGTAATCTCTTTGACATCAGCTGTAGAATAATTTTTGTAGATTGTCTCCTGAGGCAAGGGAAACAAATAAAAATGCAAAATGAAACTATTGGGACTACACCAAAATAAAAAGCTTTTGCACATTGAAGGAAATCATGAGCAAATAAGAAGACAACTACTGGATGGGAGAAGATATTTGCAATTGATATATCAAATAAGGGGTTAATATCCAAAATATATAAACCACTTATAAAACTCAACACAAAAAAATATGCAATTAAAAAACGGGCAGGTGACATGAATATAAATTTTTCCAAAAATGACCTACAGATGAGCAAGAGACAAAAAGATGCTCAACATCACTAATCATCAGGGAAATGCAAATCAAAACAATAGTGAGATATCAACATCTGTCATAATGGCTAAAATAAAAAGCATAAGAAATAACAAGTGTTGGCAAGGATGTGGAGATAAAGGAACACTTTTACACTGTTAATGGGAATGTAAGTTGTGCAGTGACTGGAAAACAGTTTGGAAGTACCTTAAAAAATTAAAAATAGAATTACCTACCATATGACCCAATAATTCTCCTACTAGGTATTTAGCCCCCCAAAATGAAAACACTAGTTCAAAAAGATACATGGGGGCACCTGGGTGGCTCAGCTGGTTGAGTATCCGATTTCAGCTCAGGTCATGATCTCACAGTTCAGGGATTTGAGCCCCGCATCAGGCTCTGTGCTGACAGCTCAGAGCCTGGAACCTGCTTCGGATTCTGTGACTCCCTCTCTCTCAGGCCCTCCCCCACTTGTGCTCTGCCTCTCTCTCTCAAAAAATAAGTAAACATTAAAAAATTAAAAAAAAAATAGATGAACAAATAAAGAAGATGTGGTATATTTGTGTGTGTATACAAAATTAGCCATAAAATGAATGAAATCTAGCCATTCGCAACAACATGGATGGATCTAGAGAGTATAATGCTAAGTGAAACAAGTCAGTCAGAGAAAAACAAATACCACTTAATTTCATTCATATGTGGAATTTAAGAGAGAAAACAAAGGAAAAAGGAAACAAAAACCAGACCCATGGGGTACCTAGGTGGCTCAGTCGGTTGAGTGTCCAATTCTTGATTTTGGCTCAGGTCATGATGCTGGGTTGTAGGATTGAGCCCCATGTTGGGCTCTGTGCTGAACATAGAGCCTACTTAAGATTCTCTCTCTCTGTCCCTTTGCCCCTCTCCCTAGCTCTCTCTCTCTATCTAAAAAAACAAACAAGACAAAACAAAAAACACACAAGAAAACCAGGCTCTTCAATATAGAGAGCAAATTGGTGGTTGTCAGAGGAGAGGTGGGTAGGGGAATGAATGAAATATGCAAAGGGGATTAAGAGTATACTTATCATGATGAGCATTGAGTTATGTATAGAATTGTTGAATCATTATATTGTATACCTGAAACTAACATAACACTGTATGTTAATTATACTTGAATTAAAAAATACTTTTAAAATAAAATTTATATGCATTTAACTCTCATATTTGCTTCTGATCATTAATATAATTCTCTTTCTAGTGTAAGACCCAACTCCATTAAGGTTGATTGTTGTAAAATTTTTCATGTCTTTGGAACTTGATTTAGGTGTGTGTGTGTGTGTGTGTGTGTGTGTGTGTTTAATATTCTGTATTTCAAAACCTCATCTTTATGGTTATAAATATTATACTTGTATTAATATACTTTGTGGAATGATTTAAAAATTTATGGTGTTCAGTGTTCTCAAACAATAAAGAGATATTTGTTGCTCCAAAAAGATAATACTGTTCCTACTCCAAGTAGCATTTGGAGGGCTGAATTGTCTCCACATTGTAGTGAGCTATTGTCTAGCTTATACAGAAATAGAAGTGTTTTATTTCTTTTATTACATATTTTTCTGGCTACAAACTACGGATGTGAACTCCTCTTTGTGCAAGTAAGGTACTCATAGGAGACTGTAAGTGAAATAGGCAATTGTGGGATAAATAAGAAGGGCTGACCAACATAGTTAGGTGGATGGAAGGTCCAAGAGTAAGAGGATGAATTAGTTCTAAGTCCCAGAAAGGGAGCTGACTGTACACATTTGGTCTGATATCTCCTGAGTGATGACATCTCTGAGTGACTCTACTAATTATATTTTGTAATCAAGACTTGACGGACATGGGCCTAAAGGTAAGAGTCAACTGAGGATAAGCTGAGTGTGAAGAAGTGATGGAAGGGAAGGGAACATTATCTGTATTATGGAAAAGCTAGACTACCCACTGGGTTACTGCATCTCGGCCAGACTGCAGCTGATCACAGTCTTGCTTGAATAGCGAGTTGCCTTTGGGAATAACTAAAGTAGTACCTATTACAAAGTTTCTGATGCAGCTGGAGACAATGGATAGGTACATGTAGGATGACTATGTATTGCTGGCTTTTTGGGAAAGGCAAGGGGCAAGAGGATTATTCTATATTGTCCTGGTTTGGCCTTAGTCTTAGGCACTGTGTACCTGAGTCTTAGAAGTGGGGCTTTCTTATAAGTTATTCTCTCTGTCTGGGGCCCAGGACTGTTTCCTGCCTAGTGGTGGTGAGTTTTTTCCCTCTTCTGTTCCTCTCCCTCAATTGCAATGGGTTTTCAACTGTGCCCTGATAATGATAGGTTGTGCTTCCAGTCCCCTCGCAGCTTAGAGCTTTTGTACCTTAGAAGGAGAAAAACCAGGACAGGGCTCTGTGTCTTTCCTGGAATGACTGTTATTATCCTCTCCTACCCTCACCCCATCCCTTCCAGGCTTAAACCATGAAGGACAGCTCTCCTTGGTCTCCTGCCCTATCTTCTTCTCTACCATCCTGCCCAAGCAGTATAAATATACTCAATGAGATTCAGAAAGAAGAGGCTGAAAGTGGATACAAAAATCCTTGTGTATCTCAGACTCCCAAGGGTTCTATACTCTCATGCTAGTCTACACTCTGTGTTTTTCAATTTGTTGAACTTTTTTCTTTCTTTCTTTTTTTAATGTTATTTATTTTCGAAGGAGAGAGAGAATGAGAGAGAAAGAGAGAGAGAGGCAGAGTGTGAGCTGGAGAGGGATAGAGAGAGGGAGACACAGAATCCAAAGCAGGCTCCAGGCTCTGAGCTGTTAGCACAGAGCCAGATGTGGGGCTTGAACTCACGAGCCATGAGATCATGACCTGAGGTGAAGTCAATTGCCTAACAGACTGAACAACCCAGGGGCCCCCAATTTGTTGAACTTTTTAATTGAGTTCTTACCAGCTTGTATGGTGCCTGGCATCTCCTACCCACGTTCTGCCCCAGGTAAGCAAGTGTAGGCATTCCATCTCTGTTAGGAAGTGCATGTCTTTGCTTAAAATTGAGATTAGTTGGTGGTCCTGATATTTCTGAAGTGTCTGTGATGAGTTCAAGAAATAATTTTATAGGTTATCTGCTTTTTTCTTGTCATTATGATGGGAGTGAAGCTTTCTGTATTCTAAGAAGACATCAAAAGTCCAGTGGGTTGACACCAGAACTTTTAAAGATGTTGAATAGATTATTTTCTCTTCTTTTGTTATTTTTTTTTAAATTTTTTTTAACGTTTATTTATTTTTGAGACAGAGAGAGACAGAGCACGAACGGGGGAGGGTCAGAGAGAGAGGGAGACACAGAATCTGAAACAGGCTCCAGGCTCTGAGCAGTCAGCACAGAGCCCGACGCGGGGCTCGAACTCACATACCGCGAGATCGTGACCTGAGCCGAAGTCGGACGCTTAACCGACTGAGCCACCCAGGCGCCCCTTCTTTTGTTATTTTTATTGGTTATTATAGGTGAATATTATATATAAGGAGCTCAGTGGTTTAGAATAACTTCCTATAAAACAAATATAAAAAGTTTGTTTGTCTTATCCTTCACTAGTAGTGAATGGTCCCTCCTTCTTCAGTTCCCATCAGTCCTGGTTTTCATGTTTCTCAGTATACTCCATATATGTTATATGTCTTTCTCTTTTTCTCCTTACTAGAATTTTAGTTCCTTGAAAGCAGCAGTAATATCTATTACACATATTTGTTTTCCCCTATCATGCTGCCTATGCATAGCAGTAGGTTCATACATGTTTGCTAAATTCCAGTTAAAGGAATTTACCCTTAATTATAGATCACTAGACTATTGGGTCTTTAGAGTTATTTCATTCCCTGAATGGGAAGTTGAAATGTCATAAGTTGGCCTTGAAAAGCAAAGAAATCCTGACATTAATGACTAATAATACATTTTAAAAACAAAAAAACATATTTCAATCTTCTCTGTGTGAGTAGTACATTTAGGAATTCATAGTTGGATTTCTTGTAAGTGAACCTTGAGACAATTCTCTCTCTGCTTGATTACACAGTAAACCATTTCTCATAAAAGAATCATCAACTCATAAAATAGTCATTATGATGTAAAGTGTGCATGAAATGTGCAATAGAAGGAAAGCAGTCTAGAGGAAATTAAGAGAAAGAGCAGAGGACACTCAGGAAAACATTACTTTCAAATTCTCATTTTTGCCTTTAATTTTTAATTCTCAAGGTAAAGGAAAGGGGGAAACTTTTTCTTATTATATTAGTCTGGATCGCTTTTCTTAATATATTTTTAAAAACTATTAAGATACACAAGTCATACTTATTGTCTGGATTCTTCTGATTAGCCAACCTAGAATTATAGAAAATACCAGAGGGAAAATGAAGAAGATAAAATTATTTCCTTTAACTTGTGTAGCACTTTACAGTTTACAAAATAATTGCATGTATCTCATGTGTGAGATAGGACCTTTGGTCCCATTTTACAGATAAAGTAACTGAAGCTCAGAGCAGATACTTGAGTGGCTCAGAGTCCTGCAGTTAGTAAGAAGTAGAGTTGGACCATGTCTTCTGGCTTAGCATCATAAACTGCCTCTTTCTAATTGCTCTGGATTCTGCTCTGGATTTTGTTTGGATTCTTTTATATATACATTCAAGTTCCAAATGTATGAAATAGTTTGTGTTGAGGAAGATTACTATGGGTAGGTGAGGTTCATGAGGGAGACCGCAGTTTTACTACTTCCTGGCCATTTTACTCTAAACCATGCCATCTCACCAAGCCAAAACATTTTTTCTAATGATATATGTGTAGAGGAGAGGAAGAAAGAAAAGTTAATAAGATGAGACAAAAGAGAGAGAGGGAGAGAGAGAGAGAGAGAGAGAGAGAGAGAGAGAGATCAGAAGTTCTGCTTTCTTTCTGTCTAATGTTAACACCAATGGCAGTAACATTGACTGGGAAAGCTTGAGTTAGAACTCAAACCTCAGGGAGTTTTGTTTGCTGAAGCACCTTGCTTCTCTGTAGAAGAATGGAATAACTTGCTCCAATGCATTACTTGGCTTTATGACAAATGAAAGAAGGAAAGCCCCTCTGCTTTGTCTATGTTTTCTTTAAAAGCCTTCCACAAATGCTCAGAACTTTTAGGGAAAGTTGCTATTCCTTCTCATTTAGCTATGAGAATAAAATGGCTCAGCCTTCCATAAATTGCCTATTGCATAAGAATTTTTTCAGAGAAGATTAATGACAAAGATATTTATGAAAATGTCTCTGTGACTTTCATTGTAATTATTCAGATACGTGGCTTTTGCCATTTGTATTTAATTTACATTTTAAGACTTCTTTTTTTGAGCTCAGCCAGACAACATATAACCCAGCAGAGGGTTTTGAAACTGTAAACAAGTAAATAAGTGATCCAGTGAATGTTATATGCATATAAGAAACTTCTCAGCTCTTGTTCAAGGAAGTCAGCAGCTCTCCAGTGGCAGGTGGATAGAAAAGCTCATCTTACTTTCCCCAATTTCTTTTCTTTGGCTTCTTCTTTGAGTTTGTAGGTTGTTAGAAAAGATACAGGGTTATAAGTTTTGTGAAGTCTTCATCTAAAGAGGATTAGTTCTTTCAATGTAAATGAAAACGGGGGCTACTATAGCTGGACGCCAGTCTTGTTGACATGGTGGATTCAGGATAAACCCTAAATTTTTAGTCATTTTTAGTCTCCATTTCCTGGTTTACTTCCTAATCACAGCATCTATTTCTCACAGTTCTCTTAGAAGACAAGGAAAGAGAGAAGCCTCAACAAACTGGCTTTGACTAGGTCATTCTGATTACTTAGAACATTTGGTTGTAGAGAAGAAGACTCCAGAAATAATTGGTCTGATCCCATATAGAAACTCTCTTGGAAGTAGAAGTGAGCACAATTAAAATAAAAACTAGTTTAGGCTTTGTCTTAATGACCTCAAGAAGCCAATCTAGGGGCGCCTGGGTGGCTCAGTCGGTTGAGCGGCCGACTTCGGCTCAGGGCATGGTCTCGCGGTCCGTGAGTTCGAGCCCCGCGTCGGGCTCTGTGCTGACAGCTCAGAGCCTGGAGCCTGTTTCGGATTCTGTGTCTCCCTCTCTCTGACCCTCCCCCATTCATGCTCTGTCTCTCTCTGTCTCAAAAATAGATAAACGTTAAAAAAAAAATAAAAAAAAAAGAAGCCAACATTCTAGCTAGGCTTTAAAGGAGACGAATGTAGGATTAGACAACTTTTTAAAGAAAGAACCCTTCAAAATGTGAAGAAGAATCTGGGAAAGACCCAAGTGGTGAAAAGCCAAGGAGAAACTACAGAGAAAGTGTTGTTTCATATGAGAGATACTTGCTCTTTTCAGAAAGAAGAACAGAAGGATCTGGAAGGATGCTACAAGAGAGGCATGAGTTGGTTATGGGACATATTTTCTTGAGGAATACTTTTCTGGCTTTGTGCTGACAAAAATGTAAAAACCTTTCCACTTTGTAAAAATCTCTGCAGCAGGAGTCTAAGGACAGGTGGAAGGAGGGGGTGGGCATTGAGACATTCCAGAGGAAAACAGTAGCAACTACAGCATCACTAAAATTCAAAGCTTGCTCTGTTCAGTAAGGCTCCCTAAGTCTTAGGTAATGCTCTGCCTCTGTCATCAAGACCTTTTGAGGTTTAGGGATGCCTGGGTGGTTCAGTTGGTTAAGTGTCTGACTCTTTTTTTTTTTTTTTTTTTGCTTTTCATATATTTACTTTTTTCCTCAAGCATGAACCTTTCAGTTGTCATTTTATTGTATTTTGCCCCTTTAAAAATTTTACTGAAGTATAGAATACAATGTTGTATTACTTTCAGTTGTACAACATACTGATTTGACAAGTCTATACATTACTCAGTGCTCACCATGGTAAGTGTAGTCACCATCTGTCACCATATGGTATTGCAATATTATTGACTGTATCCCCTACACTGTAATTTTTGCCTCCATAACTTATTTGTTTTATAATTGCACAAGTGTCTGACTCTTGATCTCAGCTCAGGTCTTGATCTGAGGGTAGTGAGTTCAAGCCCCATGTTAGTCTCCGTGCTGGGTGTGGAGCCCACTTAAAAAAAAAAGACCTTTTAGGGTTTCACTTCCAAAGATTATATAAGGTCCAGATCACATGGATATCTCTCCTGAGGTACCTTTTCCCTTCCAAATTTAGCTCTACTCACCATGCATAGTTGGCTGTTTAAGTCAGGTTACTAGTATGTAAAACAATCTCAAAATGTAGACTATACAACCTTCAGATATTTAGTTTTCATCACTTTGCCAACTCAGTTTGACATGGATTTATAACAAATCCTAAATTTTAGAGTCATTTCTAGTCTACCTTTCTGGTTCACCTGCTCTAAGTCAGTATCTACTTCTTTCAGCTCTCTTGGAAGACAAGATGAGGGAAAAGCAGTATCCACCTGGTTTTATTTCAGAAAGTTATTCAACCTTTCTGAGCTTTCTTACCTAAAAAAAAAAAAAAAAAGACAATGATAATATCCATTTTTCAGGCTTACTAGAAGGATTAAGGTAATAATTCTAACTCATTTAACATAATACCTGGATTCCAGTAAATATTGGAGTCTACCAATTTATTTCAGGTAATTACTTCTTCTAAAGTTGCTAGGACTCTTTTTATTAATTCTGTCCTCATTACTTCTAAGCTGTATTTGTCATTTATGTAAGGGCTTGGGAAAACTATTGAACAATGTTGAATAGATGTAGAATGTGCACTCCATATGGGATGATTTGTGAAGTACAGAGAGGCCTTTTCTATCAGGAAACTTCTCTATCGTTAGATTCTATTAAACTAGCCCTTCTTACAAAAGGGATGTCATTGGTATATTTGAATTCACTTCTTCATATATCAAATAAGAACAAATATTTTTGAATTCAATTTTCTTATTACTTTTAAGCCAACTTATAGTGAATTATCATAGCTTTATATTTATCCGTATATTTAGAAAGAAGAATGAGTCTGCCCACTTTTCTAGTTCCCAATTTTTTTCTCCCTTTAGAAGATCCTATGGTTATATTAAAGCCTTGACTTTCATTTCCAGAGCCTGTGGTAAATCTGTTCCTTAACTTCCTGGTGATGAATACAGTACTTTCCTACCTTGGAAGACCTAGTTCATTCATTCATTCATTCATTCACTCATTATTTTTTAGAACTGGTCAGCCCAGCTAGGTTTCCTGAACCTAGAAATGTATTGTATTTTGGAAACAGAAGAATGGTTGGCAGATATTTCAAATCTTAGCTTAATTTTTGCCTATTTACTCTGATTCTGTGTAATGATGGTGTCAATTTATATTTGTTTAGCCTTTTGCAAGATGCAGAATGCTTTCACATATATCTAGCATTATCCTTTACAAACATTTGTTTATATGTGTGTATGTATATGTATACACATATGTCAAAGTATATGCATATTAATTATGCAGCCTGTGGTGGAACTTAATTATCCGGAAGGGAAAGAGGATATCCTTCAATTTCTTTTCACTCATTCATTCCTTTTCTGCCTTTATCACCCATATTCTATACTAGAGGTTTGATATTGAACAATTCACTTAACCTGTTTGGACTTCACTTCTTCATTTGTAAAAGGGAGATAGTAATTCCTGCCATGTCTGAGAAAGTGCTTTGTAAAGTGCTGTGAAATTATAATGGGTTATTTTTCCTCTTCCCCATTGGACTTTGAGCCTTGGAATGGCAAAGAGTGAATTTGATCTGCTTGTATAAACCCAGGGTTCTTGGAATATAGCAGGACCTCAACAATGTCTTGTAAGAGGAAGGAGAAAGTAAAGAGGAGAGGGAAAGGCAGCAAAGGGAAGGACAGAAGGGAACATAGAGTTAAGAAGGGGAGAAGATACAGGAAAAATTCTCAGTGCATTTGAACTTTCTCATCTAAGGTAAGACTGTGTTGCAGCTAAAGGAATCTAAAGGAATGTGTTGGAGGGAAAGGAATGCTAACAGCCTGACTTTCCTGCCATTGTCTCAGGACTTGAGCACTCTCACCCATTTCCATGGCCTGTGAAATGTACGTTCTATTCTTTGTGTCCACAAGACTAATTCTGACCCATCTGCTTTGGTACAACGATAAAAATTGCCAGAATATAAGCAGTGAGTAAGTAATCCTTTCTTTAGAGTAAGATATGGCTTTTATGAATTTCCAGCTTTGATCTGATTCTCTTTTTTTTTAACCTTACTACTCTTTTTTTCCCTTTCTTAGTTTTTAATCCCTCTGCTTACGTCTTGCTAAATCTATTTTCCTTTTTAGTTTCAAATCCTGAATTAACTCCTTTAGCTGTGGACAAGTCTGCTTCATCTTAGTCTTAATCTTTTTAGGACTATTTTTTTACCATAATTATTTTGTAAATGATGTGCACAGAAAACATCTAGCTAGTGCATGAAGGTTTATTAACATTTAAAAAATTGATGTGCTGGTTCCTGTTGTTCTCATACCCTAGTTGAGCTGTCACATTTATATAGAGAAAGCAAGGCTGGTCCCTGTTTCCCTCAAATAATACAGTAATCATATAGCCTGGGTATTCTGATAAAATACTAATTAAGGAAATTCTGTTTAAGTTGACAAACCAAGTATTCTGATATTAGTGTGGCAAAATATGGTCACATAGACATGACATAAGCTGGTCTACAGAGTAGATCACATACCATATGTAGAGAGAGTAATACTTCATAGAGGAAGCATTACCTAGGCAGCATTGGCACATACCTGATATGTATGTTACTGCTGCCACTTATCAGCCCCTACTCACAGCATATATCAATAAATGATCACAATTCTTTTTCTAGTTGAGGTCATACTTTGCCTAAGAATCCAAGAATGTATTCCCAGTCCAGGGAAATGGGCATATAAAGTGAAATCCAATAGCAGTAACTGGAGTATTAGTTAAAACCACAGGCTTTAGTGTGTAGGCAAATTTGGGTTTAATCTCAGCTCAACCATTTATTAGCTGTGTAGCCTCTCTTTGCTTTAATTCCCTTAGCTATAAAATGGGAATAATAAATGCATCCTAGGGTGTTGTAAGTATTTTATGAGATAGTATGAAGCACTCAGTGAGGACCTGACATATAACAAGTGTTCAATAAAAGGTAGCCGTTATTGTGATTTGAAGTAAAGGAGTTACCAGAGTGCCTGGGTGACTCAGTCAGTTAAGTGTCTGACTTTGGCTCAAGTCATGATCTCATGGTTCGGTTCCTGAGTTTGAGCCCTGCATAGGGCTCACTGCTATCAGTGCAGAGCCTGCTTCAGATCCTCTGTCTCCCACTCTCTCTGACCCTCCCCTGCTCACTCTCTCTCCCTCTCAAAAGAAGAAGAAGAAGAAGAAGAAGAAGAAGAAGAAGAAGAAGAAGAAGAAG
>NC_064818.1:55745632-55805632 GCF_023721935.1 Panthera uncia | reverse complement strand
AGAAGAAGAAGAAGAAGAAGAAGAAGAAGAAGAAGAAGAAGAAGAAGTTGTTGTAGTAGTAGTAAAGGAGTTAACAAATGCATTTTGGGAGACAGTATGACCGATGTGTGACTGAAAGGCCAGGGAACATAGATTCCACTCTTAATTCCACATTCACATAGCTCTGGGAAACCGCTTAATAATTTAGAGTTTGTATTTCCTATCAAATGTTGTTATTGAATCTGAAGGGGGATGGTGAATTGAAGAGGTAACTGTGTCAGATTGTTAAGGATATGCCTGCACTACCTTCAGCCATCAGTATTCTTCCTTGTATTTTATACTTTCTTGAAACTTCTCTAGGTTGTTCTGTAGGTACACACTCTCTGACTTGCACAGGACATTATGGAATTCATCTCTTGCATTCATCACTGCAAACCCTGTCATTGAAAACAATGTGTCATTACAGCAGTTTGGAAGCTACCTTAGGGAAGTTCATTTTTATTTAAAAAAATTTTTTTTAATGTTTATTTATTATTGAAAGTCAGAGAGAGTCAGAGCGAGAGCAAGGGAGGGGCAGAGGGAGAGGGGGACACAAAATCTGAAGCAGGCTCCAGGCTGTCAGCACAGAGCCCCACGCGGGGCTCGAACCCACAAACTGTGAGATCATGGCCTGAGCGGAAGTCGGACGCTTAACCGACTGAGCCACCCAGGCACCCCGGAAGTTCATTTATAAAAAGCATTTGTTTATTTGCTTTTTAAAAATCTGTTTGTCAGCTTGGGTTTCAATAACTTATTGATTTTTTAGGTTTTGCCAGAAGTTTTTTCCTTCATGATGAAGATGTTTGAATTGTAGATCAGTTATTCCAGGGATATCTCTGACGGATGCTATCCCATTCCTGGGTGCCCTAGACAACAAGGAAAAAAATGTGTGTAAGCGATAAATAGCAAGAGAGGTCTCCATGCTCAGCATACTCACATACAGCCATGTGCTGACTTTCCAGGTTCCTTTTCATCTGAACTTCAAAACCCAGGTGATGATGAAAAAGAAATATATAACCAACTGTAGAAAGTAGCATAGCAGAGCTAAAAGATCCAGTAGACTTTGATCCTAGTTGTTTGACTTTTCTCATTTAAATCATGTAACCACCCTGGGCTCTAATACCTTTGTCTCCTATATGAAAACATAGGTACACATTACTTATTCTTGGTGACTTGGGGGAGCCTATGGGACACTTTAGAATGTGAGTGTCATAAAAGTAGTCCAAAAAGGTATATTCAATATTGTAATGCTATATTTGAAAAACAAAAAAAACCCACATCATTCTCATAAATAAAATTACAGAAACTAAGACTCAAAGAACGCTTGGTTAGTAGGACATGTGTTTAAAAACGGAGAGGAAGTCAAACCATAAGAGACTCTTATATACAGAGAACACACTGAGGGTTGATGGGGGGGGACTGGGGGAGAGGGGAAATGGGTGATGGTGGTTAAGGAGGGCACTTGTTAGGATGAGCACTGGGTATTGTATGTAAGTGATGAATCATGGGTATCTACTCCTGAAGCAAAGAACACATTGTATACACTGTATGTTAGCTAACTTGACAATAAATTATATTTTTTAAAAAATAATAAAAATAAATAAATAAACAGTAAAAAAATTTAAATACATAAAATAAATAAATAGGTTAAGAACAAACTTTGCAGGTATTTCAGACCTCATCTACATTTATTTGCCATGTAAGAGATATAGGAGTTGGTTAGAATTGGCATGTTCAAATGTGAGTATAACACAATTTCTGGCCTGTAGGAGCTAGTTAACTGGACAGTAATACCCTTGCACCTTTATTTTCTAGTCTCTGTTCCTTGAATTCTTAAATTTTTAAAAATTATTTCCTATTAATTTTAAGCCATCATTTCTAGGTAATATAGCAACTGCCATATCAACTGCTTTATGTTTTCTATTTCAAAAATCCAAAACATGAAATCTGAAAATAAAATAGCAGTTATGCTTTTAAATTTCTAACTAATGCTAAAGAATGTTCTACTTGAAAGGGGTTGAGGTTTTTGTTTTTTTTTTTTTAATTTTTAAAAAATGTTTTTATTTATTTTTGAGAGAGAGACAGAGCGTGAGCAGGGGAGGGGCAGAGAGAGAAGGAGACACAGAATCCAAAGCAGGTTTCAGCTCTGAGCTGTTAGCACAGAGTCTGACACAAGGCTTAAACCCGTGAACTGCAAGATCATGACCTGAGCTGAAGTTGGATGCTTAACCAACTGAGTCACCTAGGTGCCCCAAAAAGGGGTGGGAGTTTTAATTCAATATTTCTTAATATAACTATCCAAAGAGAACTTAAAAATAATTCATATGTGAACATGGTCAATAAAGTCATTAGGTTTAATTTTCTTCCTAGTCAAGAAATTATATGTTAGATCTAAACAGAACATTTTGTTTATAAAAGCATTTTTCAGATAAATATATCTGTATAGTGATCCTAGGAGGTAGGCAGGCAAGGCATTATATAGCTATCAAAAATTTCCACTGCTATTTGTCCCTTTTTAAAATTCTCAAAAGCTAGTATAAGCTTTTTACCCAGCTATTTTCTTCTTAAGCTGTATATAGACAAAATAAAATTTTTCTATCAGTGAATTTATGATAATATATTTCTCTGCAGAATCAGCCATGACAAAAACTCATCTGATGGTGAATAAATTCTAGCCTGATAGGAAACAAAAATCTCATACCACATGCCAGGCCCAAGGCCCCTTTTTCTACATCTGTTCAAAGGGGAAGTACTTGAAATGGAAAAGAATTCCACTTGATTGGGAAACCCAACTACTGGAAATTGCAAGCTGTGATTCCTTTGCTGAGCAATCCCAAGACAATCAGTAGGAGCTTGTACTCTAAAGACTCCAGCTGCCTTCAGCCTGCAAATGACCCAGTTCCCAGCCGTATGTTAGTCCATGACACACCTGTGCACTGGCCAGGACACTCTAGAGAGTAGACGGGAAGTCCCTTGTTCAGCCTGCTCACAGCCACATCAGAGACACACACCAGGTGTGACTGGAATATAATGAGGCTCACTCAGAAACAAAACAAGCAACTGGACCAAAAACAGGATTTATGCATCCAAGTGAGGATTGTTCCTCAAAGTGGTCACCATGGAAAACATAAAATGCTGCCATTGCTCATAACACTTTTAGAATGTCTCCTTCAGAGTGGCCTTTAGAGATTATGATCTTCTCAAGAAAATTTGTCCATTTCTTTATGCTCACATGTCAGTCCTTTAACCAAAAACTTTGTGATTTGGTAAATAAATGTGGTGGTACTCTGAAGAGAGACATTTACACAGGAGATAGACACTATCAGAGATGCCACCATTGCCACCAACCACCTGTTAGAAACAGTAAAAGGAGTTGAGAAACTGACACTGAAATTCATCTTAAGGTTACTCATCTAATCTCCAACACTGTAGCATTGGCTTGAGTGGACCAAGAGGAGTAAAGTAATAAGCTCTCCTCCCTTGATCCCATGCTCCTAACTTAGTTTGGCAGATTACCTTCTATTTCCCTTTCTCCAGTCTTCTTCATCCCCACCTAGCTCCAAAGCTGCTCCCTTATTCCTAGCCATCCCTTATCACCTCTTCCCTCCCAGGTACAACTTTAGGAGTTACCTCCATTTCGTTTGTGTCGCACTTGGCAATGTCTTCAGCCAGGAAATTAGAATCTTAATGACATTTAACAACTGCCTTACCTTCCATATAAAAGAAGTAAGTATTCTTTATTTGATATAATTTTCTCATGGAGAAATGCACTGGAAGAAAGTTGGGGTTTTCAGTCAGAAGGCCAGAATAAGAATTTTGGGGTTCTCAAGTAATGTCAACAATCTAAATTTCAGATTTCTCATCTGTACCATGGGAATAGCAATACCTACTTTTCAGGATTTGTTGTAAAGATTAAATATTAGAAATATATATGTAACGTAAACCTATATAATGCCTCGTACATAGTATATATTTAATATGTGGTAGCTATTAATTAAAAGTAAATGCTGAAGTTCACAGAAGATAAGTGACGTTCCCAAGGTCACATGGCTGATTGATAATCCTGATATGAACTGGGTTCACGTGTGTTGAATCTATGATTACTGCTATTCCATAGTGCTTTTTCATTTCATTAATATATCTCTGTCTTTGTCTCTGAAGCTTTCTGTGCATAGGTCAAAACTTGCTAAAGATCTAAATTCTTCAATCTCCTATCTAGTTCTAAGGAAATTATTGTTGGATGTACTACTATCATTTAAATAACTATCAAAACCATATAAGAAAATGAAAGCTTCATATCATAAACTCAAGCATAGCCCCAACCCCCAAAACAAGGAGTTCTAAATGAAGATTCTTGCAGTCTATAGACTGACCACTCCATACACCCTCCATTGTTTTTAGTGGAGGTTTTAATCTTGCAGATGCCTTCTGAGGAAGCTCCTCTCCCCGTCTTTCATACTTATGAACCCAGAGAATATCAGAGCTGGAAGAAAACCTCAGAAATCCTATAGTCAACTTCCAGTTTACAGATGAGGAACCTTGGGCCCAGAGAGGTAAAGTGACTTGCCTAAGGTCACATAACTTAGAACCAGGTCAATTAATACCTAATTTAAATGAGCCCCTGCCTTGGTAATTCCTTTCAAGCACCAAGGAATTTCTGTCTTCCAATGAAACTACCATCCTAGGAATGAAAGAGAATTCATCTTTAACCGGAATTAGAATTGAGGTAATAATATTTTCTAAAAATAGAAGAAATATATGTATCTACAATTGAATCAGAAGACTCAGGATTTTTTTTTTTTTTTTACCTTTCCTCACCAGGCAGTAAAGTCATCATACAGAGGCTTTATAACCAAGACATTTGAATATCCTTTCTCCAACCTGGGGAAGGAATAGTATACAGATGGAGATGTTTGGAGAGAAAGGAAGTTTATTATTTGTAGGTTTCTTGTAGAACTCTATTTTTTCATGAGAGATGATGTTATGTTTACTTTCAACAGAGTAGGGGTGGGAATATCTCTTAGCAGGAAGTTAAGTTAGTGAATTTGAAGAAATTTTCACTTCTTTTTCCATCAGTCTTTATGTTATGGTTTAATTTAATTATCAACATTTTATATGGTTTAAAAATGTCTCCACACTCAAACATAAGTGCCCAAATACTAAAGCCAGATACAAATAACTTTTGAATTGTTTCACTTCACTTCTGTCATACGGAGAATGTCTTGTGTTCTGTATTGTATTCTTCCCAGTATCAACCATTTCCTTTATATTCCAATATAAAATTTTATGTTAGAAAGGATATTAAATCTCAGTGACTCCAACTTCAAGTCATTTATATGACTATAAAATAATGAAGCAAATAGTTTGACAAATTCAACCAGAACCAGCTCATCCAACTGAATACTGTCCCTTATAAGAGTAAATTCATGGAGGCAGAGATGATAGCTATGGTGGACTTGGAGTGTGCACTGGGTTGTTGCTGCTGGGTAAGCACATAAAAAGAGAGAGTATCTTCTGATGACCTACTCTGTCCTATGCCACTGTTTCCATATACTACTTCCCATTACTTCAATGCACATGAGTACATTATTTACTCATTATTTATTTCTTAAGTGTCTATTATAAGCCAGGCAAGCAGATACAGCAGTGAATAAGGAAGACTAATCCCTGGCAAAGCTCATGAATTTTCATTCTACTGGGGAAGAAATATACATTTTGCCATGTCCTTAACAACTCTCAGGTTAGCATATTACATGAGAATTATTTAAAAAGGAATCATTATGGAGAATATTCTCAGGAGGAGTGATTGCAGCACCCTTTTTACTCACAAATACAATTCTGGGGGCAAGACTGAATATGATTTCACAGATGCATTGTAGCTACACAAAAGTAAGGATTAACCTTAGCAACACTATGAGTGAAAAATGTAAGTTACAGGAGATTACTTAAAGCATGAGTGTAAAAAGTCATGATATCTTTTTTATGAAGCTAACTATAACTAAAAATAAGAAATATCCTTTTTAGGAATATATGTCTGATCAACTTATATTCTTAAAAAAAGCTAAGGGAATCATAAACAAAATCAAAAACAAATAAAAACATAAACAAAAGTAGTTACCTGAGAATAACTACTGTCAAAGAGGTGGAGGGAAGGGATAAAAAAGGAGCATATAGGCAAATAAATGTGTGTTACTATCAGTAAAATACTTCTTGTGTTGAGTGTTGAGTTATGTGTTCATTAGTTAACTAAATAATTTAAGTGTGCCATGAATTAATAATTATGATGAACCCAATGATGTGTACTGTAGATTATAAAAATCTTTTTTCTTAATGGTGACAGACCTTTAAGTAAACATGGATATCATGATTTCCTTTCATTTTCTTAGTTCTAGGCTAAACATGCTAATTTCTTTTACCATTCTTATTTACGGTCTCATCTCAGTATGACTAAAATATTAATTATTACCTTCTTTCCAAACATTTTTTTCTTCTTCATTTCATGTTTTAGTTGATGACACTATCTTCCTCTGAGTCACTCAGACCTGAAAATTTGGAATCATCTGTGAAGGTTACTTTTTCTTTTGTCTCTTTCCAAATCCAATGTTTTCAAGCCCTGTACTGTCTCTGTATCTCCTCTTCTCTGTTCCCAGTGTCATCACCCTAGCCCAACTCCTAATTATCTTTCTCCTACAATATTAAAATAGCTCCCAACTTCTCTCCCCTGCTTCTAGCCTGTCACCTCCCCCATCCATCTTCACTGTGCTGTCAGATTTAGTCTCCCTCATACTTAATGGCTCACCTCTGCACATCTCAGGATACAGTGCAAGCTCAGTATCTCATTCTTCTAGATCTGCCATCTTTCTCTGCCTATTTTCAATCATATTTCCTTCACTTCTCCTTTACCCATTGTATAATCCAGCCCAGCTGAGCATTTAATTCACTTTTCCTCAGAAATTACTTCCTACCCTATCCTAACAGTTAGGAGGTTTTCTTAATTAAAGGATAATTTGCTTACTGGAGTGAACAATGGACATGAAAATAAGACAACTTGAGTTTAAGTTCACCATCTGTATGATGTTGGACAAGTCACTGAATTTTTCCAAGCCCCAGTGTCTTTATTTGAAGAAAGAAAGAAAGAAAGAAAGAAAGAAAGAAAGAAAGAAAGAAAAAGAAATTGAACTGAAGATTGTTCTAAACTTTAAATACAAATATATATCGGGGTACCTGGGTGGCTCAGTTGGTTAAGTGACCAACTCTTGATGTCAGCTCAGGTCATGATCTCACAGTTCTTGAGATTAAGCCCTGTGTCAGGCTCTGTGCTAACAGCATGTGGAGCCTGCTTGGCTCTCCCTTTCTCTCTGCCCCACTCCAACTTGTGAGTGCATACACATGCTCTCTCTTTCTCTCAAAACAAATAAAATTTTTTAAAAGTATGTATCTTGGAATGCCTAGGTGGCTCAGTTGGTTGAGCGCCCGACTCTTGATTTTGGCTCAGGTCGTGATCTCACGGTTCATGGGTTTAAACCCAACTTTGGGCTCTGCACTGATAGTGCGGAGCGTGCGTCAGATTCTCTCTGTCTCTACACTTCCCCTGCTCTTGTTCTTGCTCTCTTTCTCTCTCAAAACAAATAAACTTAATAAATAAAATTTTAAAAAAGAATATATATGTTTTTTCAAATTTTTTAATGTTTATTAATTTTGAGAGAGAGGGAGAGAGAGAGCATGAGCTGGGGAGGGTAAGAGAGAGGGGGAGACACAGAATCTGAAGCAGGCTCCAGGATCCATCCTGTCAGCACAAAGCCCAACACAGAGCTTGAACTCATGAACTGTAAGATCATGACCTGAGCCAAAGTCAGACACTTAACCGACTGAGCCAGTTGGGTGCCCCAATAATATATCTTTAAATGCAAGTGTATATTTTTAAAATGCTTTATAAAATATTTTTTCAGGGTGACTAATTTTTTATTGAAGTATAATTATATATAATGTTATATTAATTTCAGGTATACAACATATTGATTGAACAATTCTATACATTACTCAGTATTGACCATGATAAGTGTGGTCACCATCTGTCACCATGCAATGCTATTACAATACTATTGACCATATTCTCTATGTTGTACTTCTCATCTCCATGGGTTATTTATTTTATAAGTGGAAGTTTATGCACTTTTTTTAATGTTTAATGTTCATTTACTTTTGAAAAAGGCAGATAGAGTGCAAGTGGGGGAGGAGCAGAGAGAGAGGGAGACACAATCTGAAGCAGGCTCCAGGCTCTGAGCTGTCAGCACAGAGCCTGATGCGGGGCTCAAACCCATGAACCGTGATATCATGACTTGAGCCAAAGTCGGACGCTTAATTGACTAAGCCATGTAGGTGCCACTTGTGCACTCTTATAGCAACATTACTTACAATAGCCAAGCTATGGAAACAACCCAAGTGTCCATTGATGGATGAATGGAATAAAGATGTAGCGTGTGTGTGTATGTGTATGTGTATTTGTGTGTATGTTGAAACGTTACTCAACCATAAAAAGGAATGAGATCTTGCCATTTGCAACAAGATGGATGGACCTAGAGGGTATGAAATAAGTCAGACAGAGAGAGACAAATGCCACATGATTTCACTTATATGTGGAATCTAAAAAGCAAAACAAATGAACAAAGAGACAAACAAATCAAAAAACAGACTCTTAAATACAGAGAACAAATTGGTGGTTGCCAGAGGGTAGGTGAGTGGACGGATGGTGAAATAGATAAGAGGGGATTAAGAGGCTTTGTAAAATATTTTAAAATGTAATTCCTTTCATTTCTGCTTCTCAAAGATGATCTTAAATGTCACTCTTAGACATTTTGACTATCACCTCTTCCTACAACAGAAAGTGAATTCACCCTTTTTTGAACCCAAACTGTACTTTGATTAATACTTTGCTTGGGTCACTTAACTGTATACATTTTATCATTTTATTATAATCATTTATGTATATGTTAGCTCTCCTACTTAATTGTAAGGATCTGGAGGACTGAGTTCCAGATAACTTCATCTTTAAATCTACCTCCTAGAACTATGTATGGAGTATTAAACACTGTAGATGTTCTATTATACTTAATGGATGAGTGGTGAATTTGAATTTGATTACAAAGTTATTATTTACCTTTTTATAATTCATTTGTTTTCTAATCTCCATCTTATCTTTCAAGAGCAGACTACTGGTGAGGTTTTGGAGGGATTTGAATCTGTAAGAGCCTTAAAGCTGATATCAAATGCAATAGCAGAACTATGTGAGTTGAGTCACCAGACATCAATAACATGAGAAAACTATCTCTCTTAACTTCTGCATTCAAATGATCTCTCTTAACTTCTGCATTTTCAGTCTTAATGTTGCGTGGTTTGGCCTTTAATTTATAAAGTTTCTGTCTTTTAATTATGCCTAGATGAATGAAGTGAGTGTTCTTTATATGGCTCATTACCTACATTAGTAAAGACATGCTATAGTAAAATATGAATCGCATATTTTTCACTGGCCTATTTCTAGAACTGATCTATTACAGTTTTATATTAACTCTCTAGATGGTTTATGAATTTTAAATTTAAAGTAGATCATAAATTTCTAAACTCCTCTATCCAGGTAGACTATATAGGGGATCCACAGATGTGCCTCTGTGTGTGTTGTCAGGAGAGCTCTGTGTCACAGGAGGTCAGCTGAGGGCTTAGGAAGCCAGTAGCATGGATAAACTAGGGGAATGGGCACTTCCCACATTCTTTTATATTCATTTGAATACCTTTCACTATGCTAGGTGCTGTGAGGACTATAAAAATGAATCAGGCCTGGATCCCTTTCTAAAAGAGATGATGAAAATGTAAAAAGATAATGATATTACAAGGTAGGCAGAAATAATACAATACATTAAGTTCTTATGTGTCAGGCTATATGTACATTATTGTTATATTTTAATGTAGTTAATCTTTACAGTGAAAGGGTGTGAGATACAATTGTCTCTACTTTACAGATTAGAAGACTGAGGCTCAAGGAATAGTCATTTGTCTGTGGTCATCGAACTAGTAAGCTACAGAGCTGGGATTTAAAGCTAGGTGTGACGTGAAAGTCAATTACGGCAGGATTTGAACCAGAGGTTACAGGTACAAACTACTATGGGGCATGAGAGAGAAAAAATACTTGCAACTTACAGTTTTAGGGATAATTCAACTATTTTTGAGAGGAACTTGTCTGAAGTAGGTAATATATTTTCCTGATTCCTTTTTAAAAATTATGAAATAGTTCAAACATACAAAATAATGTAGAGAATTATACAATTAATATCCATGTATCTGCTACTCATATTTGTCATATATTAGTATTTTTTTCAAATTTTCTTCAGATCTTTTTTTTTTCTTCTTTAACAAAACCTTACCTACACTTTAAGCTTTCTTTGTACACCTCCTAGATCCAGTTTCTTCTCTCTCATGTCCTGATTTTGGTATTTGTTCTGAATTTTATCTTTTTTTATTCCTATGCATAGAAAAATAGGAAACAGTAGTGCCAAGGAAACAGTAGTAGTGTCCAGTAGGTAGGATTGAATAGCAGCCTTAGCATCTCCCATCATTTTCTGGTACCTGCCCCATTCACTGAAATAAATAGACAGTTGCACTTCTCTACCTTGTATAGGGTACAAATGCTCTCGAAGCTCCCATTCTAACCAGCTTACTGCCCCTAAGCCTCTCCCACACAAAAATTCTTGAGTCACCACTGATTGAAAATAAAGCATAAATTTCTTAATGTTGCTAAGTCTGAGTATTCATTAATACTATGATGCCGTGTATTATGCCGTGATTATGCACGAATATTATGCCGTGATGGTATTTTGATGTATTTGGCAAGGCTAATTAAGTCCCCAGCTATTCAATCAAATGCTAATGTAAGTATTGCTGTAAAGATACTTAGTAGATGTGATTAAGTTTATAGTCAGTTGACTTTATTTAAAGGAAATTATCCTAAGACTCTGGGTGGGCCTGATGCAATCAGTTAAAACGCCTTAAAAAGCAGGGTTGGGACTTCTGAGGGAAGAAGAAATTCTGCTTATGGACAGCAGCTTTAGTCTGTGCCCAGTGATTACTATGTCCTGTGGTATGCATTTCAGACATGCTGGCCAGACCCCACAGTTGCATAAACCTTGTAATAAACCTCTTTATCTTCTACTGGTTCTGCTTCTTCTGGTTGAACTCTGAATGATACATATACTATATTGAAAAAAAATTCTCATAGAGTGTCTGTTTTTTGTTTCTTTGCCACTTCCTCCCTTCCTTCCTTCCCTCCACCACCCCATCCCTTCCTCCTTTTCTCCTTCCCTCCCTCCCTTTTTAAATGTCAGGTATGTTTTTATTATCTAGTATTCAAAAATTATTATTTTGAGTTGTTTCTCTGTCTCCCCTCTTATTTACTTTTATCTTCCATTATTTAACAGAGTATTGCACATAATACACAATACACATTTGCCGAATTGACAGTTATAGTCATCCCTCTCCATTTCTATTTGTCAGTTCTAACATACTATAAGCTTATAAATCAGACAAGTATTTAAGAGAAGTGCACGAAGTAAGAATAGATAAGGTCTAAGTGAGTGTTGGAGGAACAGAATAAATGGCATGGATTTCTATGCATCTGGCTCATTAATCTGTGAGTTTTTATCAGAAACCTCTTTAAAATTTGTCAGATAATTATGTAACTGATTTCCTGAGAACCTCTTCTGTGCCAGCCTACTGCAAGATTAAAAGTGGATAAAGGTAGCAAAAAATTCCAGGTTCTGTGCTAGAGATTTGCATGGGATACTTGAAGGGTCTGAAGGAGGCAGAGATTGCTTTATAACTTAGGTTACTGACTAAACAGGTGAAATGTTACTTAATTTCCAAAAGTGGCTTTAGATTCCAAAGAAAGGGTGTGAGAACCCATGATTAGAGTACAAGAACTGGAGAAGCACATAGCTAGTATCCCATCTTCTTTCAAATATGGGCTTCAAGGTTGGTATTTTCAAGTTGTAACACATCTATTAGTAGCATAATGGTTAAGCAGACAGGCTCTGCACTCATTTCTGTCCGGGCAAGGATTGAGTAGCCCAGGAACTTGCCCTGTCTTATTGATTTTACGATGAACTCTTTAGGGCATGGGAACCCAGGGTGACTCAGTTGGTTAGGCATCTGACTTCATTTCAGGTCATAATCTCACAGGTTGTGAGTTGCAGCTGCATGTAGGTCTCTCTCCTGTCAACACAGAGCCCATTTCAGATCCTCCGTCTGTCTCTGTCTCTATCTTTCTCTCTCTGCCCCTCCCTGACTCTCTTGTTCTCTCTCTCTCTCTCCCTGTATGTGTGTGTGTCAAAAATAAATAAAAATTTAAAGAAAAAACTATGAACTCTTTAGGGCTTGATGAGTTATTATATGGTGGACACCTTTATAACAATGACCAAGGTCAAGAAGTAAAACATTTTTAGCCCCCTGAATCAGTGTGCCCCACCCCACTTGATTCCCTCCCTCCAAAGTAATTACTCTAAGAATCACTTCCTTATATTTCTTTATACTTTTATCACCCAAGTGTATATCCCTAAACACTATATAGTCTTGCCCATTTATAAAAATATTCATGTTTTGAAGTCTCTTTTAATAAGTTCTCCCTTTATCCTTTTCAGTTCCTTATATTTTGTCTGTGGAAGAATCCAGGGTATTTGACCTGTAGAGTTTCCCACAGCCTGAATTGTGCTGATGGCATAATTATGTTGCAGTGCAACATGTTTCTCTGTCCTCTGTATTTCCTGAAAATTTACAGCTGGATCCAGAGGCTTGATCAGACTCAGGTTCAATATCTTTGGCAAAATTAACAGTTCTCAACATTTTAATTTCAGGATCCTTTCATTAAAATTTTTTGGAGATCTCCACAAAAGATTTTTTTATGTAGATTCATATTTATCAATATTTTCCATATTCAAAATTAAAACTGAGATTTAAAATATTTATGTAACAATCCATTTAAAAAATAACAGTAATAAACCCATTTCATGTTAACATAAATAACATTTTAAAATCATAAATAACTATATTCTACAGAATGAAAATAATGTCTTGTGAGAAGAATGACATTGTTTTACATTTTTTTTGCAAATCCCTTTAATGTCTGGCTTAATAGAAGACAGCTGGATTATCAGATCTGCTTTTGCATGCAATCTGTTGCATTATGTTGTTTCATTTGAAGTGTATGAAGAAAACCTGGCCTCACAAAGATATGTAGTTGGAAGTGTAAGGACCTCACAAATCCCCTGAAAGGGTTCCAGGATCTTTAGACCACACTTCAAGTCTCTGGACAAGTCTATAGGTGGTTTTGAGTTTTTTCATTAAGAGGAACATGATGTATGGTTGCCCCTCCTTATGGTGACAGCAGCTATTGAGGTCAGGGACCAAATGGATTAAATCATTGGAGGTTGCAAAATGGTGATATTCTACCATTTATTTTTAATGTATCGGTTTGAATACTTTCATAAAAATTTGTTTCTCACATCTACTGGTTTCTCAGTGGAATAGTTAATGTAGGGAAAGTGGGATAAGTGATTCTTTTCCCTTATTTACCATTTTTCAAGATAACTACTGGTTCTCTGTCATCCTCCAAAGGTGACCGGTTGAATTTTAAAATATCACTATGGGTTAATGGACTTAAATATATTTTGTGTGGCGTGCCTGGGTGACTCAGTTGATTAAGCATCTGACTCTTGATTTTGACTCAGGTCATGATCTCACAGTTTGTGGGTTCGAGCCCCTCATCAGACTTCAAGCTGCCAGTGTGGAGCCTGCTTGGGATTCTCTCTCCCTGTCTCCCTCTGCCCCTCTTCCACTTGCTCTTTCTCTATCTCTCTCTCAAAATAAATAAATAACATTAAAATGTGTGTGTGTGTGTGTGTGTGTGTGTGTGTGTGTTCCAATCAATTGCAATTATTATCCTTTTTGAAGCTTATATTGCTCCCTCTTTAACTAGTTGGAACCTCTTGAAATTGCCACTTGAGTCCTGGTAGTGAGGAAGCTAAGTCTTGTCCTTTTTTCACAATCAACATCTGTGAAATAAGGGGGATATCTTATAATTTGGCAACATTATTTATTTGGCAACTTTTTTTTTTTTACTTAGTGGTACTAAAATTATCAGTAAGATCTTAGATTTGTGGAAATACTTTCACACGATTAAATTTTATTTCTTGCTTAAAGTTTGATTGAAGCATGTTAACAGCCCTCTTTCATCTTATTATATCATCCAGTATCATTGTATCATCACCTAAGCTTACTGTGGCAGGGTTATAAAAAATCTGAGGATTGTACCAGATGCTTTAAAACTCTAGGCCCAGGGGCTCCTGGGTGGTGCATTCGGTTAAGCTATGGACTCTTGATTTCTGCTCAAGTCATGATCTCATGTTGGGAGTTTGAGCCCTGTGTTGGGATCCGTGCTGACGGTGCGCAGCCTGTTTGGGATTCTCTCTATGCCCCTCTCTCTACCCTTCCCCTGCTCATGTGAGTGCTCTCTCAAATAAACAAATTAAAACACACACACACACACACACACACACACACACACACACACACAATTTAAAGTCTAGGCCCCAAAATGGTATGTATCACTCTTACTCACATTTCTCATTGGCTGAATTTAATCATGTGATTGCAAATTAATTGCAAGGAATGCTGGGAAATGTAGTCTTAATGCCTGTGCAACATTAGGTAACTTGCTTAACATCTATGTCTTAGTTTCCTTATCTATAAAATGAGGATAATAACAAGACCTACTTTATAGGGTTATGTTAGGTATTAAGTAAGTTAGTGCATGTAAAATATTTCATACAGTACCTGATGTATAATAATTGCTCAAAAAATGTTACCTATTAATATTATTTCAATAGCAGTGGCTTAAAACAAATGCCTAATATGTTCCAGAATTCTGAAGCATGGTTATTCCTTAAAAGGTATTCTTTCAGAACATACTCAGATTCAAGAAGCACAGAAGGTTTTGGCAGATATATCCATGCTCAAAACCAGTTCCCTAATGAAGCCATCTTTTTAAAAATCACCTTGAATTGTCAAGTCAAGGAATAAAGATCCAGGAAGAAAACTAGCTGGTAGTCATGGCTTTATTTTTGCTTCTTCCCTAATGAATCATTTCCATTTTTGTCTCTAAGAGCCTCATGAGGTGTTTGGAGAGCTGTCTGCCCCTTGACTATTTGAGTATGCTTTTAAAAGTTTCCAGAAACTGCTGTTTGTTGATAAATCAGAATAATCAGAAAGAAGAGTATTAGTGAAACTGTAAAAGTAGGAACAAGATTTTATGCAGTGGTGCCAGCTGTCATCCCACTTAGAAACACACATCGTAGATTTCAATCCTTTTCAGACATCTGCTCTCCTAGCCATATAAAACAGTCGTTCTGTCAGCAAAAGTCCTGGCAAAAGAGCTCCATTATTTCAAGAATCACATTCCCAGGCCTGGTGCCTGTATCTCCATAGTTATGGACATGGAGAAGTCCCATAATATTCTTTTGAAAAATTATCCCATGATCTGGTACTTGTATACACATTTTCTTACCCCATGGCTGGAATTCAAGCTTCTTGCTTCTTTAGCTAAATGTGTAGCCCTGGATCAATGGAATCTGGGCACCCTCTCTAACTCATAATTTGAAAAGAGTAGCCACTGTCTAAATCCTTTCCCACATGGATCATGACCACAAGTTGTCTCTAATCATCTGGTGCAGATTCTTAGCTACCTCACCTATACTTTAGAATCCTCCGAGCTGAACTCATTCCTCATGACAATTATCTAAACCCTTAACATTTCAAGATTGAACCCAGATCTTACAGTTTATTTCAAGCTGTTTGTCAGCTTTCACTTGAACCTAGAAACCATTGTTGTCATTTGAACTCTTTACCATCTGACGATTGAAACCAGACCCCAAGCTGGTCTTCCAAGCTTTTTAATGACAAGAGATTGAACCCAGACCTCATTCCTGACATCCAGAACTCTTAGCATTTGAGGATTAAATTCATTCCCAAATATTGTCCAAGATCCATGCCATTTGGGGACCAAACTTTAGGTCTTAGGACTTTTATCTAAGTACTTTACAGTTTCTGGATTTAACCCATGCTGCTCATATGTTATCAAAGCATTATATCAATTGGAGATTGACTACACACTACAAGGCTGACAGCCAAGCTCTTTAGCAGTTAGATATTGAACCCAGACCTCACTGAGGATTGTCTTCCAAGTTTTGTGCCAGCTGGATTTCCAGCTCAGTCTGTGGCCGCCATCCAATCCCCTTATTGGTGGGGGAGAAACAGAGGTCCCCAAACCACTTTAAGCATTCTATCCCGAGGGGTCAAACCTATCTCTGGTCATTATCCAACCTCTTTACCAGCTGTGGATTGGACTCGGTTGTCAGAAACCAAGTGGAAAGATTGGTTGAAAGCCTATTTATCTTTTTCAGCTGCTAAAGATCTTGAATGATGGTATTAGCAGCTCTGAGGAACAGTATTTCTCAAAATGTGGTTTCCCACCACCTGTATCAGAATCACCTGAGGCTGCTTATTAAAAAGGCAGATTTCTGGGCTATATCCCAGTTCTTCTGGCTCAGAATTCTTAGGCCTGTGACTATGGAATCTGCATTTTTAGCAAGCACTCTAGTGATTCCCATGCACACTAAAATTTGAGAACCACTGCCCTTGAGCAAGGTCTCCCTTATCTGTTGAAGAACAATCCCAGATCTCCAGCTGCCATCCAGCTGCTCACCAGCTGGGTCTAAAATGCAGGTTCTTATTAATATACTCTATCAGTACATTACTTTATTAGCTTAGATATATAAGCCAAGTTTTTCCTGTTATTCAGTTATGCTAGTTTATAGGAGGGGGACTCATTTCCCTGGTTCCCCTCCTTTAAGGGGAGGCGAGTAAGTTGAGTTGTGGTATAGCATAGCCAACTGCCACAGAGATGTTATTTCCCACTCAAAGAGGACCACCAATACAGTATTTGCCCTGGGGGAAGTACACCAGTCCTGAATGCATGTTCCTTAGGATGACACCACCCTGCAATTATAGAAAGGCCAGTATGACTTCTGTGAGGGTAAAACTGGTCCTTCTGCAGCTTCTCACCAACAGACAAACTGGTCAAATTGGCATAGCAGGTGAGACCATAAACTTCCTACCCACCCTACTTCCTGCTTTCTTGCATTCACTCTCCCATATGAAAAATCAGAACATTTAAAAATGTACTGTTTTATAAGGAAATGCAGAGGGGTGGAGAATGAAAAACAAACAATCTAGATGTTAACATCTGGAGCAGACCAAATTAAGACATAAGAACTCATTACTGCCACAATTACTTACTAAGTCTGGGAAACTTAAACCTAAATCTGGGTTGAAATTTTTCAAGCATGCCTTAATATAAAAATAACTTGGGAAAAATCTGCATGGACTATTGTGAATCAAATTGAATTTCATGTCCACTATTGAAAATGCATGGCCCTGCTTTCCCATTGATTCTGAGGGGGAGAATCATGCTCTCTAGGGCTGAAATGTTTGTGATTGCTTTTAACCAAGGGATGTTAAGTTAAAGAATATTTTAAACCATCAAGTCTTTTTCCCACACACAAGCTGGATGTTCATTTTTTTTAACTTCTTGGTTAAAGTGAAGCAAAAATTCTCATTATGTTAGAAATTTTGTTAACAAAGGTTGCTTGTATCTACATGAGCATTTTTACTATAAGGTCAGATTCAGGACATGTCAAGTGTAATTCTTGTAAATTCTTTTTCTTCCCAGGAGGTGTAACGCCTGAGGCTTAGGGTTCTGCTGTGGAACCTACTGTTTTCAGACTGAAGCCTTTTGTTTCTGAATCATAGGTGTCTTTTGCCCATTAAGTAGAGGAAGGCATGATGCTGAATGAAAGGGAGGGAAGGATGGAGGGAATTCCTACCGTTAAGGAGTATACAGACTACTAAGCAAGATAGAGATATCAGCAAACAAATTCAGTGCATACTTTAAGAGCTATAGGGTTAGATATTAAAAGGGTTTTAAGAGTAAAAATAGCAAAAGCTAATGCTGCCTCAAGGGTTTTCCTGAAAACAAAGCCCACTCATGAAGTGGTTTTGATATTCAAGGCAATTTCCATCGCTTAATTTGGTCTTCAAATATTTGAACTGAATAGCTTAAGGGAATAAAATAGTAGTATGAGAATGAGAATGTGACTAAATATTTCTCCCAGTTTATAGAATCATAAAAGATTAGAAAAGAGGTGGGCATCTGAAGTCATCTAAAGATTAACTCCTTCATTTTAAAGAAGGTAAATGAAATGACACTTTGTTAACCTAGTTGGCTGTCTGTGATGATAAGAGATGTTAGCACACATACAAAATCTTCAAGTACCACATGAAGGAAAAATGAAGGAAAAATGAGTATTCTGATTTATTTTAAATAAAATTTTTTTGCATAAAAACATACATGCAGAAAAGTGCACATGGCATTAGTGAATAGCAAGATGCATTTTTACAGTGAGCACAACTGTGTAATAGCCATCCAGATCAGGAAGCAGAGGCTTACTAGTATTGACAAGGTCTTGCCTTGACCACTCTGTCTTACTAACCTTAATCTTTTTGAAGATAACCACTGTTTTGACTTCAAACACTATAAATTAGTTTTGCATTGTTTAAACTTAATATATATGGAAATAGAGTATATATTTTTTTATGTTGGCTTCTTTCACTCAATAATATTTTTGTGAGATCTGTGTTGCATATAGCTATAGTTTGTTCATTATTATTGCTATATAGTATTCTAATATTTCAATATACCAAGTTTATTTAATGTCTATTGTTGATGAACATTTGGATTTTCCCAGTTTGGGGCTATTAATAATAGTACTTCTACACATTTTTAGATTTTAGTGAACATATGTTCACATTTCTATTGGATATATGCCTAGGAGTGAAATTGATAGGTCACAGAATATTAGGCTTTATACATTGTCCAACAGTTTCCCAAAATGGTTATCCAGTTTACAAACCCTTTAGCTGTTCCAGTGGTCTATATTCTCATCAACACTTAGTATCAACAGTCTTTTTCATTTTAGCCATTCTTGTGGGTACAGTGTTACCTCACTGCATTTTCCTCATGACTAATGAAATTAAGTACCTTTTGAAATGTTTATTAACTTTTGGTTATCTTCCTTTATGAAGTGTACTTGTTTCCTATTACCTGTCTTTTTCTTGTTGAATAGGTATTTGGTCTTTATATATTCTGAATACAATCCTTTCTGTTCATTATATGTATTACAAACATCTTCACCTATTCTGTGTTCTGTTCACTGGCTTAGTGGTATCTTTTGATAAAAAGTTCTTAATTTTGTTGTAGTTCTATTTATCAATATTTTACCTTTCTGGTAGTGTTTTTCTATTCAGGAAATTATTGCCTACCCCATGTAAAGAATATATTCTTCTGTGTTACTGTGTTTGTTTTACCCTTTACATTTAGACCTGCAATTCCATTGAATTGATTATTTTGTATATGAGGTGAGAAAGGGGGGTAGGTTAATTTTTTTTCTATTTGCAAAACTGGCTGACGAACCACCATTTTTTTAAAAGATCATTCCTTCCCTGCTTGTCTGTAGTGTAACCTTTATCAAAAAGCAAGTATCCAGATATATTTAGGTATGTTCCTGGGCTCTGTTCTGCCTATACTTATGCCACTATCACACACTCTTAATTATTATAGATTTATGAATCTTGATATCTACTAGAATAGATTCTACAACTTTTTTTTTATGGGTGCCTTGGCAATTCTTGGCCTTCACATAACCATATGAATTTTAGCAGTAGCTAATAAATTTCTACAAAAAGCCTGCTCCTGATTTGACTGAGAAAGCATTCAATCTATAAATCAGTTGGGGAGAATTAAGTTTTCCAGCAAATGAACATGATATATCCATTGATTAATTTATCTTTTATTTTTAGCAGTATTTTGTAGTTTTCTGTGTAGATGTCTTGTACATCTTTAAATTTATTCAAATTTATTCAAAGCAATCTGGTTTCATATGCTTATGCTATTTGAAATAGTCTCATGTTTTTCTAATTTTATTTTCTCATTATTTGTTGATGGAATGTAGAAATTTATTTTTATATGTTGACATATATATCTAGTGGCCCTGCTTAGTGCACTTATTCATTCTAAAACTTTATCTACAGATTTTTTGGATTTTTTTATGTCTATGCTAATAGAATCTATTAATAATGAAAGTTTTGTTACTTAAAGGGAGAAGGTTATCAACTATGTATTTAGTAAGTATTTAAAGAAAAAAAAAGAAAGGAGAGAAAATTTGAGGTGACTATCATAACCAAAGATGTTCAGAAACATTGCTTTAAATCTGTGCTGTTGCATACAGTAGCCACTAGCCATGTGTGGCTATTGAGTGCTTTAAATGTGGCCAATACCATATGTCAAAATGATATTTTGTACATATTGGACTAAAGAAAATGTATAATTAAAATGAACTTCATCTGTTCTTTCTTTTTTACTTTTTTTACTGGGTCTACCAAAAAATTTAAATTACATTTGTGCATTGTATGACATTTGTTTTTCTGGACAATCCTTCTTTAAAGAACACAGAATAGATTAGTATTTATCAATACAGTTCGTATGGAATACCTGCATCAAATTCACCTATGGGGTGACTTGTTAAAATAGCAGATTCCTCATTACTACCACCAGAATTTCTGAGGGTGAGCCTCAGAAATCTGTACTTCTTAAAAAAGATTTTTTTAATTCTTTAAAGTAATCTGTACACCAACACAGGACTTGAATCTCAACCCTGAGATCAAGAGTCACACGCTCTACCAACTGAGATAGCCAACCACCCCCAGAAGTCTCTATGTTTAACAGTTATTCATGGGTGATGCCTATGCATAGCAAAGTTTGATAATTCTGGAGAAGTCCTTTATTCCTGTCTTTCCCATTTTCCTATGAATAACTCTTGATCCATTCGTAATCCTCCCTGAACAATATTCCTTGTGGACTGAAGATGGAGCAAGGGTTAACCATAAGAAGATTGTCCTGTGATTGAAACCTCTCTCATGTTAATTTAGCAATTTCCTTGGCTAGTGCTGGATGGGTATATGAGAAAGAACCACACTAACAAAATGAAACCTGGAATATCTTTATTAAAATGAGACAAAGTTGGGGTGCCTGGAGTGGCTCAGTCAGTTAAGCACCTGACTATTGGTATGATCTCATGGTTTTGTGAATTTGAGCCCCTCATCAGGGTCCATGCTGACAGTGTGGAGCCTGTTTAGGGTTCTCTGTCTCCCTCTCTCTCTCCCCTCTCCCTCTTGTGCTGTCTCTGTCTCTCTCAAAATAAATAAATAAACTTAAAAAAAATGAGACATAGTAGATTTTGGATTAAGGAATATTGCCATAGGTAAAGAAAAATACTGTGTAATAATAAAGAGGTTGATTTATCAAAAAGACATAACAATCTAAATGTGTATGCAAAACAGAGATTCAAAATATGTGAAACAAAATGAGATATTGAAAGGAGAAATAGACAAATTGACATTTCTACTTAGTGACTTCAATACTCCTTTCACAATAATTGATACAGTAAATCATAACATAACAGAAAATCATAAGGGTATGGAAGATCTGAAAACACTGTCACCCAGCTTTATTTGATTAACACTTATAGAATATTCAATCCAACAAAATGCACTCTTTTCATGTGCACAGAAACATTCAGCAAGATAGACCATATTCTAGCCATAAATTCAGGCCAAATCTTAATAAATTTAAAAGGACTGAAATCAAACAAAATATGTCCTCTGACTAGAACGCTATAAACCTAGAAACTAATAACAAATATATCTGGAAAATTTCTCAAATATTTAGAATTTCCTCAAATATTTGCAAATTAAACCACACATATCTAAACAACCCACAGGTCAAAGAAGAAGTTCTAAAGGAAATTTTAAAATATTTTACATAGAATACATATGGTAATACATTATATTTAAATTTGTGGGATGCAGCTAAAGCAGTGCTTTGAGAGAAATTTCTGGCATTAAATGATCTAAGCTTCAACATTATGGGACTATAAAAAGAAGAAAAAATTAAAACCAAAGCAAGCAAAATGATAGAAGTAGTGAAGATAAGAACAGACATCAGTGAAATTGTACACAGAATAACTATAGAGAAAATTAATGAAACAAAACCAGGTTCTTTGAGATTAATAAAATTGACAAATCTCTAGCCAGAATGATCAAGGGGAAATAAAAAGAAATAAGTCACAAATTTTATGCCCCCAAATTCAAGAACTTAGATGAAATAGACCAAGTCTTTAAAAGACCTGAACTACCAATATTCAGTCAAGAAGAAATAATCTGAATAGCATTGCATTTATTAAGAAAGAAATTGAATTTTTAAAAAGCTTTCAACAAAGAAAATTGTGGGCCCATATCGTTTCATTGGCAAATTTTACCAAACATATAAGTAAGAAATAATACCAATTATATACCAACTCTTCAGTAAAATAAAAGAGGAGGAACTATTTCTCAACTCATTTCATAAGGCTAGTGTTACCCCAATACAAAAATCAAAGAACAGCCATTATAAGAAAATAAAAGTACAGACCAATATCCTTCGTAAACATAGAATCAGAAATCTTTAACAAAATATTGGCAAATTGAAGCTAACAATATATAAAAAAGATCAAGTGGTATTTATCCTGATAATGCAAACTGGTTTTACATTCAAAAGTATTCCTCAGACTAAATAAGAAAGACCACTGGGGAAGACAACAGAATAGGAGGACCCTAAGTTCACCTTGTCCCGTACATGTGACTAGATAATAACCACATCAGTGTGAATAACCCAGGTAACCACCTGGTACAAGACTGGTACAAGAAACTCTCCACAGCTAAATATAGACAACAAGACACATCAAATGGGGTAAGAAGGGCAGAGATGTGGTCAGGAGCTAAATGGACCTGTGGGATTGTCCAAGGGAAGGAAGAAGCTATGGCCTTGAAGCAGGGAGAGAAAGAGAGTTTCACACCAGGGAGCCCACATAGGGAAGACAAGTCCCCATGACAAATGGCTTTGAAAACCAGGGGGGCTATTTTGTGAGGTTTTTTTTTAATGTTTATTTATTTAGTGTGTGTGTGTGTGTGTGTGTGTGTGTGAGAGAGAGAGAGAGAGAGAGAGAGAGAGAGAGAGGAGGTAGGGGAGTAGCATAGGGAGAGAGGGAAACACAGAATCTGAAGCAGGCTCTAGCCTCCAGAGCCTGACACGGGGCTCAAACCCACAAACTGCAAGATCATGACCTGAGCAAAAGATGGACGCTTAACTGACTGAGCCACCCAGGCACCCTTATTCTGTGAGTTCTTAAAAAAAGCAGGGTTTAAAGCCTGAAACTTTAAAAGTCAGCAGGATCATGAGAGAGCAGGGAGGCTGAGAGGAAACTGAGTCACTGCCCTTAAAGACATAGCACAACAAACAAGCCTACAAAGATACAGTATAGAAGCCACAGTTTGATAAATACCTGGGGTATACAGGAGGGAGATTTGTTTACTAATCCCAGAGCATGTGTTGGAGGAGCAGGGATCTTTGGGAGACTTCTCCAGGAACAAAGGAGCTGGTGGGCACCATTTCCCTCCCCCACCCCCTAACATAAACACACAGACACCTGAGGAAATTACACTGTGACAACACATGACACTGAACTTGCTAGCAGTGCATCCAACCCACATGTTCTCCTGTGGACATTCCCACCCTCCAGTCAGGCTTCAGCTCCAGGTCCCTTCCCACAGCAGACCCATGCAAACTTTGCTAATACAGCAACATATTTCTGTAGATCCACCTCCTTCAACCCAGCAGCAGCAAGACCTCTCCTTATGGCACTGCACAGCCCACCGTTATGTTCTGCTGCAGATCAGTTCTGCTGCATCTCTGGCAGACACCAGATCTGACTCAACATAAGCTCAAGACAGCCCCATATTGGCCCACTAACAACACATAGAACAAAACATTCCCACAACAGGCAGAGAGCCATAGAAGATTACTGAACTGAAGGCAAACGTGGCTCAACCACAATAGCAGGGTGCATGCAGCACACATAGGAGACATCCGTGAAGAGCCAGGTTCCAGTGAACAGGGGACACTGCACTGCAAGGCACTACAGGACCTTTTCTTCATAAGGCCACTACTTTCAAAAGCAGGAGATGTAGCTGATTTTCCTGATTCATAGAAAGAGACACAGAGAATTAGACAAAATGAGGAGGCAGAGGAATATATCCCACATAAAAGAAAAGGACAAAATCACAGCAAGAGACCCAAATGAAATTGGAGGTAATAATATGCCTGATAGAGAATTTAAAGTAAAGATCATTAAGATACTCAATGGCCTTTTCTTAACAGTGGAGGACATCAGTGAGATCCTTAACAAAGAGATGGAAAACATAAAAAAGAACAAATCAGAGATGAAGATCTCAATAAATGAAATTAAAAATACACTAGATGGAATAAGTAGTAGACCAGAGGAAGCAGAAGAATGGGTTAGGGACCTGGAGGACAAAGTAATGGATAGTCATCAAGGTGAACAAGAGAGAAAGGTAAAAAATGAAAATAGACTTAGGGAACTGAGTGACACCAGCAAGTGTAAGATTCACATTCTAGGGATCCCAGAAGGAGGAGAAAAGGGGGGCAGAAAATTTATTTGAAGAAATAACAGCTGAAGACTTCCCAAATCTAGAGAATGAAACAGAAATCCAGGTCCAGGAGGTACAGAGAGCTCCCAACAAAATCAACCTAGGGAGGTCCACACTAAGACACATTGTAATTAAAATGGCAAATATTAGGAATAGAGGAAAAACGAAAAGTTTCCCAGACAAACAAAAGTTAAAGGAATTCATGACCACTACAACAGCCTACAAGGAATGTTAAAGGGAGTCTCTGAGAGGAAAGGGAAGACTATAAGTATTAGTAAGAAAAGTCAGAAACTCAAAAGCAGTAAAAATAAGTATAGGTATAAAAATCACTCACGAGCTTCACAAAATAAAAGGATGTAAAGTATGACACCATATACCTAGAACATAGGTGGAGAAGAGTGAAGAATGGGTTCAAAGTTAGGCAACTGTGAACTTAATATAGCCTGCTATATGCGTAAGATGTTATATACAAACCTAATGGTAACCACAAATGAAAAACCAGCAATAGATACACAAAACATAAAGAGAAAGGGATCCAAATTTGTCACTAAAGAAAGCCAGTTTATCATGAGAGAAGAGAGCAAGGAAGAATAGAACAGAGCAGAGTTACAAAACATGGCCATAAAACAAGTAACAAAGTGGCAATATGTACATACCTATCAATAATTACTTTTAATGTAAATGGGCTAAATGCTCCAATTAAAAACATAGAGTGATGGAATAGATTAAAAAAACAAACAAACAAAAACCAATATGTATCTATATCCTGCTTAGAAGGTACTCACTTGAAACCTAAAGACACATGCAATTGAAAGTCAGGGGAGGGAGAAACATTTATCATCGAAATGGAAGTGATAGGAAAGCAATACTTATATTGGACAAAACAGACTAAAACAATGACTTTAACAAGAGGCAAAGAAGGACACTATATAATCATTAAGGGGACAATCCAACAAGAAAATATAACTATTGTAACTATTTATGCACTCAACATGGTAGCGCCCAAATACATAAAACAGTTAATAACCAACATAAAGAAAGTATTCAATGATAATAAAATGATAGTAGTGAACTTCAACACTCCACTTATGATGGTTAGGTCATACAGACAGAAAATGAACAAGGAAGCAGTGGCTTTGAATGACATATTGGACCAAATGGATTTAACAGATATATTCAAAACATTCTGTCTCTGAACAGCAGAATACGCATTCTTCTCAAGTACACACAGAACATTCTCCAGAACAGATCACATATAAGGCCACAAAACAAGTCTCAACAAATTCAAAAAGATCAAAGTCATACCATGCATCTTTTCTGACCACAATGCTAGGAAACTAGAAATTGATCACAAGAAAAAATCTAGAAAAAACACAAATACATGGAGGTTAAATAACATGCTAATACACAATGAGTGAGTCAACCAAGAAATCAAAGAGGAAATGAAGAAATACATGGAGACAAATGAAAATTAAAACACAGTGGCCCCAAATCTTTAGGATGCAGCAAAAGCAGTTCTAAAAGGGAAATTTACAGAAATACAGGCCTACCTCAAGAAGCAAGAAAAATTTCAAATAAAAAAAACCTTATACTTAAAGGAGCTAGAAAAAATACACACACACACACACACACACACACACACACACAAACCAGTAGAAGGAAGGAAATAATAAAGATTAGAGAAGAAATAAAGGAATTAGAAACATGTATATATACATATACATACACACACACATAAAACAGATCAGTGAAACCAGGATCTGGTTCATTGAAAAGATGAACAAAATTGATCAGCTTTTAGTCAGAGTCATAAAAAGAGAGAGAGAAGACTCATTAACAAATGAAATCAGAAATGAAAGAAGAGAAAAAACTACCAACACCAGAGAAATATAAAGGATTATAAGAGAATATTATGAAAAAATTATATGCTGCTAATTAGACAACCTAGAAAAAAATGGATAAATTCCTAGAAACATATAACTACCCAAAGTTTAATCAGGAAAGAATTGAAATTTTGAACAGACTGATTCAATGAAATTGAATGAAACCAATGAAATTGAATCAGTAATCAAAAAACTCCCAATAAATAAAAGCTCTAGAGCAGATGGCTTCACAGGTGAATACTGACAAACATTTAAAGAATTAATACTTATTATTCTCAAAGTATTTCAAAATATAAAAGAGGAAGAAAAGATTCCAAATGCATTCTATGAGACCAGCATTACCCTGTTACCAAAACCAGATAAAGACACTACAACAAAAGAGAACTACAGGCCAATATCTCTGATGAACATATGCCAAAATCCTCAACAAAATATTAACAAACTGGGGCACCTGAGTGGCTCCGTCAGTTAAGTGCCCAATTCTTGTTTTTGGCTCAGATCATCATTACATGGTTCTTGGGTTTGAGCCACATGTCTGGCTCTGCACTGTGTGGAGCCTGCTTGGGATTCTCTCTCTCCCTCTCCATGCCCCTGCTTTTGCTTTCTCTCTCTATTTCTCTCAAAATAAACAAACAAACAAACAAATAAACAAATAAATAAACTTTATTTTAAAAATTAGCAAACCAAATCCAACAATACATTTAAAAAATCACTCACCACAATCAAGTGGGATTTATTCCTGGGATGGCAAGGGTGGTTCAATATTCACAAATCAATGTAATACATCACATCAATAAGAGAAAGGATGAATATCATATGATCATTTAAATAGATGCAGAAAAAGCATTTGGCAAAGTAAAACACCTATTCGTGATAAAAACCCTCAACAGAGTAGGTTTAGAGTGAACATGCCTCAGCATAATGAAGGCCATATATGAAAAACCCATACCTAACACCATACTCAATGGTAAAAAACTGAGAGCTTTTCTCCTAAGATCAGAAACAAGACAAGGATGTCCACTCTCACTATTTTTATTAAATAGGAATAAAAGATATCCAAATTGGTAAGGAAGAAGTCAAACTTTCACTATTTGCAGATGACTATATGGAGAAAACCCAAAAAACTCCACCAAAAAACTACTAGAACTGATATATGAATTTAGTAAGGTCACAGGATACATAGTCAATGTACAGAAATTCACTACATTTCTATACACTACTCATGAAAAGGCAGATAGAGAAATTAATTAAATAATCCTATTTACAATTGTAACAAAAAGAATAAAATACCCAGAAATAAACTTAATTAAGGAAGTAAAAGGCCTCTACTCTGAAAACTATAAAACATTGATGAAAGAAACTGAAGACAACACATACAAATGGAAAGATATTTCCTTGCTCATGGATTGGACAACAAATATTGTTAAATGGCCACACTACTTAAAGCAACCTACAGATTTAATGCAATCCCTATCAAAATACCAATAGTATATTATACAGAACTAGGACAAATAATGCTAAAATTTATTTGGAACCACAGAAGACCCTGAATAGCCAAAGCAAACTTGAAAAAGAATGAAACTGGAGGTATCACAATTACAGATTTCAAGATATACTATAAAGCTGTAGTAATCAAAGCAGTGTGGTCCTGGCACCAAAATAGACACATACATCATTGGAAGAGAAAAGAGAGTCCAGAAATAAACTCACAATTATATGCTCAGTTGTCTTTGACAAAGCAGGAAAGAATATCCAATGGGAAAAAGACAGTCTCTTCAACAAATGATGTTGGAAAAGGTGGATAGCTACTCGCAAAAGAATGAAACTAAACCACTCTCTTATACCATATACAAAAATATACTCAAAATGGATTAAGGACCTAAGTATGAAGCTTAATGGCATAAAAATCCTAGAAGGGAGCTTAGGCCATAACTTCTCTGACTTTAGCTGTAGCAACATTTTTGTAGATATGTCTCCTAAGGCAAAGAAAATAAAAACAAAAGTAAACTATTAAGACTACATCAAAATAAAAAGCTTCTTCACAGCAAGGGAAACAATCAACTAAACTATAATGCAACTTGTGGAATGCGATAAGATATTTGCAAATAACATATTTGATAAAGGGTTAATATCCAAAACATATAGAGAATTTATTCAACTCAACACCAAAAACAAAAACAAAAAACAAAAAATCCAATTAAAAAGTAGCACAAGACATGAACAGATATTTCTGCAGAGAAGACATACAGATGGTTAATAGAATATGAAAAGATGCTCAATGTCACTCATCATCAGGGAAATGCAAATCAAAACCACAATGACATATCACCTTACACCTGTCAGAATGGCTAAAATCAAAAACATGAGAAACAACAAGTGTTGGCAAGGATGCAGAGAAAAAGGCACATTTGTGCACTGTTGGTGGGAATGCAAGCTGGTGCAGCCACTGAGGAATACAGTGTGGAGGTTCCTTAAAAAATTATACATAGAATTACCACATGATTCAGTAATTTCCACTGCTGGGTATTTACCTCCCCCCAAAAGAAAACACTAATTCAGAAAGATATATGCACACTTATATTTATTGCAGCATTCTTTACACTGTCCAAATTATGGAAGCAGCCCAAGTGTTCATCGACATAGGAATGGATAAAGAAGATATGGTGGATATACACAATGGAATATTATTCGTCCATAAAAAGAATGAAATCTTTTCATTTGCAAAAACTAGATGGAGCTAGAGAGTCTAGTGCTAATTGAAATACGTCATCTAGAGAAAGACAAATACCATATGATGTTACCCGTATGTGGAATTTAAGAAGCAAAACAAACGAACAAAGAACAAAAGAAGCAAACCAAGAAACAGACTCTTAACTAGAGAGAACAAACTGATGGTTACCAGAGGGGAGGTGGTTGGGGAGATGGGTGAAATAGGTGAAGGGGATTAAGAGTACATTCATTTATCATGATGAGCACTGAGTAATGTATAGAATTGTTGAATCGCTATATTGTACCCCTGAAACTAACACAATACTGTTTGTTTACTAGAAATTCAAAATTAAAAAAAGAAAGGAAGACTATGAGATTATCTCAACAGATGCAGAAAAATCATTCAACAAAATTCAATATCATTAATGATGAAAACTTTGGCAAACTAGGGATACAAGAGAATTTCCATGGTTAGCCATGGAAGACTAAATGTTTTCCCCTTACATAAAGAACAAAGCAAATATGTTCATTTTAACTACTTCTATTCAATAGAACAGTAAATAAGGAACAGAAATAAAAGGCATCCAGATTGAAAAGGAATAAGTAAAATTGTCTGTGTTCACACAGAACATGATTGTACATAAAATTCCAAAGAATCCACAAAAATATCACTGGAAATGATAAGTGTGTTTAACAAGGTTACAGAATACAAGGTTAATTTAAAAAACTGTATTTCTATATCCCAACAATGAACAATTGGACATTGAAATTTTAAAAAATAAAAATAGTATTATTTACAGCAGCGCCCCCAAACCATGTAACAATTAGGTATAACTCTAATATAATATATGTAAGATCTGCATGCTAAAAACTTCAAACCAGTGATAAAATAGATCAAAGAATACCTGAATAAATACCTGAATAAATTGAGATACTTGCTGTGTTCATGGTTTACAATATTCATTGTTGTTAAGATGTCAATCTGATGTCTAGAGTGATCTGTAGAATGAAGGGAATACCAATCAAAATCCAGCAGGATTTTTGTGGAAATTAATAAGCTGATTCTAGTATCTACTTGCTTGTAAGGTTGTTCTGAGGATCAAATGAGACAACTACATTTAAAGAGTTTACTGCAAAACCTAGCTTGCAGCAAACAATAATATTAGCTATTATTACAAAATGTTCCTTGTTCCCTTTGGCTAGTGGATATTTTTGAACTTAGACATTACATTTCCATATATATATATATGTATATATATTGGCCTTCAAAATATAGTTGTGACACATGAAAGCATATACATATATATGTATATATACATGTATATATATACATATACACACACACACACTAAGAATTGTATCCTCTTAGGCATTCATTCTCATTCTCATTCATTGCTTCATTAATTCTACAAATATTTTTTGAACACCTACTATGTACACAGCATTGTGGTAAACTGGGGGAAAAATGAATAAACAAACACTGTGACTTCTGTCTTCATAAAGTTTTCATTCCAGTAGCAAAATAGATATTAAAATGCTTTTTATACAACTATATAATTTTAAAAATGAAAAGTGTTTTATAAAAGTAGAGAATACCATGAATGAGATAACTGGGAGATTTAACCTAGGCTGGAAGTCTTCCTTAACAGAGTAGCGCTTGAACTGAGGTAGGAGATAAGATGAGTGGTTTAGACAGAGGGACCTAGCCATAGGCAGTGAGAGAAGGCTAATATAGCTGGGTTTATGAAAAAGAGAGGAGTGCAAGAGGCTATTGAAGAGGAAAGCAAGAGCTAGATTAGTAGTCTTTTTTAGGAGTAATGACAAGCCATTGAAGGGTTTGTATCAGGGATATGGTAAAAGGAGGATTAATCCATCCATCCCTGCTTTTCATATGTCACAACTATATTTTGAAGGCCAGTATGTATAAGTCACTAGGCTGATTGCTGAGAATTCAGCAATGAGGAAGCCAGACATAGGTTTAAGGCGAAGCTAATGAAGTTTAGACTCTGAGATGCATCAGTTGCAAAGGCCCTTGTGAATACTTGTAATGGGACAGGAAATCAGGTTGCAACCAGATGTGTTTCTATGTAAGCTTTTCTAGCAAATTGTCTAAAGAAGTTTCATAAGAGAGAGAGATCTTAATCTCTAAAGTGTCAATAATTCAATAAATCTTAAATAATATTTTCATTCTAAATAAATATACATTTATACATAATTTTGTATTTATAATTTATATTCTTGAAAGAAGCTCCCTGTGTTGTACTTGTTTCAGATCGTGCAAAATCTGGATCCACCCCTGATTGCAGCCTATAAGACTATCTTATAGTCTTACAGGGGAGGCAGATTAGTAACCAATTTCAGTATACTATGACAAGTGCTATGGTAGAGGAAGACACAGGACCCAGACATGTGCAGAGGTAGTGAAAGGCAGAGAAAATAGTACTTGAAGGTTATAAGAATTAGTGGGTATAAAATCAAGGAGAGGTACAGATCTCTTAGTAAAAATAAGGAAGTAGTAGGAGTATCTTTGGGCCAAGCTGAAAGTTAGTAGCTACTGGCTGCCATGGAAACACAAACTGACTTCGATCATGATTTTGAAGAAAATTATGAATTTGGACCCAACTAAAGGGAAAGAAAAATCTTTTATGGTTTTCCTCCATCTGTTCTGCCTATAACAAGGAAAGATCAAAGAATTAAGTAAAAGCTTGCCAGGAAGTAACAGAAGGCAGTCCCAGATAAGGCTGGTAGGAAAACCACTTAATTAAAGTCAATGCCTTGAGAGAGTAGGTCAGATAAATGGATTTTACCCTTAATATGTAGCATGCTTTGAAGTATAATCTATACCTTTCTTAGTAGTCAATACCCCCAAGAATATAGGCTTCAAAGTCCCCTTAGCACTAAAGATTTTAGATATTAATATTATTAATATTATTATTTTCTTTATTTTTTACATTCACAGATGCTGGTAAAAATTCAAACCTTACTGCAATATATAGAGTAAGACATGATCGTCTACTTCTATCCCATCTAATTCCTAGGGTTAGCTGCCAGTATGATGGGTCTCTGGATATGTGAACATATATACTCATAAATGCACAGAGAGCTTTCAAAACCTCAAAATGGAGCCATATTGTACTTATTGTTTATTAACTTGCTCTTTTTCACTCAATATCAATATCACCATGATATTTTCCCAGATATCATATACATATTTCTGTGAGTACAAATCAATCAATGTTAATTGTTTCTAGTGTTGTATTATATTCATGGTAGATATGTAACTTAATTTTTAAAATTTATGGAAAAAATTTTAAACATATGCAAAAAAACCCATTGGTTTGTACCCAAGGATTGTACAATGAACCCATCATACAGTTTTAGCAAGTAACAACTCATGGCAGTTTTCTCTATACACTCACCCACTCTCCTATTCACTTATGAATAGACACTAAAGTTATGTCTAAGATTTTACTAAATAAATGCAACCATAGTAGATACATTTGTAAATGTATCTGTGCATGCATATTATCAAAACTTGGAACCCTAGAGCAGCAGCGTGAGTGTCAATTGGGATATTCTCTGATAGAAGAGTCACCTGGGAAGGTAGATATCTGGATTATACTACATTGCAAAAGAAAAACTAAGCAGAAAACAAAAATCTGGAAGTTAGCTGTTTTGTAGAGCTGGAGGCTTGGAATGGAAATCAGTCATTAGAGATAAATGTTCTCAGTTAAGATAAACTCTATCTTTCAAGTTAAGCTGGTAAACTGGAACTTCAGAGCCATGTAGCTAGGACACTAATTGAAGATTATCAAGACTGGAACTTTATGGCACCTTTGAAGGTCTCTCTAAATGTAATAATGGGAATATAGTTTTTTATCTAGAGACTGTAAAATTAGGGATATGTGAGCTGTATTTGAGAGGGCCCAGATTGCTCTCAGATTTTGTTGGTGTGATTTCTCTGAAGATTATCAGATGTTTGCATTATTCAGACCTAGTTATATATAACATGCTTTACTAATAAAGAGGACTTTGTGTTTTCTGGCTCAGAAAAAGGACTTATGTCTTTTTAAGCTTCCCCAAGTGTTAGTTGAAGGGTTTCTTGATTCTCACTTAATTTCTAGAACAGTTCAGAATTCTGATTTCTTGACTAAACATTATATGCTAGAAATTGTATTTTATTGACCACATGAGCTGTTGCATTAATTAGCTTGTGAAATTGCAATGTCCCCTATTAGTGGAGTTGGGAAGAGTGTGGAGCAAATAAAAGAGATACTTCTGAGGAAGAATCACTCTTCTTTGGAGTTGAATTGGGTATTGGGGATGAGGGATTTAAAAAATGAAGGATGAGGCTCTAGTTTTAGATAGGATGACCAAGAGGCTGATGGCCCCATCAATATAAACAGAGGATTTCTGTGAGGGGAAAAATAGTTTGGGGGTCTGATGATGCGTTCATAAGATTCTTAGGGTCAGAGAACTGTTGACTAAAGATATTGATTTTAGAACACCTCCTATAGAGATGTAGACTGAAGCCACACAAATGAATTATCTACTAGAGTTTGTAAAAGAAGTCAAAACTGAGGAATAGGTCTTAAAATATCTCTGCATTTAGTATACAGAAGGATAAAGTGAAGCTAAGAAGAATCTTCCAGAGTCCAAAGAGTCTAGTCAGAGCAGTAACCCTGGAGAGGAGAGTCAGCCCTTGTCTATGTCCTCCACACTAACTCATTCATTAAAGGGAAGTCAAGGGTGTTTTCGATTTGCCCATCAATATACTTGAATAAGTGGCTGTAATAAGTTGAGAAACTCCTCACTTAGGCTACTGGAGCTTGTTTTATTACTATTATAATTAAATATTATCACTAAGGTATAGAGAACTTCATTACTTTTCTACAAAGACCATTATCATATTAAAAACTTAACTAGGTTTATAGGTCCCACCTAAATAAGGTACAAGGAACAATGAAGAAATGTTAAGAAAATACAAATAAAATTGAGAGTCATCACAGCAGTGAAATGGAATCCATTGTGTTATCAGCACAGCTTCTTTGGGAACAGTCATATCATACGAATAGGTGGGTGAATGAACTAACAGTTACTAAGTGCCTCTTATGTGATGTTACAGTGCTTTCTTTAAACTTCACAGCAACTTTGACAGAGAGGTTATGACACTCATGAAGAGGGCACTGAGGAGAGAGAGCAAAAAAGTCACATGTGAATTTGGATGGAAATTGACGTATTAGGTATCTGATTTAAAAAAATGAGATTCTCATAATCATGGAGTGGATAGGTGGGGAGTGGGTGGAGATTTAGCTAATATAAGAATGGCAGATACAAATGGGAATGTACTGAGTGCCACCGAACTGTACACCTAAAAATGGTTAAAATGGTAATTTTTATGCCGTATGTATTTTACTCCAATAAAGAAAAAAAAATGGCAGGATTTTGAAAATATTAAAGCTAGGTTACAGGTACATGGGGATTCATTATATTCTATTTACTTTGTATACGTTTGAAATTTTTGATAAACAAAAGCTTTTTAAATTAAGATTCTTTAAGGGCAAATCTAATTTGTTATGTTATGCAACATCTTTTCTGAGGCATGAGAGTTGGGGATACAAACTACATGTTGCACCACAGTCACATGACAGTCTACTTATTTGAAAAATCAGTGGTGTTGTATCCATAGTGATGTTTTTTTTTTTTCAACGTTTATTTATTTTTGTGACAGAGAGAGACAGAGCATGAATGGGGGAGGGGCAGAGAGATGTGACAGAGAGAGACAGAGCATGAATGGGGGAGGGGCAGAGAGAGAGGGAGACACAGAATCGGAAACAGGCTCCAGGCTCTGAGCCATCAGCCCAGAGCCTGACGCGGGGCTGGAACTCACGGACCGCGAGATCGTGACCTGGCCGAAGTCGGACGCCCAACCGACCGCGCCACCCAGGCGCCCCTCCATAGTGATGTTTTAATGACTTCTTTACCAGCCTTCTGAGGCTCCCAACCTGAACTGTTTGCTCTCTAGTAGTGTCAATGTTGGGTAGCTTTTGGAAAGTCAATGAACTTTAATCACTTAATTTTTTCCTCATTTGAAAACTAAAAGAACTGAACTGAATGACAGTCTTGTTTCTTCTTCATCTCTAAAATTCTACAGATTAGGTTTGATGGTAACTTTGGCACAAATAGAGGCATAAAAATAAAAAGGGAAGTAGCAGTCTTGTTGTATGTGCTAGGTCACATAGAGGGTTTGATTTCTGGATACCATATTTTAAGATATACATTGATGGAGAAAACTAAAACCGGAGAACGACCATACTCCATGCCCTCATGATCCAGTGATCTCATTAAATCCATGTTATAGAACTTCTTGCTTAATCCCTACCCACTCTCATTCCTTCTGTTTTCTGTACAGGCTTTAGATTTGCTGGTCTTTTTCTTCTCCATCATTCCTAGTGACAAAATTTCAAACCACACCTTTCTTGTTTGTCTGTTTTTAGCTAGTATTTATGGCAAAATAAATACACTACGCTACATGATGCTCGAAGGGAGGCTCCATTATAGTGGAGACCCTTGCAGTTGCCACTGGGTGTGCACTCATTTCAGTTTCATATGTGCTCAGCAACGCCTTTTCACATTGCTTATTATGTAAGAGCCACTTATTTATTTACCTAAATATTTAGTTTGTTTCATTTAAACTATATACATTTATATTTGTTGGAAGTTTTTATTTGTTGGAAGTTTGTTAATATATCTTTTTCCTTATTAATAATTCACATTCTGTTTCCCATCTTTCTTCTTTAATGTAGTGGCTTCTAAGGTTTTCCTAAAGCCCTATATTCAGGGTTTGAGCAAGGGGGAAAGCCTTCTTGCATTTGCATTTAAGTCAGAATTTGTCAACATTATACTTCTGTTTTTAGAATTGACATTGTATTTTTGCTGCCACCTAAAACATGAATATACATTGATCTTTCCCTAGCAAAAATACATTTTTTTCATCTTATCTCCATTGCATATTAGTAATGGAACAAACTGATGTTGTGTACCTCCTGATATACTACATTAAAAAGGATAAACTTCATCACCTGCATAACCTGAATCTAATCTCAAGGAAACATCAGACAAACCTAAATTTAAGGACATACTATGAAACAAGTGGCTGGTACTTTTTTAAAATATCAATGTCATGAAAGGCAAAGAAAGAATGAGGAACAGTTCCAGATTAAAGGAGACTAAAGAGGCATGAAAATTAAATGAAATATGTGATCCTGGGTTGGATGTATAAAGTTTCTATAAAGAACATTTTGGAGACCATTAGCAAAATTTAAGTAAAGTCTATAAATTAGATAATATTAAAGCAATGTTATATTCTGATTTTGATAGTTATTGGATATGTTAGTGAAATTTTCTTCATTTTGATAATTGTACTTTCACAATTGTCATTGATCTTAGGAAAAACACACTAAAACATTTAGGAGTTTAAACAAAAAAAGCACTTCACAGTTTTTGAGGTCTTCCATGTATAACTTCATGATTTAGCAGTCCCAGTCTGCCTCTTGGATCTCTTATAACTCATGAGCTACCTCCCACTACCTTTCATTAGGGTTCAACGTCCTTGTCTCTCTTTTGTTCCTCAAAATTTTCAAGCTTGTTCTGCTTCAAAACTTTTATACTTGCCATTTTCTCTGCCTGTAACATTCTTTTTCCAGATCTGTGTATGGTTGGCCCTGGCCCAAATGTGATACTGCCTGACCTCTCCTCAGGGCAGAGTCTCTGACTACTCACACAAAAGTCGTTATCCACCCAGTCTCAATTACATTAACCTGATTTATTGTCTTCATAGAACTTCCCACTATCTGAATTTATCTTGTTTACTACCTGTCATCTCCCTTACTCCCATTGTTCTTTTTCTACCTATTTAGAATATAAGTCCATGAAAGCAGGGAATTAGTCTATCTTAGCTTGCTATAAACCCATTGTCTATAATGATACCTGACACATAGCAGGTGCTCAGTAATATTTGTCAAATGGATGAATGCATTTTTATGTACAAAGACCAGAGATGAATAGCAGAAGAACCAGAAACCAATTGTAGGGAGTGATGTTTTGTATAACTACAAATTTATTTAACACCACTAGCCCAGTTGATTTTATACTAAAAAGTGTCCATGACTCCAAAAGAGTTAACACCTAAAGTGCTATCTGCTATAATGATAGTAGTGATTGGTTACTTTCTACCTATAGCAGAGGTCTGAGGAGCTAGGACATGATGTAAGGATTAGGGAGAATAGTTTCCAAACTTAATTGGTATGACAGGGGAGAATGTCTGAAATCCAGACTATCCTGGGGTATTCATGAAGCCTGTTGATATGTCCCAGAGAGAGGAGGGGACTCCAGGCTGGTGGAAATAGGGCCTTCACATACTTTGAGAACACCCTGGGCCTGAGGGCCCATCCTAATGAAAGATTTTACATTCCAGTTATTTTTTTGTGTGAAGTGGGCATGTCATTATTACTTTGCCACATTTTGAGACGTACTGGAGAAGAGCTAAGTCAAGCATTTGTTTAATAAAGGCACTAAGTAACAACATTCCTCATTTCATCTTCTTTCGACCTTTTCAAAGCCCTTCTTCAAAGCTCTTCTCTGTGAGGCTGTATTTACTCCATATTAAATGTCTCTCTGAGTAAATTCTTTGGGTAAGGGCCAGTCTTCATGGTGTTCTTGCTAATGCAAGACTTTCGAGTTATCTATAAATGACAGGTCTCCTTTGTACAGTTGGTTGGAACAGTAACCACCACTCTGACCCCCGGGTGGCAGGAACCATTTCCCATTCTTGATTTTTTGTCAGAATTTGAAAGGAGCTGGGCTTCATTAGACTCTTTTAAATACATAAAAATGCCAACCACACTTTGCAGACATGATATTTTCAGACACTTGTGAGTTCAAAAATACCCTTTATTCTTTGCAATTCAGTAAAAAGGCTGTTTCCCCCATGGAGGCCTAGCCATAAAACAAGTTTGAAGTTTTCTTTTGTTTGACTTATATGGAGTTATTGATGAATTAGCTATAGAAGCCCTTCTACGCTTTTCTCTGTTTGGGGTAGAGGAGGTAAATGGGAGAAACAAAGCTAAGACTGTCTTCATGTCATTCTTCTTTATGTTTAAAGGGATCAACACAGATTTTCACACAAATAGAGACACTGATCATGTTTTTTACCTTGATGATGAAAAAAAAGATAAAACAAATGGCTAATGATTGCACTTACTGGCTGAAAAGAAAACTGTTTTGATTTGTGTGGTTGAACTGTTTGTTCTTTTTTTTTTTTTTTTAGCAGAAGTCCTTATACACCCAAAATAGGCACAGGGTTTTTATCTCTTCAATGGTACATTGATTTATAAGTTCTTCTCTTAGGTTCAGCTCAGTGTCATACTCAGCTTTGTAAAAAGCATAGACGATAATGAGCATATTTTTTCCCATACTATTCTGGAGGCAGGTAAGTTTTAACTATTACCTATCTAAGATGCATGGAAAATAGTCAAAACAGGGGAATTTCAAAGAGCCATTCTCATTTTATGCATTCCAGAAAAAATAAAATTAGATAAGTGGAAAACTTGAACTAGAAATCACATGAATGGGTATGGAATTAGGCATCAGAAAACTGGTCCATGGCTCTGTTTCTGTCTTTCTGTGACATGTGAGGCAAAGCTTGTGATCTGTCTAGGCCTCTATTCAAATATTCACTCTATGAGCAATATAAGATGAGAAATAGGTATGAAATTATTTTGAAAAGAAATAAGTGGTATAATATTGGGGGACTAATGGAATTGTTTAGTTAAGTAGAAGTATCTCTGCAACACAAATGCATTTGTGCTGTAGAGGTGTGGTATGAGGCCAACTGCCATTTAACAAGTGCTTTGGTAAAATAATTGAAACGTATGAATAAGGCAAACAAACCCATGTTTGAGAAGGAGTTTCTTATAAGGAAAAAAATCCCTGGTTTCCCTTCTGTCTTTCAAAGCAGATGTGCTCAACACATAGTCTGTCTACTCTCACAGCACACTGTCAGTCCTCAACACCAAGCAGTCTGGTTTCCATTTCTAACAGTTTTAGTTTTCTTGAAGTTCAGTCGTTATCTGATTAGCAAATCCAACAGCCTTCTGTTAAGGCTTTGTACTGAATATCTGTGATAGCATTACATTTGCTCCCTCCTCCAAGTTCTAATGCCTGCCCCCCCAACTCCCGCCAATGAATTCCGATACTCATTATGTCTTCATATTCTAAAGGGAAAACAATGACAAGCTGTGGGAAAATGGTAGAACATGAAACATAAGCTATATGTGAAGTTGTGAAGCATAAGATATTCTCTTTGTTCTATGACAATAAAAAATTTGCAGAATCTATGATAGAAACTCAGAAAAAAAGGAACTATGAGTGCCATCTTGTGGCAAGGCATGCCCTGCCACATACAATTTGACATACCTCACAGTCCACGGTACCACCCATCCCCCTGCCCCTCAGATATTTTAGCTGTGTTCTGCTTTTCTGTGTCATTTGACACTGCAGTGCATTGTTTTGTGAAGATTTATTATCCCTAGTCTCTAAGTCACTGAAGTAATTTTCAGTCTTTATCTTCCTTTATCTATATTCTCTACTTTTCAAGGTTCTCTATCATCATCCTATTATTTTAAAAATCACCCCCTTCCTTATATCTCATTACTATTACTTCATTTTGGCTCTTGAATCATTCTGTGACTTCCCCTTATCTCTTCATGACAATTCTACCTACTTCTCTCCTGACAATTTTGGCTTTACTCTAAGACTCAGTCTTTAGTATAGAGTTGCCAGATAAAAACAGGACACCCTGTTAAAATTTGAATTTCAAATAGACAACAAATAATTTGTTAGCATAAGTATGCCCCAAATACTACACGGGACAGGTTTCTATTAATGAAATAGCATTATTTGTATTTGTATTTGATAAATCTGGCAATCCTATTAGCCTTCTCTTCTTTTCTCATTTGTGGTATTATATGGAGATATATTGCTCAGATTTCCCTTCAGAGAAGTACTTGTCACGTAGATTTGGGAAGTGATGCCAGCAGACAGCTTCTAGCTGTCAACTCCTTTAGGATTCTCCTTACTCAAGGTCAGCGCTTCTCAGGACAGCCTCACATTAGTGACTAAATGAAGTGGGGGTATAAGGCCCAACCATTTTGGTCTGATGCAGGACAACTCTGACAGCCAATATTTGCCTCAGAGCTCTCCATCAGGTTGGCTGAGGCATTTCCAGCTTGCACTGCAGTTTAACTTCTTCCTCTGTCCAATCCACTTACTTCCTTTTCTTTCAAAAGTATTGATCCTTAATAAACATCCAGACTTTGTCTCAGCTTCTGCTCTTGAAAAACCCCACCTGCAACATTTATCTCTGAAGGAACTCATTTCTGTGTCTTCTGCTATGAGCCCTCCAACTATGTTGATTTTTCCCAAGTATGTGTCTATGGATAGGTCTTTCATACTTGAATTCACAGCTGCATCTTATTACCTCTCTACTTGAAAGTCTGACTGTTTTCCAGACAGAACTAAACTTGACTTTCTATTCATCCATCCAACAAATATCTCTTGAGTGCCTACCATGTTCCAAGCACTGTATTGCTGGGGATACAACAATGAAGCAAACACACATATACATACCCAGCCCTCATGGAGGATATTCTACTGGGGAAGAGAGATAATAAATAAGATAAATATATAAAATGCATTATAAATTATAGAGTGACAAGTTCTAAAAGAAAGAAAGAAGGATGGGAAGTGTGTATGTGTATGTTGGGTTTTTCTGTGGAGAGGGGGATAGGAAATTTTAGATATGGTAGCAAGGGGAGGTATACTAACCAAAATAGCCTATGCTGTACTGTAGTAATAAATCTAAATATCAGTGGGATAGCCCAACAAAAGTTTAGTTTTTGTTCAGAGGAAGTCTGATAGGTGATTCATTACTCCATCCAACAATTCAGGATTCCAGGCTTCCTCCATATTTTGATGCTACCCCATTGACGTGTAGCTTATAGGGATAGAGACAGATAGAGGTAGATCAATAGACAATAGGTGCCTTGACCTGAAAGTAACACATCACTCCTGCTCACATTGTCTTTTGCAAAACTAAGTCATGTGTTACTACCCTTAACTATAAGGGAAGTAGGAAATGCCTTCCTGTCTGCCTAGAAAAGGGAAATGATGTGGTGATCGTGCCATTTTTGTTTCCTGCTATAGAAGGCTTCATGAAAAAGTGACATTTGAATAGACTTGCAGGAATTTTTCCAGAATTTTTTCTCTATTTCAAGATCTGTTTCAAATGTATTTTTACTCACAATTCTTTTCCTGTTGAAAACATGCATTTATCTTGTGGTTTTTTCTTTCATTTTCTCTATCTAAACAATCAAAAGTCTAACTCTGCTCTATAGTATTGCAACAATGTACTATATTCTGTTTTTATCCCTAGACCTAACCCACTCTCCAGTCCCCAATCCGTCTTCCATGTCACAGCTGGGTGAAAGTTCTAAAGCAAAAATTGTGTTGATGTATGCTTTATTTAAAAATATTTTTTATTTATATGAGAAACCCAATTGTAACCATATATCCATGATTTTCCCACCAGTTACTATTATTTGCACATCTCAAAAGTTATAACAAAACGCAAGATTGAAAAAAATTCAGTACAAATGAAATACTTTCCAATAAAAATTTAATCGTCAGCACTAATTGATAAACACCTATTTTTCTGTGAATTAGAGATTTTCTATGCTTTGTGCTTGACTATGGTTTCATTACCTATATTAGCATTTTGCAAGCTTCCTTCAGCTCTTAAATTATCTGCCTCTAATTTATAAGAAGGTATCACCTGTTTTCTGAGTACCTTGTAAATAGTTCTCAGAACCTCTTTTATAAATCTGCCTTTCGGCATCTACTATTTCTCTCTTTCCCTTTCCTTCTCTTCCTTATTTTTGTTCTTCTAAGGGAAACAATTTTAATTTTATGTAATTAAAAAAATTGCTCAGAGAGTTCCAACTTAAAGGAGGAAAAAAATGCCTTATGGAAAGTCACCTATGCTTGCAGCTAATGTTTGGCTGTCTAGTAAGTCTCTTCCAAATCAAGCAACTCTTACCCTTTTATGTCAGCTTATTTTTTATTTTATTTTATTTTATTTTATTTTATTTTATTTTAATCCAAGTTAGTTAAAATATAGTGTAATAATGGTTTCAGGAGTAGAATTTAGTGATTCATCACTTACATAACACCCAGTGCTCATCCCAACAAGTACCCTCCTTAATGCCCATCACCCATTTAGCCCATCCCCCCCACCCAGCACCCGTCCAGCAACTATCAGTTTGTTCTCTGTATTTAAGAGTCTCTTATGGTTTGCCTCCCCCTCTGTTTTTACCTTATTTTTCCTTCTCTTTCCCAGTGTTCATCTGTTTTGTTTCTTAAATTTCACATATGAATGAAATCATATGATATTTATCCTTCTCTGACTGACTTATTTCACTTGGCATAATACATTCTAGTTCCATCCACACTGTTGCAAATGGCAAGATTTCATTCTTTTTGATCGCTGAGTAATATATTCCATTGTGTGTATATACATAAATATGTATATGTATATACACCACATCTTCTTTATCCGTTCACCAGTTGATGGACATTTGGGCTCTTTCCATAATTTGGATATTGTTGATAGTGCTGCTATAAATATTGGGGTGCATGTTCCCCTTCAAATCAGCATTTAAATTTTTTTAATGTTTATTTATTTTTGAGAGAGAGACAGACAGACAGACCATGAGCAGGGGAAGGGCAGAGAGAGAGGGAGACACAGAATCCAAAGCAGGCTTCAGGCTCTGAGCTGTCAGCACAGAGTCCAATGTGGGCCTCAAACCCATGAACCATGAGATCATGACCTGAGCCAAAGTCAGACGCTTAACCAACTGAGCCACCCAGGCACCTCCAAATCAGCATTTTTGTATCCTTTGGATAAATACCTAGTAGTGAAATTGCTAGGTTGAAGCGTAGCTCTATTTTTAATTTTTTGAACCTCCATACTGTTTTCCAGAGTGGCTGTACCAGTTCGCATTCCCACCAGCAGTGCAGAAGAGATCCTCTTTCTCCGCATCCTCACCAACATCTGTTGTTTCCTGAGTTGTTAATTTTAGCCATTCTGACAGGTGTGAGGTGGTATCTCATTGTGGTTTTGATTTGTATTTCCTTGATGATGAGTGATGTTGAGCATCTTTTCATGTGTCTGTTAGCAATCTGGATGTCTTCTTTGGAAAGGTGCCTGTTCATGTCTTTTGCCCAGTTCTTCACTGGATTATTTGTTTTTTGGGTGTTGAGTTTGATAGGCTCTTTATACATTTTGGATACTAACTAACCCTTTATCCAATATGTCGTTTGCAAATATCTTCTCCCACTCCATCAGTTGCTTTTTACTTTTATTGATTGTTTCCTTTGCTGTGCAGAAGACTTTTATCTTGATGAGGTCCCAATAGGGACTTTTGTTTTTGTTTTTGCTTTTGTTTCCCTTGTACGTCCAGTGACATGTCAAGTAAGAAGTTGATGAAGCCATGGTCAAAGAGGTTGTTGCCTCTTTTCTCCTCTAGTATTTTGATGGTTCCCTGTCTTACATTTAGGCCTTTCATCCAATTTGAATTTATTTTTATGTGTGGTGTAAGAAAGTGGTCCAGGTTCATTCTTCTGCATGTTGCTGTCTAGTTTTCCTGACATCATTTTCTGAAGAGACTATCTTTTTTCCATTGGATATTCTTTCCTGCTGGGTTAAAGATTAATTGACTATACATTTGTGGATCCATTTCTGGGTTCTCTGTTCTGTTCCATTGATCTATGTGTCTGTTTTTTTGCCAGTACCATACTATCTTGATGATTACAGCTTTGCAATACAGCTTGAAGTCTAGAATTGTGATGCCTCCAGCTTTGGTTTTCTTTCTCAATATTACTCTGGCTATTCGGGTCTTTTCTGTTTCTATACAAATTTTTAGAAAGAAATGCATTGATAATAATAACAAAATAGTAGGGGACTTTAACACTCTACTTACAATAATGGACAGATCATCTAAGCAGAAAATCAGGAAGGAAACAATGGCTTTGAATGACACACTGGATGGGATGAATTTAACAGGTATGTTCAGAACATTTAATCCTAAAGCAACAGAATGCACATTCTTCTCGAGTGCACATGGAACATTCTCCAGAATAGATCACATACTGAGTCACAAATCAGCCCTCAACAAGTACAAAATTTCATATCATACCATGCATATTTTCAGACCACAACATTATGAAACTTGAAATCAATCACAAGAAAAAATTTGGAATACTTGGAGTTTAAAGAACATCCACTAAATAATGAATGGGTTAGCCAATAAATTAAGGAGGAACTTTTAAAGTACATGGAAGCCAATGAAAATGAAAACATGACAGTCCAAAACCTCTGGGATGCAGCAAAGGCAGCCATAAGAGGGAAGTATATAGCAATCCAGGCCTACCTAAAGAAGGAAGAAATGTCCCAAATATACAACCTAACCTTATACCTAAAGGATCTGGAAAAAGAACAGCAAAGAAAGCCCAAAACCAGCAGAAGAAGGGGAATAATAAAGATTAGAGTAGAAATTAATGATATCAAAACAAACAAACAAACGAACAGTAGAACAGATCAAGAAACCAGGAGCTGGTTCTTTGAAAGAATTAACAAAATTGATAAACCTCTAGTCAGATTTATCAAAAAGAGAAAAGAAAGGACCCAAATAAATAAAATCACGAATGAAAGAGGAGAAATCAGGGGCGACTGGGTGGCTCAGTCAGTTAAGCATCTGACTTTGGCTCAGGTCATGATCTCACAGCTTGTGAATTTGAGCCCTGCATCTGGCTCTGTGCTGACGGCTCAGAGCCTGGAGCCTGCTTTGGATTCTGTGTCTCCCTCTCTCTGCCCCTCCCCCACTCACATTCTGTCTCTCTTTCAAAAATAAATAATAAAACATTTAAAAAATGTTTTAAAAAGTGGAGAAATCACAACCAGCACTGCAGAAATGTAAACAATAATAAGAGAATGTTGTGAGCAATTATACGCCAATAAATGGGCAATCTGGAAGAAATGGACAAATTCCTAGAAATATAAACTACCAAAACTGAAACAGGAAGAAATAGAAAATTTAAACAGACCCATAACTAGTAAAGAAATTGAATTAGTAATCAAAAATCTCCCAACATGCAAGAGTCCAGGGCTGGATGACTTTCCAGGGAAGTCTACCAAACATTTAGACAAGAGTTAACACCTTTTCTTTTTAAGATGTTCCAAAAAATGGAAATGGAAGGAAAACTTCTGAACTCATTCTGTGAGGCCAACATTACCTTGATTCCAAAAACCAGACAAAAAGACCCCACTAAAAAGAAGAACTACAGACCAATTTCCCTGATGAACATGGATGCAAAAATTCTCAACAAGATACTAACCAAATCCAACAATACATTAAAAGAATTATTCACATGACCAAACAGGATTTATTCCTGGGCTGTAGGGGTTGTTCAATATCTGCAAATCAATCAACGTGATACACCACATTAATAAAAGAAAGGATAAGAGCCACATGATCCTCTCAATAGATGCAGAGAAAGCATTTGACAAAATACAGCATCTTTTCTTGATAAAAAAAACCCTCAAGAAAGTAGGAATAGAAGCATCATACATCAAAATCGTAATGGCCATATACAAAAGACCCACAGCAAATATCATCCTTAATGGGGAAAAACTGAGAATTTTCCCACTAAGGTCAGGAACATGACAGGGATGTCTACTCTTACCACTGTTGTTCAACATAGTAAGTTCTAGCCTAGCAATCAGACAACAAAAAGAAACAAAAGTCATCCAAATTGGCAAGAAAGAAGTCAAACTTTCACTCTTCACAGAGGACATGATACCCTATGTGGAAAACCAAAAAAACCCCACCAAAAAAACTTCTAGAACTGATACGTGAATTCAGCAAAAGTCGCAGGATATAAAATCAATGTACAAAATTTGGTGGCCTTTCTATACACCAAGAATGAAGCCGCAGAAAGAGAAATCAAGGAATAGATCCCTTTTACAACTGCACCCAAAACCATAAAATACCAAGGAATAAACCTAACCAAATAAGTGAAAGATCTGTACACTGGAAACTATAGAAAGTTTATGAAAGAAATTGAAGAAGACACAAAGAAATGGAAAAAAATTCCATGCGTATAGATAGGAAGAACAAATACTGTTAAAATGTCGATACTAGCCAAAGCAGTCTACACATTCAATGCAATCTCTATCAAAATAACACCTGCATTCTTTACATAACAAACAATTCAGGTCCGCTTGTTAGTAAAACTTTCTAAGTTAGCTCCAATGGTTTGAACTTCAAGATAAATGTTTTTCTAGCATTACTACTAGAAGTACTACTAGTAGTGTGACTACTTTACTGAAGTTTTCCACTCAATAAAAGACTGGAACTGTAGAAAGCAGTACCCTTCCCGCATTTGTGTTCCCACTGCCCATATTGAATGAGCTGAATGATACGGGAGTGATCCTTCCTCTAGCTTTATTACAAATGATTCTAGCCCACCCAAGTGTCAGTTTCAATGTGTGGAAGGAACTCTGAGTCTTTTACAAGAGAGAAAGAGGGAGAGATTGAATAATTTTAAGATATTCCTGTGTTAGTGATTTCAGGCACTGATCTTCCTCAGAGCTTTTCATGATTTATCTCTGCATCTAATAGGTAAGGGAAAATGAGACACTAAGAAGTGAATTTTTCTCCCTCATGGGCTACATTCATATCTGTGCATTTAATCACTGCCCGCTGAATCCATTTTCTTCCCAGTAACCAAAATTGAGATACTGCAACTTAAAATTCATCTCTCACTTAACATCTGTTTCACCATATTATTTAGATTCTCATATGTAATTTGATATAAATCTCAAAGATGACACATTTTGGATTTTTGTTATAACATCAGTGAAGTCCATTAAACTTGACTGTGACTTGGAACTTTATACTTTATTTGACTTTTAAAACTTCTTTGAGATGATTTCTCTTAAGAGAAAAACCTCTTCTATACCAGAATATATCACACAATTCTCTTGTGATTTCTGGAGGCAACTTCTTAGATTCATGGACAGGGAGGGCAGAGAGCAGATGGACATTGGACATCACCTGGTTTAACAAACTGCCTTTTATAGATGAGCAAACTGAGGATCAGTGAGGATAAGGGACTTTCCCTAGTAGTCATCCTGGAAACAGAATCCTGATGACCTGACTCCCTGTGTGTATAGATTTGGCCTTTGATGTTTTGTGTCTAATATTCTTGTATTAGGCATGCCTATGGCATAAAGGGCTACATCACATTTCTCTTGATTCAGACCACCCATCAAGAAATCCTGGTAGCACTGAGAGAACCTATGCCTCAAGAAGGTACAAGAAGTTAAATGTAGCTATAGCATAAGGAATAAAAAGGGGATATGACAAGGGAAGAGAAAGGATAGGGATCTTCATAAAGAATTTTCAGGTTGTTTTCCTAATGCAGCAAGGATTTTATTGAGGCTTGACATAGAGTTTTTAAAAAATGTTTTATTTTATTGTGAGGAGAGGAAAACTATAATATAGAGGACAAATAACAAATTAATAATGTTATTAGTACACAAAGCTTCAGCCATCCCATTTTTAAAAGGTTAGTAAGTTTACTCTTTGCAGACTTCCAGTATCACATAATAATGCACTTTATTGGTCTGACTGCTATAAAAACTCTGGGACATAATTCAGTTAGGTTTTCCCTTATTTTTTCTCATTGCTAAAATGAAGCCAAAGATGTCATTTGGTTATTATGAGGATTCAATGAAAATCTGCTTGTTATTGTTTTCATATTCTTTTGTGTGAAAGAAAATGGCTGGCTTAAATTTAATTTGTCTGTTGAACTACCTAGCCACTTCCATATATAGCTTTTAAGTCTTGTGTTAACTTGCAATATGGTGCTTAATTAGGAATTAAGCCTGCCAAGGTGCTTGGGATCAAAGTAATTGGCTTTGATAATTCAACCTTAATGACCTCTCTACCATTTTTTTTTAATCTCTAAGAAATTCAAGTTGTTTTTGTAACATGGAATATATCTACTTGAAGAACTGTTTAGCAGTGGTGATTGGTTGCTTTCTGTCTCTTTTTTCCCCTTACAATTTTTATTTTGAAAATTTAAAACCAGAAGGAACGTTGAAATATTAGATCCATCAGTTGTTTACATTTACTACATTTGCTTTCTTTCTGTCACCTGTCCATCTACCTATGTAATTTTTGCTGAATCATTTTTGTAGTAAACTGCAGACATCATATTTCATCACTAAATACCTTAGCATGCATCTCCTAGGAATAAGAACTTTCTCCTGCATAAACACAATACCATTACAAAACCTATGAAACTCAACATTTATTGATTCAGTGTCATCTAATACATAGCTAATATTCTAGTTTTCCCTAATTATCCTAATAATGTCCACAGTAATTATTCCCACCCTTCTCCATCAATCCTGGATGCAAAGAAGGATCATGTTTACATATAGTTTTCTTCTTTAGTCTTCCTTAATCTAGAACAGTTCCTTCAATTCTATTTTTGTCTTGTGACATTGACATTTTTGAAGAGTCTGAGCCAGTTTTCTTATAGAATGCACCTAAATCTGAATTTACCTGATTGTTTCCTTATGGTTAAATTCTGTTTAAATATGTTTGGCAAGACTGCTACACAGATGATGTGTAGATCTCCTTTGTAGAAAGCTTTCTGGGCGGTAGTATGGAGACAGGATTGAAGGGTGCTAAAGGGGAGTCTGTGTTCTCAGTTTTTTGGGTGAATGATATGGTGGCCTGAATTAGGGGAGAAGTGGGGACTAAGGAAGGGAAAATCTGAGAAAGGTTTAGAAGATGGACTTGATGACTAACTTTGGTTGTGGTAGGTGATAGAGAGAAAGGAACATGGGATAATTTTCACCATTACTAATAAATGACTATATCATTCATCAATTCAGAGAATATAAAAAAAATATTTATTGGGATGGGTGGTGAATATATTTTTCACAAGTACCATTTGAAACACCTGTGGATCATTCAGATCGAGATAATTGATATGACCAGTCTGGCTGGAGTTCAGAAGATGAACCCTGCACCACAGATTTAAATTTGGGTCTAAAATATTAGCATATAGGTAGGGGTAAAGCCATAGGGATGGATCAGATTGCCTAGAGGGAGTATTAGGTGAATAGTGGGGGGGGGGGGGTTGATGAAGCATTCTTAGTTAAGATTTGGCCAGAGCTCCTAGTCCAATGCTCTTTCCCTAGAGTTCTTGCTTAGTCTTCTCAGTATTTAAAAAAATTTTTTTTAAATGTGTATTTATTTTTGAGAGAGAGAGAAAGAGAGAGAGAGCCAGCATGAGTGGGGGAGGGATATAGAGAGTTAGGGAGACAGAATCCGAAACAGGTTCCAAGCTCTGAGCTGTCAGCACAGAGCCCAACATGGGTCTCGAATTCTGAACAGCAAGATCATGACCTGAGCCAAAGTTGGACGCCCAACCAACTGAGCCACCCAGGCGCCCCAGTATTTTAAGTTCTGAGGTTGTTTCATTGATTTGCTCTTTAGTCATCAAGTAAATTTAGAGTCCTTATCACAGATTTCATTTGCCCCAACTGGAGTAGAGAATCACTGGCACTGACCCCATACTCCTAGCAATCCATATTTCATCAAGGTACCCTTGAGTAAGTGTGGGGCTATATCCCCTAGAGGAGCCACATCCTATTTAAGATGGCACTACCAGACCTTCCACACTGTTACTTGGTTCAATCCTAGAATGTGCTGAGGTACATTATGCAAATCAACCAAACACAGTAAAGATGATCATACATCAGCTGTGCATGTGCACATGTGTGTTTATGCAATCTGGATTGTAATTCTGTGATGAAATGGTTCCAGGCTAACCTAGCAGAATTAAAAAGAAATGAAACCCAAAGAATATTCTCTTAGCTCCATTTAATGCTTTGACTTTATCAGACTTGTGTGCTGAGTTTCTGCCTGTAGTTCTCAGCACATGGAGAAAAGAGCCAGGACCCAATCATTCTTTCCCATTCTGCCAGGAAATCTTTTATACTTCCTCCACAAGTAAGACTCTAGGTCACCAGCAACATTAGGGAGTGTTTTATTGACACTTGTGGTATTCTATCTTCAAAATCTTCTCAATCCCAACACACTTCAAATCATATCTGATGAAGATCTACAAAGTGGAAATTTTTATTTGATTATCTCTACAGAGGAGACCAAGGAGATCAAGACAATGTAAGAGGAAAAGGGAAAGCCTAAATACTTTTTGCAAGGAAAGGGAATGCTGAGCCTGGTGGGGAAAGCAGACTATCCAGCTGCTAATACCTGTTACTTAAGGACTGACACTTTCCAGATCTCACTTCAGGGAAGGCAACACCTGATTTCACTTAAAACTGTAGCATCTGCCCTGCTGTTTTCCCCTGACCAGACCCATACCTCACCAACCAGAGCCATGATGACTAAAGAAAGGAAGATGTAGTTAATGGGTGAGTGGAGGTTCTGATGAATGGGAACCTCTTGAGAGTTCTGATCTGATGGTACGGCTGACTGAGGAGGTTTCTCCCACACACTAACATGCATCAATAGTAAAGTCAAGTGCCAAGAAAGCAAGAGAGATAGCTGACGCAATCATTTACAATTTTTTAAAATGTTTATTTATTTTTGAGAGACTGAAACAGAGCGGAGGAGGGGCAGAGAGAGAGGGAGACACAGAATCTGAAGCAGGCTCCAGGCTCTGAGCTGTTAGCACAGAGCTTTGACGCGGGTCTCGAACCCATGAACATGAGATCATGACCTGAGCCAAAGTTCAACGCTTAACAGACTGAGCCACCCAAACACCCCACACAATCATTTAGAACATGTAGCATTTTGTTTTGGTGGTTGTTGGTGTTGTTGGTTTAATAGTTGTGACTCTCTAGCTTCTGCTTTCTTGAATCACTAACATTGCAGGGCAGATAGGAAAATATAGAGCAGATAGTAATTCCTCTCTTAAATATTACATTATCCTTGCCAAGGAGAACTGTACAAGTTGATCAGGACATTAATGTTCAATCATATTATTTTCTATTCTGGTTTTTAATGTCTTTATTAAAATACACTATAGTTTTATATGTGCACAAATACATATAGTGTGTACACACACACAGATGTAAAAAATATTAAAATATATGTGTGAGTGTGTGTGTGTGTGTATATATATATATATATATATATATGTTTACCCAAAAGATAATTAAAATTTCTTGATACTAATTTTAATCTAAAAGATCTCCATTAAAGCTAGAATAAGACAGAAAGTTCAGAATTACAGTAAAAGCAGAAAACTTCATTTTTTTCTGTTCAAACACATTAATTTTTTAAAAAAGAAAATTCATTCAAACATCTTTTAAATTCAGTATGTTTGTTTATTAGGGTATTAGGGTAAATTACTAATATTGACTTTTTACTTATTTTTTTTTTAATTTACATCCAAGTTAGTTAGCATATAGTACAATAATGATTTCAGGAGTAGATTCCAGTGATTCATCCCCTATGTATAACACCCAATGCTCATCCCAACAACTATTTTCCTTACTGCCCCTGCCCATTAAGCCCATCCCCCACCCACAATGCCTCCAGCAACCCTCTGTTTGTTCTCTATATTTAAGAGTCTCTTATGTTTGTCCTCCTCCCTGTTTTTACATTATTTTTGCTTCCCTTCCCTTATGTCATCTGTTTTGTATCTTAAATTCCACATAAAAGTGAAATCATATGATATTTGCCTTTCTCTGACTGTCTCTAATTTCACTTAGCATAATACCCTCTAGGTCCATCCACCTTGTTGCAAATGGCAAGATTTCATTAATTTTGATTGCTGAGTAATACTCCATTGTATACATATATATCTTATTTATCCGTTCATCTATTAATGGACATTTGGGCTCTTTCCATACTTTGGCTATTGTCGATAGCGCTGCTATAAATATGGGGATGCATGTGCCCCTTTGAAACAGCACACCTGTATCCCTTGGATAAATGCCTACTAGTGCAATTGCTGAGTTGTAGGTAGTTCTATTTTTAATTTTTTGAGGAACACCCATACTGTTTTCTGGAGTGGCTGCAACAGTTTGCATTCCTACCAGCAGTGCAGAAGAGATCCTCTTTCTCCGCATCCTCACCAACATCTGTTGTTGCCTGAGTTGTTAATTTTAGCCATTCTGACAGGTGTAAAGTGGCATATCATTGTGGTTTGATTTGTATTTCCCTAATGATGAGTGATGTTAAGCATTTTTTTCATGTGTCTGTTAGCCATCTGGACGTCTTCTTTGGAAAAGTGTCTGTTCATGTCTTTTGTCCAGTTCTTCACTGGATTATTTGTTTTATGGGTGTTGAGTTTGATAAGTTCTTTAGATTTTGGATACTAACCCTTTATCTGATATGTCATTTGCAAATATTTTCTCCCATTCTGTCAGTTGCCTTTTAGTTTTGCTGCTTGTCTCGTTTGCTGTGCAGAAGCTTTTTTATCTTGATGAAGTCCCAAATATTCAATTTTGCTTTTGTTTCCCTTGCCCCTGGAGACATATTGAGTAAGAAGTTGCTGTGGCTGAGGTCAAAGCAGTTTTTGCCTGCTTACTCCTCTAGGATTTTGATGCCTTCTTGTCTTAAACTTAGGTCTTTCATCCATTTTGAGTTTCTTTTTGTGTATGGTGTAAGAACGTGGTCCAGGTTCATTTTTCTGCATGTTGCTGTCCAGGTTTCCCAACACCATTTGCTGAAGAGACTGTCTTTATTCCATTCCATTGGATATTCTTTCCTGCTTTGTCAAAGATTAGTTGGCCATACGTTTGTGGGTCCATTTCTGGGTTCTCTATTCTGTTCCATTGATCTATGTGTCTGTTTTTGTTCCAGTCCCATACTGTCTTGATGATTACAGCTTTGTAATACATCTTGAAGTCTGGGATTGTGATGCCTGCAGCTTTGGTTTTCTTTTTCAGGATTGCTTTGGCTATTCAGGGTTTTTGTGGTTCCATACAAATTTTAGGATTGTGTGTTCTATCTGTGTGAAGAATGCTGGTGTTATTTTGATAGGGATTGCATTGAATATGTAGATTGCTCTAGGTAGTATTGACATTTTAACAATATTTGTTCTTCCAATCAGGAGCATGGAATATTTTTCCAATTTTTTTGTGTCTTCTTCAATTTCTTTCATAAGCTTTCTATAGTGTCCAGTGTATAGATTTTTCACTTCTTTGGCTAGGTTTATTTCTCAAGATTTTAAGGTTTTGGGTGCAATTGTAAATGGAATCAATTACTTGATTTCTCTTTGTGTTGCTTCATTATTGGTGTATGGAAATGCAACCCATTTCTGTGCATTGATTTTTACATCCTGTGACTTTACTGAATTCATGTATCAGTTCTAGCAGTTTTTTGGTAGAATCTTTTGGGTTTTCCACATAGAGTATCATGTTGTCTGTGAAGAGTGAAAGTTTGGCTTCCTCCTTGCTGATTTGGATGCCTTTTATTCCTTTGTGTTTTCTGATTGCCAAGGCTAGGACTTCCAGTACTATGTTGAACAACAGTGACATGAGTGGATAACCCTGTCGTGTTCCTGACCTTAGGGGAAAAGCTCTCAGTTTTTCCCCATTGAGGATGATATTAGCAGTGGGTTCTTCATATATGGCTTTTATGATCTTGAGGTATGATCCTTCTATCCTACCTTCTTGAGGGTTTTTATCAAGAAAGGATGCTGTATTTTGTCAAATGCTTTCTCTGCATCTATTGAGAGGGTCATGTGGTTCTTGTCCTTTCTTTTATTGATGTGATGTATCACATTGATTGTTTTGCAGATACTTAACTGGCCATGCATCCCAGATATAAATCCCATTTGATTGTGTTGAATAATTCTTTTAATGTATTGTCAGATTTGGTTTGCTAATATCTTGTTGAGAATTTTTGAATCCATGTTCATCAGGGAAATTGGTCTGTAGTTCTTCTTTTTAATGGGGTCTTTGGTTTTGGAATCAAGGTAATGCTGGCCTCATAGAATGAGTTCAGAAGTTTTCTTTCCATTTCTATTTTTTGGAACATCTTAAAAAGAAAAGGTGTTAACTCTTCTTTAAATGTTTGCTAGACTTCCCCTGGAAAGCCATCCAGCCCTGGACTCTTGTTTTTTGGGAGATTTTTGATTACTGATTCAATTTCTTTACTGGTTATGGATCTGTTCAAATTTTCTATTTCTTCTTATTTCAATTTTGGTAATTTATATGTTTCTAGGAATTTGTCCATTTCTTCCAGATTGCCCAATTTATTGGCATATAATTACTCATAATATTCTCTTACTATTTTTTGTATTTCTGCAGTGTTGTGATCTCTCCTCTTTCATTCTTGGTTTTATTTATTTGGGCCCTTTCACTTTTCTTTTTGATTAAACTGGCTAAGGGTTTATCGATTTTGTTAATTCTTTCAAAGAACCAACTCCTGGTTTCATTGATTTATTCTACCGTTTTGTTTATTTCAATAGCATTGATTTCTGCTCTAATATTTATTATTTTCCATCTTCCAGTGACTTTGGGTTTTATTTGCTATTCTTTTCCCAGCTCTTTAAGGTGTAAGGTTACCTGAGACCTTTTTTCCTTCTTTAGGAAGGCCTGGATTCCTTATGACCCTCTTGCTGTATGTCCCTCTTATGACCACCTTGCTGTATCCCAGAGATTTTGGGCTGTGGTGTTATCATTTTCATTGTCTTCCATGTACTTTTTAATTTCCTCTTTAATTTTGTGGTTAACTTAGTCATTCTTTAGTAGGCTGTTCTTTAATCTCCAAGTATTTATTGTCCTTCCAAATTTTTTCTTGTGGTTGATTTCAAGTTATAGATAGTGTTGTAGTCTGAAAATATGCATGGTATGATCTCAATCTTTTTGTACTTGTTGAGGGCTTACTTGTGTACCATTATGTGATCTATTCTGGAGAACATTCCATATGTACTGGAGAAGAATGTGTATTCTGCTGCTTCAGAATGCAATGTTTTGAATATATCTAAGTCCATCCTGTCCAGTGTGCCATTCAAAGCCAGTTTCCTTGTTGATTTTCTGCCTTAGATGATCTGTCCATTGTTGTAAGTGGGGTGTTGAAGTCCCCTACTATTATGGTATTATTGTCAATGAGTTTCTTTATGTTTGTGATTAATCAATTTATATACCTGGGGCTCTCATGTAGGGGGCATAAATGTTGACAATTGTTAGGTCTTCTTAGTGGATAGACCCCTTAATTATGATATAATGCCCTACTTCATCTCTTGTTATAGTCTTTTTTTTTCAAACCTAGAGTGTCTCATAAGTATGGCTAGTCCAGCTTTCCTGTGGCAACTATTAGTAGGATAGATTTTTCTCCATCCCCTTACTTTCAATCTGAAGGTTTCTTTAGGTCTAAAATGGGTCTCTTGTAAACAGCATAGAGATGGATCCATATCCATTCTGTTTCCCTGTGTCTTTTGATTGGAGCATTTAGTCCACTGACATTTAGAGTGAGTACTGAAAGATATGAAATTACTGCTATTGTGTTGCCTGTAGAGTTGGAATTTCTGGTAGTGTTCTCTTGTCCTTACTTGTCTTTGTTGCTTTGGTGTTTTTTGTTTCATTTCATCTTTTCTCCCCTCAGAGAGTCCCTCTTAAAATTTCTTGCAGGGCTTGTTTAATGGTCACAAACTCCTTTAGTTTTTGTTTGTCTAGGAAACTCTTTGTCTTTCCTTCTATTTTGAATGTCAGTCTTGCGGGATAAAGAATTCTTGGCTGCGTATTTTTCTGACTCAGCACATTGAATATATCCTGCCACTCCTTTCTGTGCTGCCAAGTTTCTGAGAATAGGTCTGCTGCAAACCTGATCTTTCTTCACTTGTAGGTTAAGGACTTTTTTTCCCTTGCTGCTTTCATGACTCTTTCCTTATCTGTGTATTTTGTGAATTTAACTATGATATGCCTTGTTGATAATCAGTTTTTGTTGAATCTAATGGGTTCTATATGCTTCCTGGATTTTGATGTTTGTGTCTTTCCCCAGTTTATGAAAGTTTTCTGCTATGATTTGCTCCCATAAACCTTCTACCTCTTTTTCTCTTTCTTCATCTTCTGGGAGCCCTATGATTCAGATGTTGTTCCTTTTTAATGAGTCACTAAGTTCTCTAATCTTATGTCATGCTTTTTTGCCTTAGTTTCCCTCTTTTTTTCTGTTTCATTATTCTCCATAAAGTTGTCCTCTATATTGCTGATTCACTGCTCTGCTTCATCCATCTTTGCCGTTGTGGCATCCATTTGAGACTGCATCTCAATTATAGCATTTTTTAATTTTGTCCTGACTAGATTTTACTTCTTTTATCTCCACAGAAAGGGATTCTATGCTTTTTTCAATCCCAGCTAGTATTCTTATTATTGTGATTCTAAATTTTGTTTCAGACATCTTGCTTGTGTCTGTGTTGATTACATCCCTGACTGTCATTTCTTCCTGTTCATTCCTTTGGGGTGAATTCCTTCATTTCATCACTTTGGAGGAAGAAAAAGAATTAATAAAATAAATTAAATTTAAAAAATTAAAAACAACACAAAGAAATCAAATAAAGGAAAATAGATCCTAGGTGTGTTTTGGTTTGGTTGTTGAAAGAAGCTTGGTAGAATAGAGAAAAAAGGGAAAGAAAAAAAAAAGGAAAAAAGTAGGAAAAACATTTGAAAATTTAAAAAATGAATACAGTAAAATAGAATAAAATGAAATGATGAAAATAAAATAGAATTTAAAAATTACAATAATAAAAAATATAGTAGAAAAAAATTTAAAATCTTTTTATAAAAATGGAAAATAAAAAATAAATTTTTTCTTTCTGTAGTCAAGAATAAGAAAAGAAACGAAAAAGAAAAAAATTGAATAAATGGACCAGTGAGCACAATGAAATACAGTTGGAATTACATCCAGTTTCCTCTAGAAGTCAAACTGTGAAGCACTTTATAGTCTATAAACCAAGTAGGTGGAGAGACTTGTGTTCCTCTAGAGCATGGTGGGTGTAGTTTTACGGGGCTTGGTGTAACAGCTCCATTCTCCACTAGATGGTGCTGCTTAGTTTACTGGGGTGGATCATTGTGGCATATATACATGTATATGTGCATGTGCGGGAGAGGTGAAAATGGCATCACTCAGCTACCCAGTCTCTAGTGTCAGAGCTCTGTGCTCTCCCCACCAGCAGTCAAGCACCCCTCCTTTGTCTTGGCTTCCATCCACTCCCTGTTTCTATGCTGTCCACAACCAAGCCATCAGCCTGCCAGGTGGCACCTCACTCTTGAATTTTATCTCAGATGGGGCTGTGTTTCCAAACCCCTTACTTCTGGGAGCCCTGTGGCTTTGACCCACTTCAATCCCCATCAGGGAGTGTCTCGTGGAGCAATGGCCAGTGCCTGCCTGCCCGCAGGAATATTCGAGGGACCATGCTGCTGCAGATGCCTAAAGACTGCAGCCAGGTGCCAGCCACCCCAGAAAAGGTTCCTATGATCCTGTAGCAGCAGCGTTTCAGGGATTATGGTAAATCACAACACACATCTGGCACCAGACTTCACTGCCCCCTAACGTCCTTGTTCCAACACCAGCAAATGTGGCTGTTCTCCAGGGTCTGCTGGGACCTTTGCCTGTGGGGAGGCTGCACAAAATCTACCAAATGTCCTCTTAGCAGTGGAATGCCTCTTCCCCTGTGATCTGAGGACCCCTCAGACATCACTGTCTGCTCCTGGGGATTTGTGCTTCCCACCAGAGCTCCATCAGGTGTCGAGCTGCAGAATTTCTGACTCTGCACTCCCCTGTTTATAGAGTCCTAATGGCATTGAAACTCTCTCCTTTCTCCTTTCTCCCTTTCTCATTTAGTCTCTTATGGGTGTTTCCACTCTTTCTCTTTCTCTCCAGCTGCTTTTGGAGCTAGTGCTTTTCCTGTATTCTCCCCCATCTCTGTTCTCTCTCCACAAGCAAACACAGCTGTCTACCCTCTGTGGCTTCTCTCCCCCATCCCGATCACCTCTCCATGCTGTGTACCTGCTGAGTTCTGTGGGTCAAGTTATGTAGATTGTTGTGTTAGTCCTCAGATCAGTTTTCTAGGTGTGTAAGATGGTTTGATGTTGATCTAGCTGGATTTCAGGGATGAGAGAAACAGAAAACTTCCATGCTGTTCCACCATCTTGGCCCCTTCCACCCAAAGGCAGAAATCTTTAAAAGCACATAAATATTTATTTAGTGATTTTTTAAAACAAAAGTATTGTATTTATTCTTTTGCAACTTATTTTTTACTTAGAAATATGAATATTTTGCTATGTCAAAACACATTTTTCTATAGTGCATTTATTGAATTGGTGATAAGGATTTATTTACTCAATTCCCCTATTATGGAAATTTAGCCAATCTCACTCTCTCTTTCCCTCAGCCATTAAACAAAGCTGTGATGAACATTCTTATGCACTTGGAATTCAGTTCTGTAAATTCCTCAGAGAAAATATTTAGAAATAGAGTTTTTGAGTCAAAGGGTATATGCATTTTTAAAGCTTTTGATGCATGTTGCCAAAATAGCTTTTTCCAAAGGAGGTGTTTAAAGTCTTATGAGGATTATCTGATCTGAAATTTTCATAAACAGAGTAGAGTTTAGAGCAGGGAATTAGAAATTACAAAGGGAGGTCATTACTGTGTATCTTAAAAGTGTCAGGACCAGAATAATTGGGATAGTTGTTCTTAAACACTGTGCAAAAGTAAGTTCTCTCTACCCCTGTGGACTGGTTTAGAAAAAGAGCTAATCTAAAAATTGGGCCTCATATTGTCTATTAATGGAGTACTCATTGATGCATTGGTAGTTTTGGTATCTCAATGAACCTACAGGTTCTGAGTTGCAAAGTATTAAAATCCTAGAGCCTCATTTTTTAAAAACCCAGAGAAAATATATGGAAATAATATTATAGTAGAAAAATAATTAAACTGTAAAGGAACAGATTCTTGCCGTGTCTACTGAATTTAATACTTCTTACATAAAGAATAGCCTTGACTTTGGGTGAAGGTTCTTATACTTCTGGCTAGGATCTCAAGAACAGGCCACCAAAAGTAAGCTTTTAAATAGAAAGCAGCAAAATGGAAGTTAAGGGCCTGAACAAGAAGCAGAAATAGATCTTCCTTAATCAGTCATAATTCTTTGCTGTTCTCATTAGCTTACTGCAGCCTAATGGAAGGGCTGTCCTTGCAATTTTCATTTTTCCTAGAAGCCTCTAGTGTCTAATAAATTTCTATTCAGAGTTCCAACCTCATACTCATAGCACTTTTTGCTAATGATATTTTTGCTTCTAGAATTTACACATGGAAGATCACTTTCTGTAGCCATGTCCAAGGGCTAGAACCTTTCTCTTTATTTTCCATACTCCTTCCTGTAGTAAATCAAATCAATAAATCAATAATAGACATCTAATTTTCTTTTTTTTTTTTTTTTTTTTTTTTTTTATTTTTTTTTT
>NC_064818.1:55564493-55745532 GCF_023721935.1 Panthera uncia | reverse complement strand
GAACGGGGGAGGGTCAGAGAGAGAGGGAGACACAGAATCGGAAACAGGCTCCAGGCTCCGAGCCATCAGCCCAGAGCCTGACGCGGGGCTCGAACTCACGGACCGCGAGATCGTGACCTGGCTGAAGTCGGACGCTTAACCGACTGCGCCACCCAGGCGCCCCAACATCTGATTTTCATTAGGCACAATTCTAGGACTCCATTTATTACCTGACCGTAATAATCTCCATTCTAATATGAGGGCCATGTTGACACCTTGAGTCTCCAGGTATCACTGTCCACTCAGCCCTGTACTAAATATTCCTCAGAATGTGTGGGTGCTTTCTTTTCTTCAGTGTACAGTTATCTGAGTAAATGACTATAGGTACTTTTTTGTGGGGGGGCGGGAAGGAGAATCATTACCTGATGCTACAGTGTTACTCCTAAAGATCTGGCCATGTCTTCAGTCAGCAGATTCTGGATCTAAAAAGTGGCTCAGAACCAACAACTAGCAAGAGGTTAGGAACTTTTCATTGGAGAAATCATCCTCAACTTCCTGCTTATCCATTTTTGTCTTTTTGTAGTTGTAGATATTTAAATAATACTCTTGTTGGCTGCCCATATTAGGGATGAGCATGTCATGCTTTATTAACCATCTTCACAATTCCCTTCTGGTTAGATCCTCTTGGCTGCCCCTCTAACCTTGCTGGCCATCATAATAATTGTAACTTTTTGGGTTTTTACAGTTGAAGTACCACCACTTGAGCTCTAATCCTTTGACCCCCATCATCCCAACTTCATGCCTATTGACAAACCCAAACCTGACCTGTGGCTAATAGTCACCACTGAACTTATTAGTGATGCTGTACCCCTCTCACCAGCACATTTCTTTCTTTCTTTTTTTCCACCACACATTTCAAATGGCCTTGGTGGAATGGTGTCATTTGGCTTCTTCTATGCACCCTACTCCTCTGGTGGGTGTTCCAGTCTTATTAATATATCCATTCTAGCATGACCTCTTCCCTCAGTCTCTTTTATTCTTCCTTCTACTATCTGCCAGGGCAACTCAGTCACTTCTACTCTGCTCAACATAGCCATTACTCTTTCTAGGCTTCTAAATGTTATCTCAGCAGTGAATTTGCACCATTCTCGAATCCTTGCTGGGGTGTTAAATTCCATGTTCCAAACAAACATCCCTGAGTCAATGAATTCTTGATTATCCAGTCTTAAATTCTGGCCCTCTTGATCAGGCATCCTCAAAATTTAATCCCAGGAATATAGCCCTGGTTCCCGTTGATACATGCTAGCTAATTCTCTCAACTCCTGGACTGTGGAGTATCTTAATTTCCTTAACTGGGTAGTGCTGGGCTTCAGTCCAGGCATCAGCCTTTCAGCCAGGAGAGAAGATGGGGCATTTCTGAGGAGGAAAACTGCTGTCTTAAAGGGAAAGTCTTCTGCACTGTTCTGCAACACAGAGCAAGTGCAACCTCTTACTGGCGAAGAGGGGACCACCTTGTAAGCTCTGGGGCCTCAGGGGCATATTCAGCTCCAACATCTGGGCATCAATCCAGATATCCCTAACCCATATTTCAGGGTACTGTATTTTTCCATTCTGAGTCCTGATGTGATAACAGACCTATCTCAATTAAGCATTCAAATGTCTCTGTGAAGCCCTGTGAGGATCTGACCTTCAGTTTTCTATTTAGCTTTGTCTGCTCTTCTACCACAGGATATAAGTGTGCCTTTATAAACAAAGGTGCCTCTTGTCTCATGTCATCACCAGTGAAATCTTTGACACCCACATACCACATTCAGGATGGTATTCTTCTTTCCTACAAGGTGGTGAGTGAGCCAGTCCCAATTCCCCATCTTACTTGGACCTTTCTCATTCTCATTTGCAGTAGTTTGAGTATGTCAAGAAGCAGACACAAAGATAGGATTATATATGCCAGGGATTGGAAGCATGGGTAGTTTTAAAAGGGGAAGAGAGCCTTGATGTCTGTGGAGAGAGGAAAGAAAGAATAGGGCATACAGAGTCTTAGACTATAGCACAGTTCCAAAAAAAATGATTCTGTCATGCTGATGGGAAATCCTCAAGCCAAATTTGTTTGTAGGACTGCTGCAACTTGCTGGAATGGGCACACTTTAGTACCTTTGATCACCATGTTTAGTCACTGTCTGGGAAAAACAGCTCATGGGAAATAGAGGCTCAGCATGAACACAGTTGTGAATGCAGAAGGGCAGCAGCTGGAGCAGATAATTGGTTATACTCCATGTAGAAGGATTTCTGAGTGGCATATTTCATGGCACACACATACACACTCACACAGAGTCATTGCTTAAGATCAGTGAATCTTCATGTTCAATACTAGCAGATGAAATTGTCTGAGGGGCTGTATCCAGAGAAAGAGGATCCGGGCATCTCCAATTCAAATTCAAAATATACAAACACACACATATATTGTACACATAGGAATCAGACTCTACCATACCATTATTATTACAATTTTTTTAATTAAAATGGGTTCGTACAACCTTTCCTGGCCTGTCTAAAAAATGACCCCCATTTGTGGTTTTGTTTCTGTGTGAATATATATGCCAGATTTCCCACAGCTTACTGATAAATGAGTCTTTGGAACACAATAAAATTATAAACTGACAACTCCCTGTAGCAATGAGAGGCACATTTGGGCTTCCTCTAGGCACATGAGATATAGATCACCGAGTGTGTGCACTATCACTCTTTCGGTGGCCTTGGCAAAGCAATTTGTCTATCCATGCCATTTCTGGACAAAGATTCTTAGCAACAACGTTCCACCTTTACATCCAAGAGAAAACTAATGCAATATAAAAGTGTGGCTTTTGTATGTGACCAACATGACTAGTGCATATGTTTCTGTCTCATTATTCTATTCCATGTTGATAATCTGCTGGTTGTATCCAAGTCTATCCACAGCCTATAAATTCCTTGAAAGCAAGGACCATGTCTCATCATTGATTACACTCAATACCCAAGTGACTAAATCAGTGCCAACAAGTATTTAGTGACCTTTTCCATTAACCCTCTCCCTCCTTCTCTGGATCAGTTCTTTATTGTTCCCCATTAGAATCACAATATTTGGAGAGATGCCCCATATCTCTGTATAATCATTTCTTTTCCCTGAATTATTTAGCATCCCCACCCCTCCCTCATGGGAGAGCTGAGTCTGCCCTAGAGCCAAAATGGTTTTAAGTCAAGTAAGAAGTGTTGTACTTCTTACTGCCATATAGTAAGATTTACCACTGGCTCAATGGGACCTTTGCCAAAAAACTGGTTAGTGTGTCATCATGGCATCTTAAGAAATATCTTCCTAAGAAAATATTTTTTCATGACTAAAGAAGCCAATTTTCATAATGTCCCTAACCAGAATCATAACTGCCACCTCCACCTCCACCCCACCAGAACACGCCATATTTAGAGGCTTCAAGACACATATATGGAAGTAAGATTTTTTTTTATGGTTACTGACATGTTATGGAAGTGGTTGGACTGTGGATATTAATGTGATGGTATGATTTCTTGGGAATTCTTCCCAGTCTTTCAGTGATATACATTTTTTTTCAATTCAAATATGCTTTATAATTTTCAAGAAAATGGATATCTGTTTTCTTGTTTGAAATTTAAAATAGGCTTGGGAAGTAGGCAAGACAGATATTATTATTTACACTTGAAAAATAAGGAATCTGAAGTACCACAGAGTTAAATGGTGTAACTAAGGAGTAAATTTGTTACCAGTGATTAGAAAACAGAGAGATAAAAATGGACTATAATCTTTAGGAAATAAAATACAGCAAACAATAAATATGTACTGACTACACTCTAGGTGCTGGGCACTGCAGCTAGACTCAAGAACACAAGGACAAGTAAGATCAAGGCCTCCAAGAGTTTAGAATCTATAAAGTGGTCTTAAACTCTTCCAGTAAAAGACCATCTTTCATTAAAACAAATAAAAATCTTTTTATTAGAGGCACCTGGGTGGCTCAGCCAGTTAAGCATCTGACTCTTGATTTTAGCTGAGGTCATGATCTCACGGCCATGGGATCAAGCTTCACTTTGGGTTCTGCAATGAAAATGGAGCCTGCTTGGACTTCTGTCTTCCCTTGTCTCTCTGCCCCTTTCTGGCTAGCATGTATTCTCTCTCTCCCTCTGTCTAAAATTAAAAAAAAAATCTTTTTATTATAGTTGTAAATCAACAAGGTTACAAATCAAATAGTGCAGAGTTGCTTATGATGAAAAGCAATAGTCTCCTTCTCCTTACCTTTCTGCCGCCACTTATCTTAGCCCCTCTCCAGAGGCAACCTTTTTCATTAAAATAAGTATGTTAAACCTTTTTTTAGTAATTTTATTAGGAAAAAAACAAACTACACAAAAAGTGTATAGAGAATAATGAAATAAATACCACCTACTCACCAATAACTATCTTTGTTAAGATTGAGAAGTCTTTACATATGGACATATTTGCTTCAGATCTTTATTTTTTCTAAGAGAAAACATCTCATATAGTTAAAGCCACCTGAGTGTTCCTTTCCAATCCCACTGTCCTACATCTCAACACATAGGTAACCACTAAGCACTGAATTTTTAACTTACATTTGTCCACATTTTTATTTTACTTATACTACATACATGATACACATAGATGTGTGTATATATATATATATATATATATACACACACCTATATACATGTAGAGAGACATATGCACAGGTATATACATAGTATGTTATATAATGCTGCAATGTATTTCCATAGTGAATGTATGATGTTATTTTTATATTTTGACAATCTATATCATTCTGCAACTTGCCTTTTTTTATTCTGCTTATGTTTTTGAGATTTCTCTCTCCTAATACATGTATCTCTGGTTCGTTTTCTTTAAATTACTTATCAGTTCTTACTGATGGACATTTAAGTTGTTTCTTATTTATTGTTACTGCAAACAACATAGCATTCGGTCTTTCCCCATTAAATATGAAATTAGTAGGTGAATTTTATTAAGCCACTCTATTGAGGTTTTAATGACATATAAAAAGCTGTAGATATTTGATATATACAACTTTATGTGTTTAGAGATAAGTATATACCCATGAAACTATCATCACTATTAGCGCCATAATCTTATTTATTTCAAAAAGTTTTCTCCACCCCCTTGACTTTGGAAAGAGGTGTTGTTTGTTTGTCTTTTAGTGGTAAGAGCACTTAAAATAATATATCCCCTCTTAGCAAAATTTTAAGTATACAGTATTGTTAATCAGTGGATCAGTATTGTTAATCAGTCATACAGTGGATCTCCAGAACTTATTTATTTTGCATAACTGAAACTTTGTACTCTTTGATGAACACTTCCCCATTTATCTCCCCCAACCCCTCACAACCACCATTGTACTCTCTGTTTCTGTTTGACTATTTTATTTTTTATTTAAAAAATGTTTTTAATGTTTATCTATTTTTGAGAGAGAGAGAGAGACAGAGTGTGAGCAGGGGAGGGACAGAAAGAGGAAGACACAAAATCTGAAGCAGGCTCCAGGCTCTGAGCTGTTAGCACAGAGCCCAACACGAACCATGAGATCATGACTGGAGCCGAGGTCCAACGCTTAACTGACTGAGTCACCCAGGTGCCCTTGTTTGACTGTTTTAGATGGCACATATAAGTGAGATCATATAGGCTTTTTCTTTCTATGTCTGGACTATTTCATTTAGCATAATGTCCACCAGATTAATCTATTCTAGCAACCTAAATATCCATTAACAGTTAAATGGGTAAAGAAAAGGTGGTACATGGATCTACAGCTGCCCAGAGAAAATGGCCACCCCAGCACTTTCTGGGCTCTCCCTGCAGGTGCCATATTTTAGTATAGTACATCTGTGGTCAGGCTGTTTGCCAAACTTGTGAGGCAACCGTTTCAGATATATGGTATCGAAGGTCTGTATGCCACCGCTATTTATTCAGCATCTAAACAGAATAAAGTAGATAAGGAATTGTTGAGAGCACAATCTTGAAAGAACCCAAAATGACTGCTTCTGTTATGAATCCCTGCATAAAGTGTTCAGTGAAAGTGAAAAGCCTAAATGACATGAAAGCAAAAGAGAGGTTCTATCTCCTCACATCTAACCTGGTCAATTTGCTTGTTGAAAATGGTCACTTGAACACTATCCCTGGAGTCATTTCTGCCTTGTCAACCGTGATGAGCATCCACCCTGGAGAAGTCCCTTGCACAGTTACCACTGCACCTCCTTTAGATGAATCCACTCTATGAATTAAAAACAGTACTGAAGACCTTCCTAAGTAAAGGCCGAAATTGGAAGTTAAGACTGAACTGTCAATCATGGGTGCACTGATTGTACTGGAGAGAAATATGCTGATACATCTGTGAAAACCAAGATTCAGAAGCTAAGCAGGGCTTTATGGGAAATTTCCTGAAAGTGTTGATTCTCTGTCAGTGAAAATTCCTAACCTTGGAGCAACAATAAAATGCTTCCTGAATGACAGCAAAAAGAAAATGTGGTGCAAGCATACAATGGAGTATTTTTCAGCCTTACAATGGCAGAATTTCCTTCTTTTTAAAGGCTGAGTAATATTCCATTGTATCTATATGCCACATTTACTTTATCCATTTAACTATTGATAGATATTTAGGTTTGTTTCCATATCTTGGCTATTGTGCATAATGCTGTAATGAAGGTGAAAGTGCAGATGTCTCTTTGAGACCCAGATTTCAATTCCTTTGGATATGTATCCAAAAGTGAAATTTCTAGATCAAATGGTAATTCTATTTTTTAAAGTTTTTTTTTAAGTTTACTTGTTTATTTTTGAGTGAGAGAGAGCATGAACACACATGTGCGCACAAGTGGGGGAGAGACAGAGAGAGAGAATCCCAAGCAGGCTCTGCACTGTTAGTGTGGAGCCTGATGCAGGGCTTGAACCCATGAACTGTGAGTTTGTGACCTGAGCTGAAATCAAGACTTGAATGTTTAACCGACTGAGCCACCCAGGTGCCCTGGTAATTCTATTTTTAATTTTTAAGGGACCTCCATATTGTTTTCCATAGTGACTGCACTAATTTACATTCCCACCAAAAGTGTACAAGCATTCCCTTTTCTCCACATCCTCGCCAACACTTCTTCTCCTTTGTTTTTTTGACAATGGTATCCTAACAGGTGTGAGGTGACAGCTTATTGTCGTTTTGATTTGCATTTCCCTGATGACTAGTGATGTTGTACACATCTTCATATCCCTATTGGCCATTTGTATGTCTTCTTTGGAGAAATGTGTATTCAGGTCCTTCGCCCATTTTTAAATTGAGTTATTTGTGGTTTGTTTCTGTTGAGTTATAACATTGCCAAATATATTTTGGATATTAACCTCTTATATGATATATGGTCGGAAAATATTTTTCCCATTGTAGGTTGGTTTTTCATTTTGTTAATTGTGTTTTGTTTTTGTTTTTGTTTTTGTTTTTTTTTTTTTGCTGTGCAGAAGCTTTTTAGTTTGGTCTACTCTAATTTGTCTAGTTTTGCTTTTGTTGCCTGTGCTTTTTTGATGCCATATCCAGGAAATCATTGCCCCATCCAATATCTAGAAACATTTTTCCTATGTTTTTTTCTAAGAGTATTATGGTTTCAGGTTTTACATTTAAGTCTTCAATTCATTTTGAGTTTATTTTTATGTATAGTGTGAAACAAAGGTCCAGTTTTAGTCTCTTTTTTTAAATATGAAATTTATTGTCAAATTGGTTTCCATACAACACCCAGTGCTCATCCCAACAGGTGCCCTCCTCAATGCCCATCACCCACCTCCCCTCCCTCCCACCCCCCGTCAACCCTCAGTTTATTCTCAGTTTTTAAGAGTCTCTTATGGTTTTCCTCCTTCCCTCTCTGTAACTTTTTTCCCCTTCCCCTCCCCCATGGTCTTCTGTTAAGTTTCTCTGGATGCACATAAGAGTGAAAACATATGGTATCTGTCTTTCTCTGTATGACTTATTTCACTTAGCATAACACTCTCCAGTTCCATCCACATTGCTACAAAAGGCCATATTTCATTCTTTCTCATTGCCAAGTAGTATTCCATTGTATATATAAACCACAATTTCTTTATCCATTCATCAGTTGATGGACATTTAGGCTCTTTCCATAATTTGGCTATTGTTGAAGGTGCTGCTATAAACATTGGGGTAAAAGTGCCCCTATGCATCAGTACTCCTGTATCCCTTGGGTAAATTCCTAGCAGTGCTATTGCTGGGTCATAGGGTAGATCTATTTTTAATCTTTTGAGGAACCTCCACACTGTTTTCCCCAGCAGCTGCGCCATTTTGCATTCCCACCAACAGTGCAAGAGGGTTCCCATTTCTCCACATCCTCTCCAGCATCTATAGTTTCCTGATTTGTTCATTTTAGCCACTCTGACTGGCGTGAGGTGATATCTGAGTGTGGTTTTGATTTGTATTTCTCTGATGAGGAGTGATATTGAGCATCTTTTCATGTGCCTGTTGGCCATCTGGATATCTTCTTTAGAGAAGTGTCTATTCATGTCATCTGCCCATTTCTTCACTGGATTATTTGTTTTTTGGGTGTGGAGTTTGGTGAGATCTTTATAGATTTTGGATACTAGCCTTTGTCTGATATGTCATTTGCAAATATCTTTTCCCATTCTGTCGGTTGCCTTTTAGTTTTGTTGATTGTTTCCTTTGCAGTGCAGAAGCTTTTTATCTTCATGAGGTCCCAATAGTTCACTTTTGCTTTTAATTCCCTTGCCTTTGGAGAGGTTTCAAGTAAGAAATTACTGCAGCTGAGGTCAAAGAAGTTTTTTCCTGCTTTCTATTCTAGGGTTTTCATGGTTTCCTGTCTCACATTCAGGTCCTTCATCCTTTTTGAGTTTATTTTTGTGAATGGTGTAAGAAAGTGGTCTAGTTTCATTCTTCTGCATGTTGCTGTCCAGTTCTCCCAGCACCATTTGTTAAAGAGACTGTCTTTTTTCCACTGGATATTCTTTCCTGCTTTGTCAAAGATGAGTTGGCCATACTTTTGTGGGTCCAGTTCTGGAGTCTGTATTCTATTCCATTGGTCTATGTGTCTGTTTTTGTGCCAATACCATGCTGTCTTGATGATTACAGCTTTGTAGTAGAGGCTAAAGTCTGGGATTGTGATGCCCCCCACTTTGGTCTTCTTCAGTATTACTTTGGCTATTCGGGGTCTTTTGTGGTTCCATACAAATTGTAGGATTGCTTGTTCTAGCTTTGAGAAGAATGCCGATGCAATTTTGATTGGGATTGCATTGAATGTATAGATTGTTTTGGGTAGTATTGAGATGTTACAATATTTGTTCTTCCAATCCATGAGCATGGAATGTTTTTCCATTTCTTTGTATCTTCTTCAATTACCTGCATAAGCTTTCTATAGTTTTCAGCATACAGATCTTGTACATCTTTGGTTAGATTTATTCCTAGGTATGTTATGCTTCTTGGTGCAATTGTGAATGGGATCAGTTTCTTTATTTGTCTTTCTGTTGCTTCATTATTTGTGTATAAGAATGCAACTGATTTCTGTGCATTGATTTTGTATCCTGCGACTTTGCTGAATTCATGTGTGAGTTCTAGCAGACTTTTGGTGGAGTCTATCGGGTTTTCCATGTATAGTATCATGTCATCTGAAAAAAGTAAAAGCTTGACTTCATCTTTGCCAATTTTGATGCCTTTGATTACCTTTTGTTGTCTGATTGCTGATGCTAGAACTTCCAACACTATGTTAAACAACAGTGGTGAGAGTGGACATCCCTGATCTCAGGGGGAAACTCAGTTTTTCCCCATTGAGAATGATATTAGCTGTGGGCTTTTCATAAATGGCTTTTATGATCTTTAAGTATGTTCCTTCTATCCTGGCTTTCTCGGGGGGTTTTATTAGAAAGAATGCTGAATTTTGTCAAATTCTTTTTCTGCATTGATTGACAGGATCACATGGTTGTTATCTTTTCTTTTATTCATGTGATGTATCATATTGATTGATTTGTGAATATTGAACCAACCCTGCAGCCCAGGAATGAATCCTGCTTGATCATGGTGAATAATTCTTTTTGTATGCTGTTGAATTTGATTTGCTAGTATCTTGTTGAGAATTTTGCATCCATATTCATCAGGGACATTGGCCTGTAGTTCTCCTTTTTTGCTGGGTCTCTGTCTGGTTTGGGAATCAAAGTAATGCTGGCTTCACAGAATGAGTCTGGAAGTTTTCCTTCCCTTTCTATTTTTTGGAACAGCTTGAGAAGGATAGGTATTATCTCTGCTTTAAATGCCTGGTAGAATTCCACAGGGATGCCATCTGGTCCTGGACTCTTATTTGTTGTGAGATTTTTGATAACTGATTAAATTTCTTCATTAGTTCCATAACTAATGAAGTCTGTTCAAATTTTCTATTTCTTCCTGTTTGAGTTTTGGACGGTGTGGGTGCTTAGGAACTTTTCTATTTCTTCCAGGTTGTCCAGTTTGTTGGCATATAATTTTTCATAGTATTCCCTGATAGTTGCTTGTATTTCTGAGGGATTGGTTGTAATAATTCCATTTTCACTCATGATTTTATCTATTTGGGTCATCTCCCTTTTCTTTTTTTGAGAAGCTTGGCTAGAAGTTTATCAATTTTGTTTATTTTTTCAAAAAACCAACTCTTGGTTTCATTGATCTGCTCTACTATGTTTTTAGATTCTATATTGTTTATTTTTGCTCTGATCTTTATTATTTCTCTTCTTCTGCTGGGTTTGGGGTGTCTTTGCTGTTCTGCTTCTATTTCCTTTAGGTATGCTGTTAGATGTTGTATTTGGGATTTTTCTTGTTTCTTGAGATAGGCCTGGATTGCAATGTGTTTTCCTCTCAGGACTGCCTTTGCTGCATCCCAAAGCGTTTGGATTGTTGTATTTTCATTTTCATTTGTCTACATATATTTTTAAATTTCTTCTCTAATTGCCTGGTTGATCCATTCATTCTTTAGTAGGTGTTCTTTAACCTCCATGCTTTTGGAGGTTTTCCAGACTTTTTCCTGTGGTTGATCTCAAGTTTCATAGCATTGTGGTTTGAAAGTATGCATGGTATGATCTCAGTTCTTTTATACTTATTAAGGGCTGTTTTGTGACCCAGTATGTGATCTGTCTTACAGGATGTTCCATGTGCACTTGAGAAGAAGGTATATTCTGTTGCTTTGGGATGCAGAGTTCTAAATATATCTGTCAAGTCCATCTGGTCAAATGTATTATTCAGGGCCTTTGTTTCTTTATTGATTCTGTGTCTGAATGATCTATCCATTGTTGTAAGTGGAGTATTAAAGTCCCCTGCAATTACCACATTCTTATCAATAAGGTTGTTTATGTCTGTGATTGTTTTATATATTTGGGGATCCCATATTCAGTGCATAGACATTTATAATTGTTAGCTCTTCCTGATGGATAGACCCTATAATTATTATATAATGCCCTTCATCTCTTGTTACAGGCTTTAATTTAAAGTCTAGTTTATCTGATATAAGTATGGCTACTCCAGCTTTCTTTTGACTTCCAGTAGCATGATAGATAGCTCTTCATCCCCTCACTTTCAATCTGAAGGTGTCCTCAGGTCTAAAATGAGTCTCTTGTAGACAGAAAATAGATGGGTCTTGGTTTTTTATCCATTCTGATACCCTCTGTCTTTTGGTTGGAGCATTTAGTCCATTTACATTCAGTGTTATTATTGAAAGATAAGGGTTTAGAGTCATTGTGATATCTGTAGGTTTCATGCTTGTAGTGATGTCTCTGGTACTTTGTGGTCCTTGTAACATTTCACCCACAGAGTCTTCCTTAGGATATCTGGTAGGGCTGGTTTAGTGGTGTAAATTCTTTCAGTTTTTGTTTGTTTGGGAAAACCTTTATCTCTCCTTCTATTCTGAATGACAGACTTGCTGGAAAAAGGATTCTTGGCCGCATATTTTTTCTGTTCATAAATTGAAGATTTCCTTCCATTCCTTTCTGGCCTGCCAAGTTTCAATAGATAGGTCTGCTACTACCCTTATGTGTCTTCCTTTGTATGTTAGGGCCTGTTTATCCCTAGCTGCTTTCAGAATTCTCTCTTTATCCTTGTATTTTGCCAGTTTCACTATATGACGTGCAGAAGATCAGTTCAAGTTACATCTGAAGGGAGTTCTCTGTACCTCTTGGATTTTAATGCCTGTTTCCTTCCCCAGATCAGGGAAGTTCTCAGCTATGATTCGTTCAAGTACACCTTCAGCCCCTTTCTCTCTCTCTTCTTCTTCTGGAATTCTTATGATACGGATATTGTTCCATTTGATTACATCACTTATTTCTCTAATTCTCCCCTCATACTCCTGGATTTTTTTATCTTTTTCTCAGCTTCCTCTTTTTCCATAATTTTATCTTCTAATTCACCTATTCTCTCCTCTGCCTCTTCAATCCATGCTATGGCCACCAACATTTTATTTTGTACCTCATTTATAGCATTTTTAAATTCCTCATGACTATTTTTTAGTCCCTTGATCTCTGTAGCAATGGATTCTCTGCTGTCCTCTATGCTTTTTTCAAGCCCAGCGATTAATCTTATGACTGTTACTCTAAATTCTTATTCCCTTATATTGCTTAAATTGGTTTTGATCATTTGTTAGCCGTCACTACTTCCTGGAGTTTCTTTTGAGAAGAATTCTTCCGTTTCGTCATTTTAATTAGTCCCTGTGGTAGCTCCAACCTGCAGGGCACTTCCCCTGTGGTGTCTGGAGAAACTTGTGTTGGTGGGAGGGGCCGCAGTCAGACCAGATGTCTACCCTCAGCCCACCACTGGGGCCACACCACAGTCAGACTGGTATGTACCTTATCTTCCCCTCTTCCGGGGGCAGGATTCACTGTGGAGTAGTGTGGACCCTGTCTGGGCTGCTTGAACACTGCCAGGCTTGTGGTGCTGCTTCGATGGGATCTGGCCAAGGGTCTATTAGACAGGGTGGATCCATAAGGTGCACAGGGGTGGGAGGGGTAGGCTTAGCTAGCTTTGCCAGTGGTGATCCCCTGCAGGAGGGGCCCTGCAGCATCGGGAGGGAGGCAGGCCCCTCCGAGGCATGGATCCACAGAAGCACAGCATTGGGCATTTGCCTTGTGCAAGCAAGTTCGGTGACAGGGACTGGTTCCCTTTGGGATTTTGGCTGGTGGATGGGAGAGGGAGATGGCGCTTGCCAGCGCCTTTGTTCCCTGCTGAGCTGAGCTCTGTCTTCTGGGGCTCAACACCTCTCCCTCCCGGTGTCCTCTCACCCTCCTGCTCTCTGAGCAGAGCTGTTGACTTATAACATTCCAGATGTTAAGTCCTGCTGGCTGTCAGAACTCATGGAGTCCGGCCCCTCCACTTTTGCAAGCCAGACTTCAGGGATCTGCCTTGCCAGGCAGGCTGCCCCTCCACCGCCCGGCTCCCTCCCACCAGTCCGTGTAGCATGCACCGCCTCTCTGCCCTTCCTACCCTCTTCCATGGACCTCTTGTCTGCGCTTGGCTCTGGAGAGTCCATTCTGCTAGTCTTCCCGCAGTTTTCTGGGTTATTTAGGCTGATGTGGGTGGAGTCTAAGCGATCAGCAGGACAAGGTGAGCCCTGCGTCCTCCTACACTGCCATCTTTGCCCTGTCCAGTTTTAATCTTTTGCATATGGATATCCAACTTTCCCCAATATAATTTATTGAATGGGCTATCTTTTCCCCACTGCATATTCTTGGCACACTTGTTGAAGATCAGTTGAATATATGTCTATGGTCCTATTTCTGGGCAGTCTTTTCTGTTCTATTGGTCTCTATGTCTGCTTTTATGCCAGTATCATAGTGTTTTGATTACTGTCGCTTTGTAATATGTTTTGAAATATGGAATGTGGTACCTCCAGCTTTGTTCTTTCTCAAAATTGCTTTGGCTATTTGAAGTCTTTTGTGGTTTCAAATTAATTTTAGGATTGTTTTTGTATTTCTGTAAAAAGTTCCATTGGGATTGGAGTGGAGATTGCATTGTATCTATAGAACATTTGGTGAAGTATGGATATTTTAACAATATTAATCCTTCTGGTTCAAGAACATAGAATGTCCTTCCATTTATTTGTATCTTTTGACATTTATTTCATCATTGTTTTGTAGTTTTCAGTGCACAAGTCTTTCACCTGGTTAAATTTATTCCTAAGTATTTTATTGCTTTTTATGCTAGTCTAAATGGAATTGTTTTCTTAATTTATTTTTTTGGACAGATTGTTGTTATTGTATAGAGATGCAAATGAATTTTGTATGTTGATTTTGTATTCTGAGACTTTACTGAATTTGGTTATTAGTTATAAATTTTTTTTTGTAGAGCCCTTACTTAGGATTTCTGTGTTTAAGGTCATGCCATTTGTAAACACAGAAAATTTTACTTCTTCCTTTCTAATTTAGATGGCTTTTTTTTTCTTGCCTAACAAGGCCCACAGCTAATAATATACTAAGCAATGAAAAGCTAAATAATGAAAAGCTCCAACTTGCTCTAAGAGTTGGAAATTTTTTTGCAGATGCCCTTTATCAAGGAAGAACTCTTCTATGCATAGTTTTCTAAGAGTTTTTAATCATAAACGGAGGTTGAATTTGTTAAATGCTTTATCTTCATCTACTGAAATGAATGTAATTTTTCTTCTTTAGCCTGTTGATTTTGTGAATTACATTGATTGAATTTTGAACATTAAATCAGGCTTCCATTACTGGGATAAACTCCATTTGATCATGTTATTTTTTATATATATTTACATTTGGAATTTAATTTGTTAATATTTTCTTGGGGATTTTAAAAATGTTTTCATAAGAGATATTAGTACGTATTTTTTATTTCTTGTAATTTCTTTGGTTTTTTGGCATCAGGGTGATGCTGGTCTATTAAAATTAGTTGAAAACTGTTCTCTTCTGTTTTCTGGTAGACACTGTGTTGAGCTGGTATTTTTTCCTTAAGTGTTCACTGATGTAGAATTGGTTTCACCAGTGAAACCATCTGAGCCTGTGTTCTTTATTGGAAAGTCTTAAACTATGAATTCAGTTTCTTTAGAATGTAATGCTAGATGTATGACTATTCCTATAATATTCTTTTACTGAGTGAATTTTGGTAGTTTCTGTATTTCAAAGCATGGTTCCATTTTATGTAAATGCTTGAATTTACAAGTTGTTCATAATATCTTATTTTCCTTTTAATGTTTATATGGTTTATATTAATTCTTGTCTTTAATTCTTGAAATTGGTAATTTGTGTCTTTCTCCATAGTGTTATTGGTCAGTTTTTGAGAGTTTTGTCAATTTTATTGATTTTTTCAAAGAACTAGTTTTTTATTTGATTTTATCTAGTTTTTTCAATTTATTCATTTCTATTCATTATTATCTTTCTCTTCCTATTAGCTTTGGATTCTATTTGCTTTTCTTTTTGTAGCTCATATTAATGATGTAAAACCTTTCTTCACTTTACATGAAGCAATTAAAGCTCACAGTTTTCTCTTTAAGCACTGTTTTGTTTGTATTCCACAAATTTTGATATATTCTAGTTCCATTTTTACTCTGTTCAGTGTATTCATTAATTTCCCTAAAAGTTTTTTATAGTGTGGTATAATTTCCAAGTATTTAGGAGAATTTTCCAGACATCTTTCTTTTATTAATTTTCTGGTTAATTCCCCTGTGTTTTCATGCAGTTCTGTGAGACTGGGGCCACCTTGCAGGCAAATTGGTGAGAAAGAAGAAGGTGAAAAAATACCAGGGAATTCCTCCACATTATTTGGGCAGTGGGAGCCCATTTTTACAATATTTCTATTCAGACAGATGAATCTTTTCTCAGGGTTTTAGGTGCCTGTGTCATCACCATCACAACCATAAAATTTTCCAACTAGTCAGCCTACTGGTGGGACTTGGAGAGAAAAGGGAAATAAGGAAAAGGTTAAAGGAAGTGGGTATTTCTCTACAAATTGTCTTGCATGCAGGAACCTCTTTTCCTGGTTTCATGGCTAGAGGTAATGTTTTGTTTCTGATAATTTTTGCTTTCAACACCCATGGCACAGTTCTGCCACTTGGGACTTTTCTCAGTCAAAGCTTGAAGATAAAGAAGGAAAATAAGACCATGCAACTTGCCCTCATTACAGATCATTGTCCAGATTTTGAGTTCAGTTTATAGGCTTTTTGCTCATGTTTACTTTTCAGAGTACTTAGGTGGTTGTCTTTGTATTCTACTCAGAGATCGTAGTTATAATCAGTGTGAGAAATATGCTGTAGTTGGCATCTTGATTGACATGGATGGAAGCTTAGAAGTCTTGTTTTCATTTTTTGAGGATATTTTCTTCTGGGTAAATGATTCCATATTGAAAGTTTGCACTTTGTAAACTTTAAAGGTGCTGTTCATTGTCAGTTGACTTACATAGTTTTGATTGAAAAGTGAGCTGTCAGTCTCATTGTTGATATCATGAAAGTAATATGCCTTTCCTTCACTGTGATTGCTTTTAAGTTGTTCTCTTGGCTTTGAGTTTCAGCATTGTGGCCATGATATTTCTAGATATCTTTTGCATTTTTCCTATTCACAGTTTCCTGAGCTTCTTAAATCTTTGAATTGATTTCTTTTGTCAAGTTTCGAAAATTCATGGCTATTATTTCTTCAAATATTTATTGCCCCTTATTCTCTTTTTCCACTCATATAAGACTCAATTACTCATATGTTAGAACTTTTATTCTTCAGCTTAGTCCAGAATTGGCAAATGTCAGCAGAGAATAAAATGGATGCAATGATTAACTAACATCACCGGGCTCCCCATTCTATGAAATTCTTTGCTCTTTACTCTTAAATATTAACTTTAAGATTACTTTGTCAAATTATGTGATAATCTCTGGTGGAACTTTATTGTAATTACATTATACTCATATATTAATATAGGGAGAATTGGCATTTTAAAAAATACCAAACTTCTTACCCCCAAATAAGGCGTAATTTCTATTTATTCAAACCTTCTTTTACCAACAAGGTTTGTAATTTTCTCCATAAGGGTAATACACATTTTTGTTGGACATATGCCTTGTTATTTCATAGATACAGTAAAACCTTGGATTGTAAGTTGTTCTGTGAGAATTCTGCAAGATGAACAAACATTTCTAATAAATTTTAACTTGAGAGATGAATGATGTCTTAAGATATGAGTAGTACATGATGCCAAGTATCACATGATTATAAATGAGCCAGTGCTTCTCTCTTTCTTTCTCTCTCTCACTGTGGGATTGTGGGTGATCATCTCCCATGCTGAGATAGTCAGGCCACCTTGTTTGGCAGAAATCAGTGATTTTCAGAACATTGGAAGGTAGCCACAATTGGCAGTAGTGTATTTTTTGTCACTTCAAAGCACCTATGAACAGTCCTTTGCTTTTCTATACAAGAATAAGCTTAGGAATGCTTTGCTTCATTCTAGGCCAGGCTGCCTGCAGATACAGACCCTTTCCTCTGCTGCCCTATTACCAGTTACCAGTTAAATACAGTATATGACAAGAGTTTATTAATACTGTACTTTAGTCAACATCTGTGTGAGCATATACAATGGTCCCCATGCAGAAAAAGGTGCAAAGAAAGGTGGTAAGGAAATAATTATGGTGGAAGTTAAGAAGGAAATCATCGAGAAGTTTGAATGGGGTATGAGAGTAGAAATTGCAAGATTTTATAAGAAGTCTATGTCTGCATCTTGTCTGCAGAGAAGGAGGAGAAAAGGGTGGAGGAATTCCTCACTTCATATGAGATTAAGGACATGTATAACATGTGGGAAGCAGTGCAAAATTTTGTAAAAAAGCACCACCCAAATAAGACTGTAGCAGTGCTAGCGATGAATCTGTTTAATGACAATGCAATGTCACATTTCCGTGAAATTATCAAAAGGAGGCAAAAGCAAATGTCATTGGATAGGTTTCTTGTTAAAGTTACACTAAAAGAAAAAAATTCCATTGAGCCAATATACAACAGTGGTTCTGTTAGTGATAGTGAAAGTTGTCCCATACAATAGCCCTCTTCTCTCTTATCTCCCTCACAGCAGTCGTGAAGGTTTTCAAAGGTAAAAGTGCAGGCTAATTTGTTTATTTTTATTTATATTTTGTATTTTCTTTATTATTTTGCATTATATTACAGTATTGTAATCAGTTTTATGTGAATATTTTTGGGTTGTGTAACAAATCATCTGAGTTTGCATTATTTCTTATAGGGAAATTTGCTTTGATATACAACTGCTTTGGATTACAAGCATGTTTCTGGAATGAATTATGCTTGCACATCAAGGTTTTACTGTATTTATATTTATATATTCTAATATATCCATAATATGTTATCATGAATGGTAATTTTTTTCTTTTGTATTTTTCAAATTGGTTATTGCTAACGTGTAAGATTACTGCATCTCAACTGCAGTCACATAATGCTATTTACATATATTACTATCATGTGAAAATACTTCAACAACAGTTATATTTCCTTTTTCTTTGCTAAAATTGTTGTTCTATGTCTTTTCTCCACTTTTTCTTTCTCTCTTTCTCATCAAACTTGATAGAGATTTTACTATTTTATTAGTCTTTCAAAGAATTAGCTTATGATATTATGGAATTTTCTACTGTTTTCCAATCTTTCCATATTTATCACTTTGTGATCAAATAAAATGCTCATACCTCCTTTTATTTATTTAATAACTTTGGCTCCATTGACTCTGCTGAGAAACATGAGGATTTGGCTAACTTAACAATGTTCTCTTCCCTCCTCTTTTCTTCCCAGCATTTGATAGCTTTGTGATAAAAATATATTTGATAAAGAATATATATTTTATTCATATTAATCAATTATATAAACCACTAAAATATTAATAAATATATTTAAATATATAAATATTTTAGAATATTTATTATCATTGTAACTTTATTTATTCATTTGTTTATTTATTTTTTAAAGTTTATTGTCAAGTTAGCTTACATAAAATGTAGTTTTGGTTTTAGGAGTAGATTCCCATGATTCATGACTTATATTACAACACCCAGTGCTTATCCCAGCAAGTGCCCTCCTCAATGCCCATCATCCATTTTCCCCTGCCCCCCCAACCCCCACCTCCATCAACTGTTAGTTTGTTCTCTGTACTTAAGAGTCTCTTATGGTTTGCCTTCTTCTCTGTTTATAACTTATTTTTCCTTCCCTTCCCCTATGGTCTTATGTTAAGTTTCTCAAATTTCACATGTGAGTGAAAACATATAATATCTGTTTTTCTCTGGCTGACTTATTTCACTTAGCATAATACCCTTAAGTTCCATCCACATTGTTGCAAATGGAAAGATTTTATTCTTTTCCATCACTGAGTAGTATTCCATTGTGTGTGTGTGTATGTGTACATGTATGTGTATATACACACATACATACACACACAACTTTTTGTATATATGTATACACACATCTATATATGACATCTTCTTTATCCACTCATCAGTTGATGGACATTTGGGCTCTTTCCATAATTTGGCTATTGTTGTTAGTGCTGCTGTAAACATCAGGGAACATGTGCCTCTACAAATCAGCACTCCTGTATTCTTTGGATAAATTCCTAGTAGTGCTATTGCTGGGTCATAGGGTAATTCTATTTTTAATTTTTTGAGGAACATCCACACTGTTTTCCACAGTGGCTGCACTAGTTTGCATTCCCACCAACAGTGCAAGAGGGTTCCCCTTTCTCTGCATCCTCACCAACATTTGTTTCCTGAGTTGTTAATTTTGCCACTCTGACTGGTGTGAGGTGGTATCTCAATGTGATTTTGATTTGTATTGCCCTGATGATGAGCGATGTTGAGCATCTTTTCATGTGTCTCTTAGCCATCCGGATGTCTTCTTTTGAAAATTGTCTATTCATGTCTTCTTCCCATTTCTTCACTGGATTATTTGTTTTTCAGGTGTTGAGTTTGGTAAATTCTTTATAGATTTTGGGTACTAACCCTTTATCTGATACGTCATTTGCAAATATCTTCTCCCATTCCATTGGTTGCCTTTTAGTTTTGTTGATTGTTTCCTTTGCTGTGCAGAAACTTTTTATCTTGATGAGGTCCCAACGTTCATTTTTGCTTTTATTTCCCTTGCTTTCAGAGACATGTGAAGTAAGAAGTTGCTGTGGCTGAGATCAAAGAGGTTGTTGCCTTTTTTCTCCTCTAGGATTTTTGATGTTTTCCTGTCTCACATTTGGGTCTTTCATCCATTTTGAATTTATCTTTATGTATGGTTTAAGAAAGTGGTCCAGTTTTATTCTTCTGCATGTTGCTGTCCAGTTCTGTAACTTTAAATGACATATTTTAACTTCTACTTTTTGTTCTGTCAACTTTTGTGTTTCTTGGTACCCTGTTACGTAAGATAAACATATTAATACTGCAACTCTTTCATTTACTTCCCCTTAAAGGAATCTTCCATTTTCAGTAACACATTTACTTTTACTTTATCATTGGTGTTATTCCCATTTTGTTCTGCAATCATTACCGATTCTCTACACTTTGCTATAGAAAGTATCCAAATATTGAAAAGCAATAAAGAGGAGCTACATAATTTTGACATAAAAGTCTTTTTTTGCTGGGACAAAACCTATGGTAGATTGGCATTTTCTATTTTATACTCTAATGTCACAACTCCTGGGCCACTCAAAGAATTTCCCTATCATCAAGGTCAAATAATCTTTTTTTTCCTTTATACTCCTTTAACTGCTTAAGACCATATCACATTTTAGATTATTTCATATTTGAACTTAAATTTCTTATTCAGATTTTTTTGTTCTCAGTTTTTAAATTGCTTTTTTTCCCTTACAAAATATATCTTTATCACATTTACACATTTTTTCTATTCTTTTCATTCACTGTAAAGTCGTTCCCCTCTAGGTATTCTGTATAAGTCTCATTCGTAGACTTTTCATTATTACTCCCTGAATTTGATCTACTCTTTCTGGATCTCATGGCTTCTTCTCTTGTTTGAATGAATTGCAACCTTAAGTAATTCCCTTAAGGGAGTAGGTGGAAGTTACACTTTCTGAGTCTTTGTGTGAGAAGTCCTTTTTAATATTAAGACATTTAATGAACACTCCACATAAGACCAGTTACAATTTTGGTGTCCACTGATGATGAAAATTAATAGGGACAGGAGGTTTATATGAATTCAGTAATGCTTTTTAAAATAATTTGTTTTGTGTTAATCCTAAAAGTATCTATAGCTATTCAAGAAATACCATTAAATATACGTATGAACATATGTTATTTATCCAGTGTAGAGGTGGAATGCTGTCTGGAATTCTACAGTAAATTGTGCATGCGCCTCAGGTTCAGAACCCAGTATGAGCTAAGAATGACTTTTATATTTTTAAATTGCTATTTAGAAAAAAAAGAATATGTGACAGAGATGATATGTGGCTCACAAATGTAAAATATTTACTATGTGGTCCTTCATAGAAAAAGTGATGTGATTCTTAGCTAAACTCTCATAAACCTAGATAAAATAATCTACATGTTCTTTGTTTCACAACAACAAAATGCTAGGTTGTATTGTTTGCTAGCAGTGAGTGAGAAATCTTTTCATTCCAGAAAGCATGTGAACCAGACTCATGGAATACTGGGGATTATATGCAAAAGAATGTAACTTATTTAGAAAATTTAAGCAATACCACTGAAGACTTAATTTTTTTCACAAAAGCAGATCCTTAAGTTATATGGTAAATAGTACAGATTAAATACTTTCAAATTTTATTTTATTCCTTTATTTTAATATAGAGAGGTATAGAAAAGAAATTGAGAAAAGGGCCATAATTTCTTGCCTAGATAATCCTTGTTTGTATAGAAATGCAGACTTGTTGAAAACTGAAAAATAAAAGTCTCACTCCCCCTCTTACCTTCACTTCCTTTCCTCCCAAATTACGAGTTTTTAAGTTTTGTTTCCTTACAACAAAATGGTTATTTATATACCTAATTGTATATACATATAGGGTTGTGTATTTGTGTATATATGTACGTGAGTATATCACTTAGAAGAGATCATACTATACCATTCTGGTCATTGCCTTTTTTTCTTTTTCACTTTTTGTTTAAAAATTTTAACGTTTATTTACTTGTGTGTGAGAGAGAACAGGCAGGGGGCAGAGAGAGGGAGACACAGAATCTGAAGCAGACTCCAGGCTCTGTGCTGTCAACACAGAGCCTGACACAGGGCTCAAACTCACAAACCATGAGATCATGACCTGGGCCAGAGTCAGGTGCTTAACTGACTGAGCCACCCAGGCACCCCATCTTTTTAACTTTTTAAAACAAAAACATTTTGATGTTTTTCATGTGAATGTATACAGATCTGCTTTGTTCTTTTTTAACATATGTTGAATTATTTTTAGCCTTATGAAAAAGTTCATCAAATTTTATGAAATCACAATTCATATGTTTGTAGAATTTTAATATGCTCTTCATCCAGCTTCCCCTAACGTTAACATTTGACATAACTGTAGTATTATTATAGAAATAAGGAAATTAACATTGATATAGTACTATTAATTAATCTATAGATCTTTTTCAAATTTGGCCAATTTTCCCACTATTATACTTTTTTCTGTTCTAGAATTCCATTTAGGACACTACATTGCATTTAGCTATCCTGTCTTTCAATTTGGGATGATTTTTCCTTAGTCTTTTTTTTTTCACTTTTGAAGAGTCCATGCCATATATTTTATAGAGTGTCCCTTAAATTGAGTTTGTCTGATGTTTTCTAATGATTAATCTCAGGTTTTACATTTTTTATCAAAATATCACTAAAGTGATACTCTACCCTTCCCAGGACTTCGTATCAGTGTACTTTGTGTCAATATATCTGCTCTGGTTAATTTTGATCACAAGGGTAAGATGGTGTCTGTCATGTTTCTCCTCTGTAAAGTTATTATTTTCATCTTTTATGTTAGGGAAGATACTTTGAGACAATCCAAGTCTTTTTTGTCATCATACTCTAACATACTAATTTTAGCATCCATCAGTAGTCCTTGATTGCAATAGTTACTACTGAGGTGTTGCCTAATGGCAGTTTTCTATGTCCATTCTTTTACATTTATTAAGTGGTATTCTGTAAGGAAGAGCTGTTCCTTCTCTCCCTTTTATTTATTTAGTCATTTATTTATACAATATGACTTTGGGGTCTTGTTTTTATTCTGAAGGTTATAATCCAGTGCTATCATTATTCATTTTGTTGTTTAAATTTTCTCAACTTTGGCCACTGGGGACTCGTTCATATTGGCTCTTATGACCTTTTTACATGCCTCCATCACCTTTTGAGCACTCCTTTAATTTCTGGTACCACAAAATACTCTAGGCTTATCTTTTTTAATGTTTATTTTTGAGAGAGAGAGAAAGGGAGCAAGCATGAGTGAGGGAGGGGCAGAGAGAGAGAGAGAGAGAAGGAAATAGAGGATCTGAAGGAGGCTCCACACTGACAGCAGAGAGCCTGATGTGGGGCTTGAACTCAAGAACTGTGAGATTATGACCAGAGCCATAGCCAACTGAGCCACCCAGGCACCCCCCTAGGTTTATCTTATATCTTCTCTGATCTAACTCTGGTATTAGCCATTTCTTTAAGGAACACTGGTTTCTTTTATGAGAGAATGGTATTTAGAAACCAAGATCTGGGTGCTAAGTGTGCTCATTGATACCAGAATGTTATTGCTTCCAGGCTTGCTCAGAGGACAGGAGAAGTGTGTGTGTGTGTGTGTGTGTGTGTGTGTGTGTGTATGTGTATCTCACCCATATACACATTTATATATCTGTATCTATCCATATATACATATACTAAAAACTGTAAGTTATACTGATACCTATAGTCCAATTCAACACATGGTTTAGTCTAGCCCGCTCCTTTTCCTTATTTGGAATCTCTTTCTGTACAATAGATTCTTTATAAGTTATTGAACAGTCCCCATTTCATAGACATTTGGATTGTTTTCAGTTACTGGCTATTAAAAAGAAAATGCAGTGGTAATCTCTGTATACCTTTGGGAAATTATTATATATGTTTATAATGCCTAGCAGTGGGATGGCTTGGTCTAAAGGAACGCACATTTAAATTTTGATAGATATTTCTAAATTGTCCTCTAGAGATATTATTTGCATCTTTTAAAATCATTTACTTAAGGGCATATTTCTTAAAAACAATCCTGGCCTCTTTACTAATGTCAGTGTCTCTTTTGTTCTTTTCCTGTCATACTTTAGATGGACTTCTGATGGGATCCAGAGATCCCATTATATTCGGTGGCATTTAGTTTTACTTTTAAATTTAGTTAAGTTGATTAATGCAATAATTAGTCTCTATCACAGTCTTTTGAGAGTGTTGTAATTTTTATTCACAGATATTTCCCAAATCTCATTCTTCTTCAACAGCTTCAGTCAAATTATAGATATATAGGCTGATTTCTTTATAACCTAGTTAAGGTTTCATTGCCCTGACTAAACTGGAGATATTTCTATTCATATTAAAATTAGCTCTTAGCTTAAAGATGTCTTCATTCTTTGTGAAATGGCTCTGTTTTTCTCCCAGGCAATTTTCAAACTGTTCTCTCTTAATAGCTACAATTAAAATGTTCCCCTTTTTATTGGTTGTACTCACTACTCAAATATTTCCCCATTAACTGATGGTTTCTCTCTGAATTACAAGAGACAGAGTTGGTAAAGAGTTCACCTCACTCTGATTTTTACTCTCATATTTCTTTCTGGCTTCCATTAGAAATTCCTCTGTTCTTCCAGCTTCTGGTGGATACTCTCCTATACCTCCCCCATATTATTCACTCCAAATTGAACTCTTAAAGCAATTGGTATATTATGTGAGTGCATTTAAACAGCATGGAGCAATAGACATAATCTAGAGGGAACTTGCTACAGTGAATAATGATAACTGAGATTGAGTATTTATGGTACAAGGCAGATCATAAGTGGCATTGAATGGGCCTAAATAACACCTGTATGAGTTAGATATTTATTAAGGCTTATCATATATCAGACATTTAAATGGATGCTAAAAGGGAAGACATGATACTTTCTCTTTGGAAAATGGTCCAGTATGCCTTAAGAGGGTGCGGGCAGAGTTGAACAACGATGGCATAGTTGACTCTTGCTATAATAGGAGTTGATTGATTAACTTTTTCCTACCCCATCCTTCCTTCTCCCAATCTCCCACACTTTCTTCTTCAATGTCAAGTTTATCTATCTGTTTCTCAGGTCAAAAAGTTTGGAGTTTTCCTTAACTCCTTTTTTTCTTCATACCTTACATCTAACCCTTCAGCAAATGTTATCAGCTCTACCTTTAAAATATCCCAGGAACCCAGCCACTTTAACTACTCTGCTGCTACCACCCTGATCCAAGCCAGTGTTATCCCTTGCCTGAATTATTATTATAGATTTCTAACTACTTTCTTCGCTTTCACCTTTGCCCTCTCCTCCCCTCTAGTCTCTTTTTAGCTCAACAGCTATTTTGGTGCTTTTAAAATGTGATTTGGATCATATTCAAAACCATCAGGGGCACCTGGGTGTCTCAGTCAGTTAAGCCTCTGACATTTGAGTTCAGCTCAGGCCGTGATCTCAGGATGGTGAGATAGAGCCCCTTGTAAGGCTCTGTGCTGGGGTGGAGTCTGCTTAAGATTCTCTCTCTCTCTGCCCCTCCCCAGCTCTCTCTCTCTCTCTTCAAAAAAACCAAACCAAACCAAACCAAAACACCAAAAAAACCAAAAAACACAACCCATCATTGTTTTCTTGTCATTCAGGGTAAAAGGCAAAGTCTTTATTTACAATGGCCTTTAAGGCCCTGCATAATCTGGCCTTCTACTGCCATTCTTTCTGGGGAAACCACACTGGGCTCTTTGCTGTTCTTCACATTCATCAGTCTCATACCTGTCTTGGACCTTTTGCCTATATGTTCACTTGACTTACTCTCTTACTTCCATATGGCCTTTGCTTAAATGTTCCCTTATCAGTGAGGCTTATTTAAAATATACCACCTCCAAAAAATATATTATATATATATATATGTATATATATATATATATGTGTGTGTATATATGTATATTTATATATGTATTTCATATTTATTATTTATATATTTTATATATATATTTTATTTATATGTATACACACACACACACACACACACACACACACCCCACACCCCACCTCCATTGGTTCTACAATCCCCTACCCTGCTTTACCTACCCCATTGAACCCCATGGCAACCACACTAAACATAAACTCCATGGGGCTCAGACCCATGTTTTCTGTTTGGTTCATTACTATAACCTTCAAGTAGGTGCCTAAAGTAGGTGCTCAGTCAATATTTATTGAACAGATGAGTAAATCCTACTAGAAACTTCAGCCTCCAGCTTCTTAGATTGATGAAAATCTTATTTTTTTTGTCTGTTGGATTGTCTTCTGTCTACTTGGTTTTTAAAGTACCAAGTCCTGAGGAAACTAAGGAAAAGGACCATCATTCATATCTTAGTATGAATTCATTGAGCTTATCTGTTTATAATATAAAGCCGTGATTAGCCTTATTGAAGAAATGGCTTTTTGATAAAATGAGATCTTGAATCTTGGGTTTTTTTCCCTACATTTAACTTTGGTGCTTCTCTAGTAACTTTTTTGGTTTTCTTCCTCTCTATTATTGCCACAGAACCTCAAAAAATAAGTTGAATGTACCAGGATTGTTCCTTGTTCTTTACCACTCATTCTTTAAGTTTACACCCCAACCTAAATCTAGTTTCTAACCTCACTGTTTAACTGTAATGACTTTTTGTCTGAGTTTGTTTTCTTCTTAATTTCTCGTCATTATGTACTGTCACTAACTAACATCTCCTTGAAAATATCTTCTTTGGGGTTCCTTAAGATGACATTTCTGTGTTCTACTTCTCTGCCCTTTTTCCTGATCTTTATATGCAGACATTTCTTAAGGTTTCATCCTCAGCCTTTTTGTTCTTTAGAAGCCTCAAGAACTTTCACAGCATCAACTATCAGCACCATATAGATGACTCCCAAGCCTATTCTCCTTTTCAACCCAAGCCCCGGCTCCTTATTTTCAGTTGCCTGCCAGACAAGGCTGCTTAGAATTCTATTTATATAAGATGCCAGGGAGCCTGGCTAGAAGGCATAGAGGCATTGGCACCCTCTGGTGGAGAGAGTAGAAAGTCATACTTAAGTATCTGCTTGGATGGAACCTGACACCAGATATTCCAAGGAAGATTACATTGGCTGAGCATCTACTAAATGCTCTGTATTCAAATATATGTAATATTCTTTTTTAAATTTTTTTTTCAACGTTTTTTATTTATTTTTGGGACAGAGAGAGACAGAGCATGAACGGGGGAGGGGCAGAGAGAGAGGGAGACATAGAATCGGAAACAGGCTCCAGGCTCCAAGCCATCAGCCCAGAGCCTGACGCGGGGCTCGAACTCACAGACCGCGAGATCGTGACCTGGCTGAAGTCGGACGCTTAACCGACTGCGCCACCCAGGCGCCCCTGTAATATTCTTTTTTAAAATATATGTAATCTTCTAATAAACTCTAGAGTACATATCCTGAGCTAACAATAATAATTATTAGATCTTTCTTTGGGCCCTTTCAATTTCTTTTTACTTTTTAAAAATTAATTAATTAATTTTTGAGAGAGAATGAACATGACTGGGGGAGTGGCGCAGAGAGAGAGAGAGAGAGAGAGAGGGAATCTCAAGCAGGCTCCACAGTGTTGGCACAGAGCTAGACGTGGGCCTTGAACTCACAAACCATAAGATCATGACCTGAGCCAATATCAAGAGTCAGATGCTTAACTGACTGAGCCAAACAGGTGCCCCTGGTCCTTTCAATTTCTTACTAGACCACGTATATGCACTTATATGCAACAGACAAATTTGGCTTGTAAGAATACTTCAGCATGATTTTAAGGCAGAAAATTGCTCTCAGATAGATGCTATGAAGGATACAATGAGATACAGAACTATACTTAAGGAATTTAACAGGTTATCTGGGAAAATAAGCCATTCACTCTGGAAAAGTGACTAAATCAAGTGGTAAATCCTAAGGTAAGATAATGCCATAGATGTCACAAGGCACTCAGATGCTAACAAATTGTGTAGCACCTGTTTAGAGAAGGTCAAGGTCAGTATAGGGAAATTGATGTGTTCAGGAATGGCTTCATGAGGAGGTGGGACTCAAACTTATCCTTAAGAAAATATTTCCCAAACTTCTGGCACTCTAATTCCCAATTTTTGCCATATTAACAAACCATCTATATTTTTATTTCTCCACACTTTTTCTATATTCACATCTTCTTTTGGGTAAATACCTTTGCCTTGTCTTAAACCATCAGATCAATGAAATCATAGGTTGGATGTGCTTTTGTGTTTGATATATATTTGTTTTTCTAATATACATGAAAACAACATAGGAAATCCTCATTATGTAAGGTAATTAATTCCAGAAAAATGCCGCTTAAAGGGAATCAGTTTACCTAAAAAGAATATTAGCCATTCATATTCAATTTTGATGCAAAAGTTTGATTTATAAATGACACTAAAAATTATGAAAATAAATGTAATAAATTGTAAGGTGTTATTGTAACTATGAACAGTTTCAATGAACAGAACATTATTTAATTAAATATTGAGTATTTTTCTGAGAAAATAATTTTTTTCTGACATGAGAATAAATATTAAAAAGACTCCAAAATAGACCTCTCCATCTTTTAATATTCAAATTATTTTTGAGCAGTCTATTGTGTTATCCTTGTGAATTTTCTCTTGTTCAGTTCACTGACCTAATTCTTCTGAATCCTTATTTGTTGATGGATTTGCATGCGATTTGACCAGTAATCAGACATTATTTTCATTGATTTCATGAAATCCTGCCTCTTTTCTCAGACTTGTAACTTGGTTCTCCACTAGATTTATAATGGCTTTGCATTATATTGGAGAAATTAAAAACACTGATTTGATTAGATAGGATTTTGCCAAGTGGGAAGAATGTTTAAGTCAATTCTTAATTCAACAGTGAATATTTTGGTGTTCAGATGACTTGTTTTTCTATGCATTCTTTAATTCTAGAAGTGCTTTCTCAAACTTTTTATACCAGAGGAACACTTGAATAAATTCTCAAGTTTTAGGGTTCCTTTGGATAAAAATATCTAAATCTCATTGTATGTCAGTGAGATCATTTAGTTGTAGAAATTATTATCCAATAATAATTGCCAATGCTCATTTAAATAGATAGCGGTATTTTCCTGAGAATCTGTTTAGCCAACTTCTTAGCCTATTCTTTTGTAGGTTTCTCTTCCCCAAAAAGCATACCAACTCCAATGTAGGTCAGTGGTATAGATAGAAGATACTTCAGTTTTTCCTTTTTAAAATTTCTACTTGATTTTTTTTTTTACCTTAGCCAAGTAGGGCTGGAAGTCTTACCACAAATTTCTATCCTACTATTGAGTATGCTATTCAATATGGGGGGGGGGGTATGGTATGTGGTACATGGTAAGTATAAGGATAGATTTGTACTAAAAATTACTTTTTAGAAAGCCTTTCTTGAAGAGAAAAAGGAAAAACAAATAGTTAACTTTCTTTCCTGAAATTATCCTATCCCTTTCTTTCCTTGTCATGAATTTGCAAATTTATAAGGCAAACGTAATGTGTTTTTGTTAAATAACTGGATTAAGCCAAAATGGGATAAAATTTTACTAGAGGTAGACTTGTTAGGCTTACTTAAATAAAGTTTATGAATTTAATTAATGTTCTTAATATGAAAATAAATTAGCAATGTTGAATAGTAAAGTTAATAAAACTATATGTCAAAGCAATATGAATAACATTATAGCCTAAGACACAATTTTATATAAGACTTTGAAAGAAGCCATTTTCTTAATGAGTGGCATAGTTATGGTCACATAAGATAATTGTAAAATTAGTAAACACAACTGTTGGTTTCATGATCACTTAAAAATTTTTTTAAATGTTTATTTTTGAGAGAGACAGAGCATAAGCGGGGGAAGAACAGACAGGGAGACACAGAATCTGAAGCAGGCTCCAGGCTCTAAGCTGTCAGCATAGAGCCTGATATGGGGCTTGAACTCACGAAGTGGGAGACCATGACCTGAGCTGAAGTAGGATGCTTAACTGACTAAGCCACCCAGGCGCCCCTCATGATCACTTTAATAGGCTTATAAATGCATTTTAATTTTAATTGCTGTTTTGGAGCTAAAAATAAATGATTTAGTTTATTATTAAGAAATAATTGTTTATTAAATTAAGTCTATTAAAGAAATAATTATTTCTTTAATGTGAACCTATACTTTTTGTTGTTGCAAACTACTAGACTCTGGGTTAAATGTGAGATAAATTCCCATGGATTTTATTTTTAACTAAAATGAGACAGTTTCTGTCCTTGTTCTTGGTGCTTCTTAAAAACTACTTTCCCATATACGTAAGAAAATAAAAATGACAACCCGCTCCCCCTTCCCCACTTCAAAAACTGATAATGGACTCAACCAAATGATCATGGTTCTGCTTTACAAGACTTAAGGTTTTATAACAATTGCTAATGGGGCACTTTGGTCACTCTGCATCATCTTTTGTAGAAACCTCTAGTGTTCCACAGAACCCCATTTGAGAAACTCTGCTCTAGGGACTGGGATAGTGAATACTAGATAGAGTAAGGCGAATCCTTGTACATAATTATTAACCTAATTTTTTTTCAATCTGTTTATCACTTAAAGTCATATCATCCATACCTTGCAAAACACTGTCTAAAAGGACAAGTAAGATCTGGGTATGTTAGGAAGAGGAAAAAAGGTATGCTAAATGAGAATAATTAGAGCAAAGCCTAATGCAGCAGGGGATTCTGTGATAAACGGAACTGGCTGACACCAACAAAGAATTCATTGATAACAGTAGAGAGGCTTGAAGCGGGGAGAAAATTATGGTTGAGTCATAGAGTCCTTGAAGTAAAGAAGAAGAAAGTCTTAAAAATCAACTAAGGTTTTTTTTTTTTTTTTTTTAAGTTTATTTATTTTGAGATAGAGAGCATGGGAAGGGTAGAGAGAGAGAGGATCCCAAGCAGACTCCACACTGTCAGCACAGAGCTCAGTGCAGGGCTTGATCCCATGAACCGTGAGATCATGACCTGGACAAAATCAAGAGTTGGGTGTTTAACTGATTGAGCCACCCAGGAGCCCCTAAAAAAATCCACTAAGGTTTGAAGGGTGAGTGAAACTGATGAAAGAAATTGGAAGAAGGATGAATCTGGAAGTAGATAGGCAAATACAGATATTGTTGTGATAATTCATACAAGTGAAACTGAGAGCGAGAACCAAAATAGTGGCAATAGATATGAAGGAATGGGGTGGGTATGGGACATGTGAGTAGAACTGATGGTATCAGGGATCAAACCAACAATGAATATATTTACCCTAATGGTGTTTCCATTCTCAGAAATATTAGAAATGTGGAATTGAGTGGATTTTTTTGAAGTGCTGCTAGGCTGAGCAATTTTCCCAGACTTACCAGCCAGTCATCTTTCCTGGCCTTGCCTCCCAACACTATTCCTATCATTTCATAAAGGAATACAGACCCAGCAGTGTCAGATCCTCTGATTTTTCAAGAGAAGCTAGAAATCTAGCTACTTTGTAATACCATCCCATTTTTAAATGTTAGCAATCTATTTTTTGTTGTTGTTGTTAACAATAACATACTGTGGACTAGACTTGGTTGCTAATTTGCAACCTATGTCTAGAATTGTGTGTGCTGCTTTCTAAATCACTTCAAAATGTACTCTGAACCAAAAGGTAATATAATCCTTCTGAAGCCTCTCTGCATAATTCCTAGCAGGAATTAATTAGCAGGAAGCTCATAGAAAGCCTTTTTGTAGTAGCTAATAATTTCCTTTTGTTGGAATGTTGATTTTAAAGTTACAAGCCTTATTCTGCTTCTTCCCAGCCAGGTCTCTAGACAAACTTTATAACTTTGCTGATTGTTCTGGACTCCACCTGATATTTGCTCTAAATGCACTGCGTCGTAATCCAAATAACTCCTGGAACAGTTCTAGTGCCCTGAGTCTGTTGAAGTACAGTGCCAGCAAAAAGTACAACATATCTTGGGAACTGGGTAATGGTAAGTAAAGCTGTCATTTCCTCTGAATTGACAAGATAAAAAATAAGTTGGCCCGGGACATAGCCTCAGTTAGACCATCTCTAGCATACTGGCCCAGAAAACACTTGGGATGTTTCACTTCATATTAAGGACACCACAAGAATCTGGTAAAAGAATACTATTGGCCAAAGGATCTGAATAGACATCTCTCCAAAGAAAAAATATAAAAGTCTGAAAAACACATGAAAAGATACTCAACCACATTAGCCATCAGGGAAAACCAAATCAAAACCACAATGATAGGGTACTTCACACCCACTAGGATGCCAATAATAATAATTAAAAAAAAGATTATAGTAACAACTATTGGCAAGAATGTGGAGAAATTGGAACCCTCATATACTGCTGCTGGGGATGTAAAATGGTATAGCCACTTTAGAAAACAGTCTGGCAATTCCTCAAAAAGTTAAACGTGGTGTTGCTATATGACCTAGCAGTTCTACTCCTGAGTATATATTTAAGAGAAATGAAAACATAAGCCCACAGAAAAACTTATACACAAGTATTTATAGTAGCATTATTCATAATAGCCAAAAAGTGGAAACAAGTCTATCAACTGTTGAATGGGTAAATAAAATCTGGTATAGCCATATGATGGAATATTATCTAGCCATTAAAAAGGAATGAAGTACTGACACCCACTACAACATAGATGAACCTTGAAAAGATTGTGCTAAATAAAAAAACCCAGTCACATATTTATATAAAATGCCCAAAATAGGTAAATGTAAAGAAACAGAAAGTAGATTAGTGGTTGCCAAGGGCTAGGGGAGTGAGATGATAAAAATGTTCTAGAATTTATTGTGATGATTACACAGCTGTGTAAACATACTTAAAACCATTGAGTTATATACATTAATGTGATGATTGTATAGGTGTAAATTATATCTCAACATTGCTGTTACCAAAAACAAGGGAAAAATACTGTTAGTCTTTTTTATTTTAAAGGGCATATGATGCATATTTTCTGCCACTGGTTAGTGACAAAAGCCTTAGAGTTACTTCCTTAGGGAGTTTACATTTGTAATTATCAACAATATTGTCATCTTATAGTTGATAGTATTTAGTTTACATAGCATATCCAAATACTCTTCTATTTGGACCTTAAAGTCCTAAATGAAGTGCCTAATAAAGGACATATCATGCAGGTGAGGAAATATGTTGAAAAAGGTAAAGAGAATTGCTAAAGACAGCAGGAAGTACTAAATCTATGTCAGGAACTTGGGACTTCTAACAGAAAGGGGGGTACTTTCTACTACCTTCTGGTTATTTTTCTTTAGTGGTATTAAAACTTCTTGGCTTTCTTCACTTCCTTCCACTTTCCTTCAACAAATAGTTATTGACTGCCTAGTATGTGCCAAAGGCATATTATACTACACTATACTAGTTTTGAGAGATATAGTAGTAAATGCCAGATAAATATCCCTGCCTACATTCTAGTAGAGGAGATAGATAATAAAATGGATTTGAAAACAGTTCATCATTATCTTCTCTCACACAATATTTTTGTCCTATAGCAATTCAAACTGAAATGCTCAACTTGACCCTATTGTTTTTATAACAATTAATTAATGCACCCCTCTGTTCAGTCCCTCCTGTCTCCTCCTACCCTTTCTCCTTCCCCCACTCTCACTCTCCTTCTCCCCCTTCCTTCCTCTTCAATTTGCAATTCAATTAACAAATGTATATACTCCTACAACCACCTCTGAAACCAATTTTAGAACATTTCCATCACTCCAGAAAGATCCCTCATCCCCATTTGCCATCAATTCCTGTAACCATGCCCAGTCTCAGAAAACTCTAATCTGTTTCTCATCTATAGATTTGTCATTTATGGACATTTCATATAACTGGATCATATAATAGTCTTTTGCATCTGACTTCTTGCACATAGCATGTTTTTCAAATTTATCCATGCTGTAGCATGTAAAAGTAGTTCATTCCTTTTTATTGCTGAATAGTATTCCAGTGTGTGACTATATATCACATTTTGCTTTTCCATTTACCAGATGATGGACATCTGGATTGTTTCTACTTTGGGGCTTTGATAAATAATGCTGCCATAAACATTCACATACAAGCCTTTGTGTGGATATATGCTTTTACTTATATTAGGAAGATACCTGGGAGGGGAATAGAGTTACTAATCATATGGTAAATTTGTTTATTTTTGTTTTTTAACAACTGCCAAATTCTTTTTCTTCTCTAACAATGTATAAGGATTCTAGGTTTTCTACATCTTTGGAAACACTTGTTAATGTCTGTCTCTGATTATAACCTTTCTAGTGAGTTTGAAGTAGTATCTTAATATGGCCGTAATTAGCACTTCCTTAATGACAAATGATATTGAATGGCTTTTCATGTGCTTATCAGCTATTCTTACATCTTCTTTGGTGAAATGTCTGCACAAATCTTTTGCCCTTTTAACTGAGTTACCTTATTATTGAGTTGTAAAAGTTTTAAATATATTCTGGATATGAGTTCTTTGTCAAATATATGATTTGCAAATATTTTCCCCAGTCTATAGCTTATCTTTGCATTTTCTTTATGGCATCCTTTGAAGTGTAGAAGTTTTAAATTTTGATAAAGTTCAATTTATCAATTTTTAATTTTATGGGTCATACTTTTGGTGTCATTTCTTTGCTTAACCCAAAATCACAAAGTGTTTGTTTGTTTTCTTCTAAAAGTTCTATAGTTTTTGCTCTTACATTTGAGCTACAAGTTAATATAACAAATTAATTTTTGAGTATAGCATGAATTTAGAGTCTAAATTCATCTTTTTGCATGTGAATATCAAGTTGTCCAGCATTATTTAAAAGATTATCCTTTCCCTATTGAATTCTCATAACACTGTTGCCAAAAATCAACCAAAAATGGATTTATTTCTGGACTCCTAATTCTGTTCCACTGATAAGTATGTCTGTCCCTATACTAGGACTACATTGTCTTGATTACAATAGCATTGTAATGAGTTTTGAAATTGGGAAGTATAAATCATCCAACTTTGTTCTTTTTTAAAAATTGTTTTGGCCATCCTAGGTGTTTGCATTTCCACACGAATTTTAGGATCAGTTTTTTAATTTTCTCAATAAAGCCTGCTGGAATTTTAATAGAGATAACATTGAATCTATAGATCATTTGGGGGAGAATTGACATCTTAACAATACTGAGTCTTCCTGTCCATGAACATAAATTATCTCCCCATTTATTCAATTTTTAATTTCAGTAATGTTTTGTAGTTCTTAGTGTTCAAGTTTTGCACTCTTTTTGTTAAATTTAATCTTAGGTATTTTATTTTTTTCCCATGCAATTGTGAATGGAATTATTTTCTTAATTTCATTTATGTATTGTACATGGCTAGTATTTAGAAATATGATTGATTTTATATATTGATCTTTTATCCTCCAGCTTTGCTGAATTTATTTCTTAGATCTTGTATTTTTTCCCCCACATGTGTGAGTCATTTAGGATTTTCTACGTGCAGCATATGTTGTCTCAGAATACAGACAGTTTTACTTCTTTCTACACAATTGCGATGCTTTTTATTTCTTTCCTTAGCTGACTGCACTGGCTAGAACCTCTAATACAAATGTTGAATATAAGTGGCAAGAGTACACATTCCTGCTTGTTCACAGTCTTAGGGGTAAAACGTTAAATATTTCAGCATTAAGCATGATGTTTTGCCATTAAGCTTTCAGTATTTCATCATACTATTTATAAGATTGCAGAATTCCCTTTCTACTCATAGTTGTTGATAATATATATCAGAAATGAGTGTTGGATTTTGTCAAATGCCTCTTTTTTTTTGCACCTATTGAGATGATAATGTGTTTTTGGTCTTCTATTAATATGATATTTTACATTAGTTGGGTTTTAAGTTTTTTTTAATATATACATTTTTTTTTTTTTTTTTTTTTTTGAGGGCGAGAGAGAGAGAGGGAGAGAGAGCACACACTAGTGGGATAGAGGCAGGGAGAGAGGGAGACACAGAATCCAAAGCAGGCTCCAGGCTTTGAGCTGTCAGCACAGAGCCTGATATGGGGCTTGAACCCACAAACTGCTAGATCATGACCTGAGCTGGTTAGACGCTTAACTGACTGAGCCACCCAGGCACCCCTTCTTTAGTTGGGTTTTTGATATTAAATCAATCTTGCATTCCTGATGTATATCCTATTTATCCACGGTATTATAATACTTCTTATATATTGCTGGGTTCACTTTGTAACTCTTTTGTTGGGGATTTCTTGGTCTATATTTATGAGGGATATTCATCTGTAATTTTCTTTTCTTGTGATGTCTTTGTTTGATTTTGGTATCAGGAGAATAATGGCCTCATAAAATGAGCTGAGAAGTGTTCCCTCTTCCTCCATATTCTGGAAGAGTTTGTGAAGGATTGGTATTATTTTTTCTTCAAATATTTGATAGAATTCACCAATTAATCCATCTGAGCTTTCTTTGTGGAAATATTTATAATGACTAATCCAGTGTCTTTTGTTGTTATAGGCCTATTCATATTTTCTATCTCTTTTTGAATTGGTTTTAGTAATTTGCATCTTTATCAGAAGTTTTTTATTTTATCTAAGTTATTTAATGGCATAAAGTTGTTCATAGTAGTCCCTTATCCTTTTAATTACTGTGAGGACCTTAGTGGTGTCCCTTCTTTCATTCCTAATTTTGATACTCTGTGACTTCTCTCTTTTTTCTTGATCAGTCCAACTAAAGGTATGTCAGTTTTGTTGATCTTTTCAAAAAACCAACCTTTGCTTTTATTGATTTTCTCTATTTTTTTATGTCATTGATTTCCACTCTAATTTTTATTATTTCAGTCCTTCTTCTTGTTTTGGGTTTAGTTGTCTCTTCTTTTCCTGCTTTCTTAAGATAGAAGCTTAGATTACTAATTTGAGATATTTCTTTTTTTCTAATATAGGAGTCTTTTTATCTCCTAAACAACAGGAATTTATTTTCTTACTGTTCTGGAAGCCCAAAGTCCAGAATCTAGGTATCAGCAGACCTGGTTTCTTTTGAGGCTTCTCTTCTTTGTTTGCAGATGGGCAACTTCTGTGTTCTCATATGGCCTTCTCTCTGTCTGTGCATCCCTAATATCTCATTGTGGCTCTCTCTTTTTTTTTAAGAACACCTTTTTTTAGAGCAACTTTAGGTTCACAGCAAAATTGAAAAGAAAGTAGAGATTTCCCTTATATTCCCTGCTTCCACATATGCATAGCCTACCCCACTATCAACATCCCCCACCAGAGTGGTTCACTTTTTACAATTGGTGAACCTACAGTGATACATCATAATCATCCTGAGTCTATAGTTTACATTATGATTTACTTTAGTATGAACATACTATGGATTTGGGCAAATGTTCAATGACATATCCAGCACTATTGTGTCATACAAAATATTTTTACTGCCCTAAAAATCCTCTATGGTCCATCTATATACCCCTTCCTCCTGTCCTCAACCTTTGTCAACCACTGATCTTTTTACTCTCTCCCTAATTTTGTTTCTCCTAGAATGTCATATAGTTGGAATTATACACTATGTAGCCTTTTCAGGTTGGCTTATTTCACTTAATGTTATGCATTTAAGGTTCTTCCATGGCTTGCTACCTCATTTCTGTTTAGTACTAAATAATATTCCATTGTGTAGAGGTACCACATTTTATGTATCCATTCACCTATGGAAGAAAATCTTCAGTGCCTCCAAGTTGTGGCATGAATACAGCATGAATACAGCTGCCATAAATCCATGCATAGCCAAAAGTAAAAACATAAATTTTCAGCTCTTTTGGGCAAATAACAGGGAGCACAATTGCTGCATCATATAGTTAAGAGTATGTTTTGTTTTATAAGAAACCACCAAACTCTTCCAAAATGACCATATCAATTATCATTTCTGCCAGCAATGACTGAGCATTCCTGTTGCTTCACATTCTACATAGTTTTTGGTGCTGTCAGTGTTAACAATTTTTGGTCATTCTAATAGTATAGAGTTGTATTTAATTGTTGTTTTAATTTGCATTTCACTGATGACATATGTGGAGCATCTTTTCATATTGTTTTTATCTTTTCACATTTTTTATTTGCCATTTGTATATCTCCTTTGGTGAGGTGTCTGTTGAAGTCTATGTCCCATTTTTAAATTGGGTCATTTGTTTCTTTTTTGCTAATTTTTAAGAGTTCTTTGTATATTTTAGATAACAGTCCTTTATCAGATGTGTCTTTTGCAAGTATTTTCTCCCAATTTGTGGCTTGTCTTCTCATTCTCATAAAATTGTCTTTTGCAGAGCAAATACTTTTAATTTTAATCAAGTCTAATTAATCAATTATTTCTTTCATGGATTGTGCATTTGGTGTCATCCCATGTGCTTTTACATACTATATTTTTATTTTCATTTCATTAAAAATATTTTCTAATTCCACTTTCTTCTTTGACTCATGGATTATTTAACTTCCAAATATTTATAGATGTCTCAAATTTCTTTCTGTTGTTGAATTCTAGTTTAATTCTGTTGTGAGAAGGGCACATACATTAAATGATTTAATCCTTTTAAATATAAGACCTGTTTGATGGCTTACCATATGGTCTATCATGAAGGATGTTCTATATACACTAAAAAAAGAATGGGTATCCTACTGTTGAGTGGAGTGTTCTAAGGATATCAATAAGGTCAAGTTGGCTGATAGTGTTATTTAAGTTTCCTATATCAATGCTAATTTTCTGCCGAGTTGTTCTACTGATAACTAAGAATACCATATTGAAGTCTCCTATTATTGTTGGATTTTCTATTTTTCTATTTAATTTTGTTTCATGTATTTTGGTGTTCTGTTTTTGGTATGTATATGTTTATAATTGTTATATATTCCTGACAAATTAACACTTTTATCATTATAAAATGCCCCACATTATGTCTAGTAACACTGTTGTCTTAAAGTCTATTTTGTCTGATATTAGTATTGTCATTCCAGCTCTCTTATGGTTACTGTTTGCATGGTATATCTTTTTTCATCCTTTTACTTTCAACCTATTTGTATCTTTTACTTTAAAGTATGTCTGTTTAGTTGGATCTTAGTTTTCTTATTCATCCTGACAGTTTCTGCTTTTAATTGGAGTGTTCAATTCATTTACATTTAATGTAATTGTTAATATTGTTGACTTTATATCTGCCATCTTGCTGTTTTCCATTTATTTCATTTTTTGTTCCTCTGTTTATCCTGTACTGCCTTTATTTTTTACCATTTTATTTAATTTATTATTTTTAATTTACATCCAATTTAGCATATAGTTCAACAATGATTTCAGGAGTAAGATTCCTTAATGCCCTTAACCATTTAGCATACCCCCCTCCCACAACCCCTCCAGTAGCCCTCTGTTTGTTCTCCATATTTAAGAGTCTGTTTTGTCGCCCTCCCTGGTTTTGCTTCCCTTCCTTCCCTTATTTTCATCTGTTTTGTATCTTAAAGTCCTCATATGAGTGAAGTCATATGATGTTTGTCTTTCTCTGACTAATTTTGCTCAGCATAATACCCTCTAGTTCCGTCCACATAGTTGCAAATGGCAAGATTTCATTCTTTTTGATTGCCGAGTGATACTCCATTGTATATATATGCCACATATTCTTTATCCATTCATCCATTGATGGACATTTGGGCTCTTTCCATACTGTGGCTATTGTTGATAGTGTTGCTATCAACATTGAGGTGCATGTTTCCCTTAAAAAAAGCATACCTGTATCCCTTGAATAAATACCTAGTAGTGCAACTGATGGGTCATAGGGTAGTTCTACTTTTAACTTTTTGAGGAACCTCCATACTGTTTTCCAGAATGGCTGCACCAGTTTGCATTCCCACCAGCAGTGCAGAAGAGATCCTCTTTCTCCGCATCCTCGCCAACATCTGTTGTTGCCTGAGTTGTTAATGTTAGCCATTCTGACAGGTGTGAGGTGGTATTTCATTGTAGTTTTGATTTCTATTTCCCTGATGATGAGTGATGTTGAGCATTTTTTCATGTGTCAGTTGGCCATCTGGATGTCTTCTTTGGAGAAGCGTCTATTCATGTATTTTGCCCATTTCTTCCACTGGATTATTTGTTTTTTAGGTGTTGAGTTTGATAAGTTCTTTATTGATTTTGGATACTGACCCTTTATCTGATATGTCATTTGCAAATATCTTTTCCCATTCCGTCAGCTGCCTTTTAGTTTTCCTGATTGTTTCCTTCACTGTGCAGAAGCTTTTAATTTTGATGAGGTCCCAGTAGTTCATTTTTGCTTTTGTTTCCCTTGCCTCAGGAGATGTGTTGAATAAAAAGTTGCTGCAGCCAGGGTCAAAGAGGTTTTTGCCTGCTTTCTCCTCGAGGATTTTGATGGTTTCCTTCTTACATTTAGGTCTTTCATCCATTTTGAGTTTATTTTTGTGTATGGTGTAAGAAAGTGATCCAGATTCATTTTTCTGCTTGTCACTGTTCAGTTTTCCCAGCACCATTTGCTGAAGAGGCTGTCTTTATTCCATTCCACTGATTATTCCTTCCTGCTTTGTCAAAGATTAGTTGGCCATATGTTTGTGCGTCCATTTCTGGGTTCTTTATTCTGTTCCATTGATCTGAGTGTCTGTTTTTGTGCCATCCTGTACTGCCTTTTTATGCAGAAGAGATATTGTATAATGTACCACTTTAATTTCTTTGTTTTTATTTTGTTTTACTTATTTTCCTAGTAATTTCTTATTGTAATATATCTGAATTCATTACAATCTATTTTAGAGTAATTCTAACTTAATTCCACTTAACTATAGAAAATTTACTCCAATAGAACTCCATTTCTCTGTTTTGTAGCCATTATTATTATAAACATTACATTTTCATATGTCATAAGCCCAACAACACAGTTTTATAATTTTTGTTTTTATGCAACTATTATTCAAATTCATTAAAAAAGAGTAATGGAGGGGTGCCTGGATGGCTCAGTTGGTTAAGTGTCTGACTTTGGCTCAGGTTATGATCTCCCAGTCCATGGATTTGAGCCCCATGGACTCTCTCTCTCTCTCTCTCTGTCAAAATTAAATAAACTTAAACAAAGGAGAGTAATGGATATTTTCAACTATCTTTTATATTTTCTATGTAATTGCCATTACTAGTGTTCTATATTTCTTTGTGTGGTTTTGAGTCACCATCTGGTATCATTTCCTTTCAACCTAAAAGACTTCCTTTCTTATTTCTTGTAAGGCAGATTTTCTCACAAGTTCTGTTCTTTGTTTTTCTGGTTAAGGTCTAAATTTTGGGACACCTGATGGCTTGGTCGGTTAGGCATCTGACTCTTGATTTTTGCTCGGATCATGATCTCGTGGTTTGTGAGTTTGAGCACCCCATCAGGCTCTGCACTTCAAAATAAATAAACTTAAAAAAAATCTTTAAGATGTAAATTTTGTTTTCAGTTCTGAAGGATAGATTGCTACATATAGAATTCTTGGCCAATTTTTTTTTCTTTCAGCATTTTGAATATGTCATTCTACAGTCTTCTGACCTCCATTATTTCTGGTAAAAATTCAGCTGATAATTTCATTGTGTTCCTCTGTATGTGAAGAGTTATTTCAGGTCCCAGATTTTCATTTGATCATTTTTATAATGTCTCTCTTCATTTATATTTGATTAGTCGATACAATCATACTTTCCTTTAATTTTGTATTGTTCCTGTTAGTTCTATGAACATATTTGTGATAGTAGTTTTGAAGTCCTTCTCCCTTAGGAGACAGTTTCCATTGACTACTTTTTTTTTCTTCTTTATAGATCCCTCTATCCTATCTCTTTGCATGCTGTAATTTTTGTTGTTGTTGAAAACTATACATTTTAAATAATATGTTGGAACAACTCTAGATTCCAAATCCTCCATCTCAGAGGTTGTTTCTGTTGTTTCTTTTTTATTTGTTTGTTTAGTAACTTACCTGGACTAATAGTGTAGCATCTGTCTCTTTTGCATTTTATAGCTGCTGATATATCTTGTTTTTCTATTTTTTAATCATTGTCTAGGCCAGCTTCCTAAAGATTGCCCCTGAGTCATCATAGCTTAATGGTGAGACAATGATTGATTAGAGGTTGTGCTTACCTTAAGCCAGTAAGACTTCTAACCTTTGCCAGTGGATCTGTGTGTGATTTGGGGAACACATTCCAAATTTAAACAGTTTACAATTCTCACTGACTTTTCCTTTTTGACATGCTTTGTTATATCCCCTTTATGAATGTGCTAGGTTTCACATTCATTTGTCAGTACATGGATAGTTAGTGCCCTCTCCAGTCTACTGAGCACACACAGCTTTCCAGACTACAAAGGGTATGTATGGGCTTATCAAGGCCCACTGTGACTGTCCTATTCCCAAAATTTCCCTGTTAAATTTCTTGCAAGTCTGCTGGTCAATTTCTTGACCCTACCAGTATCAAAACTTGTAGGTAACCAAGGTGTTGGCCTTACCTGGGGCATGTGCTTCATTCCAAATCAAGTTAGCTCTTTCCAGCAGTGGAGCTGCTGGTTTTTAGGATTTTCCTTGCCCTTTTAGAACACCAAGTTAATAGAAACTGAGGGAGGATGTTGTACTCTAAATTGTTTAACCCAGCCACTTTGTTATTATTGAAAATTAAGATTTTTCTTTTGCTTTCTTTTTTTTTTTTTATTAACCATTTGTTTATTTTTGAGAGACAGAGAGAGACAGAGTGCAAGCAAGGGAGGGGCAGAGAGAGAAGGAGACACAGAATCTGAAGCAGACTCCAGGCTCTGAGCTGTCAGCACAGAGCCTGACGTGGGGCTTAAATGCATGAACTGTGAGATCATGACGTGAGCCGAAGTCGGATGCTTAACTGACTGAGCCCCCCGGACACCCCAAGATTTTTCTTTTTGGTACAATGACCATCTTTATAAAGCCTTGCTTTCTTACCATTTATATCAGTTTCCTAAGCCTGTCATGACAAATTACCACAAACTCAGTGGTGTAAAACAGCAGAAATTTAGTCTCTCACAGTTCAAGGAACCAGAAGCCCAAAATCAGAGCATTGCCAGGACTGATTCCTTCTGGAGGCTCTATGGGAGAATCTACTCTATGCCTTGCTCTTAGCTTCTGGTAGCTACCAGCGATCTTTGGCATAACATCATCCCTCCAGTCTTTGTCTCTGTCGACACATGGCCCTCTTCCCAGTATGTCTGTGTACCTGAACCTCCCTCTCCTTCCTTTTATAAAGACACCAGTCGCTTGATTTAGGGTACACCCTGATCCCATATGGCCTCATCTTAACTACATCTTCAAAGACCCTATTTCCAAATAAGGTCACGTTCTGAAGTTACAGGTGGACATGAACTTTGGGAGACAATATTCAATCCAGTATTATTCATTATAATTCATTATAAAGTATCACCCAAAATCAGTATGGTCTCTCTTTTGTGGAGTAGGAGATCTTTTGAAAGATTCATTTGAAAATGAGGAGAATGGTAAAGTAGCACTTGACTTTTTGTTATGATGGTTCCTCGAGTTAAACTAGTTCACACCCTCTTTTTGGGTATTTTATTCACATTGTTAAGAAAAAAGCAGAGAGATATGTGGACAGGAAAGGGTTGGCAGAGCCTTACCCTTCTCAACTCTGACTTGCATGTCTGCTTTTAATCTAGAGCCAAATAACTATCGAACCATGCATGGCCGGGCAGTAAATGGCAGCCAGTTGGGAAAGGATTACATCCAGCTGAAGAGCCTGTTGCAGCCCATCCGGATTTACTCCAGAGCCAGCTTGTATGGCCCTAATATTGGGCGGCCCAGGAAGAACGTCATCGCCCTCCTAGATGGGTAGGTCATATTTTTTAGCAGTTCATATGACACTATTCATAAGTGTAATGGATTAATGTATTTGTATTTTTCCTGGTTACTTGTAGTCTTAAGAAAGATGGAGAGACTTTTTCCATAGTGACTTCCCCAACTCTAAATTAATGATTCTCCATCAAACAGCGGAAGAACTTCTCATCTCTCCAGGCCTTCCACAGTCAGCAGGAGGTGGTGGGACTGGGGAAGGGTATCACAATCTCTTGGGCAGGTTGGAAGGGATTACATTGTTTTAAAAAACACATTTAATATTAAAGCATTTGATTGCATTTTATATTTTTAAAAAGTCAAAATACTATTACTGTATTCTTGTGACCTCTTATAGAAAGTAAACCTTAACATAACCCTAGCCGTTGGAGCTGGATTAAAAATTTGAGAATCACTATTACTACTTGTAGATTCAAGCACTACTTAACTGATAGACTCATTAGTAGGTATTCTAGAGAATTGCTACCATGTGATTGCTTTGACTGAATCTAATAATCATTTTAAGCATTGGTTATGGATGAGGCACTATGCCCAGTCTTGCTGGTGGGCCAGGCCCAATTGAACCCATGCAGGTTAGGTCCAGTTATATAGGGTTAAAGGGAATGTCTGAGAGAATGGTATGAGGAAGGCTGAAGAAGAGGAAGGCTGTATGTTGAATCCAAGACCCAAAGTGGAGATGTGACTTAAGCAGGAAGGGTGGGAACTATGAAGTGGGGAGAGTCAAAAGTTCCCCCAGAACACAGAGTATGCACCAAGACCCACCTGTTATGTGCCATCCTGTCATACTCTGGGATGAATATGGTTACTCCTGAGAATTCAAAGATGAGTAAGACATTTTCCAGTGAAGTGCACGTTCTAAATGAGGTTAGATAAATGCCATATGAATACAAAGAGAGATTATCTGAGGAGAGAAACCTTTGGCTAACCTCCAGGATGGCCCTTGTGACTTAATGGCTCTTAGAACTCTCTCTCCTCCTTTTGTGGTGCCCTAGTCTTGATCTAAGGTAATTAACATAGCAGACATTATTGAAGGTTTGGGAAAGCATACAGATTTACAGTGTAACAACATTAATAACCTGAAATTTAATTTTAGGCACTTTCCTTTTTACGAAGAATCCCTAAGTCCTTACTTCAGCTCTCCTTTCCCCATCCTTCTCTTTTCTCCCCTTGTCTCTCAAGAGCAACTTCCCCTTTTTCTTACACAACAATTTCATGATTTTGGCTCCTACCCACAAATTCAGCTCTTGGTTTCCTTTTGCATACTTTCACTGAACTTTAAAATTACTCTGTGTGTTTGTGGGGGGGGGGGGTTGTGATGGAAATAGGTTGATTTCATTTTATGTATTACAATTGAGGAATAAGAATCACATGTATAGAACTTTATTCATAGTTCATAATATATAATAAAGCAAGGTGTGTAACTATCATTTTAATCCATGTAGTTATTCTTTTGGATTGTCCTTTTTCCGTAATGATTTCATCAATGTATTATTTCATGGTACTGAAATGCCTTTTCACTAACATGGCCTACAGGGTCAATTCACTCATCCTGCAAACGTTCCTTGAGTAACTGCTATGTTCTGGGTGTTATGTTCAGAATTAGGAATGTAATCATAAACAAAAACAGATAATTTCTCTGCCTTCATGGAGTATACAGTATGGTAAGGGAGACATGGAGATTAATTAGCTGATCTTAAAATTAAGACAATAACAAGGAGAGGAACATGGTGCTATGAATGACTATAAAGGCTGGGATTTAACTGAGTTAGGAGGTCATGGAATATGGAGTCCACTTCCCCATACATCCAAAAACTAATAGGACTCCAGAGAATAGAGAAAGTCATTTAGGGAAAAGGAAAGGTACTGATAAGAACTTTAAAAAATTTTATATGCCAGAAAAAATGGAAATTTATCTTTATTAATGTGTATGTAATAAATATACAGTGAATTATAACTTGAAACACATAAACATTCCCAACAACTCAACCAACAATAACAAAAATGTCAGCACTCTAAATTACCAGCTCTTTTCCAATCCTCCTGGTTATACCGATATAGTTTTACATAGTTATGATCATTCTACATGCATCATTTTGAGTTCTGCATTTTTTATTCATTGCTTTATGTTGCCCTTTTATTATTTCTACATAGTTTTCATATTTGTCATTCTTAATAGCAATGAAATATTCCATTGCATTAATGTACCAAAGTCTGCTTAAAAATTCCCTCACTGCTGGGCATTTGGGTTGTTTCCAGTTTTTGTCTGTAATATATAGCACAGCTATAAACATCTTTATACAAATAGGTTTTTTATTTCTTTTGAATTATATCCTTGGGCTATATTCCAAAAAGTTGTGTTTCTGGGTCAAAGTATATGATAATTTTTATGGCTTTCATATTTGTTGCCAAATTTCTTTTCAGAATGACTTCACCAGGTTGTAGGGCAGCAGTGTATTAGTATATCTTTTCCCCCAATACCCCACAGCAATGACTATAGTCATTTTTATTCATTTACTCTAGTTTAATTAATGCAAGACTATGCCACATGGCTGTTTAAATTAGAATTCTGTTAACTATGAAAAGAACTGAACATTTTCCAAATCCTTAGGTTGTCTCCTTTCCCGCTATCCCACGTTTGGTTAATGACACCATAACCATTTGCCCGAGGTGCGGACCAGGAGGCCATTTTACATTCATTCCTCTATTTTGTTCACATACTCCATTAGTTAGTTTTTAAGTTCTGTTATTTCTGACTTCTTAGTATCACTCACATCCCAGCTTCTTCTCATTTTTATTTTAAACCTTATCATTCTTTCTCTTAAATAGTTTTTCTATATGTAGTCTCAGACTCTAATTATTTCTCCATATATTTCTTCTGAGTAGTTTTCTCTTCTTTAATACAGCATGTGGTCAAATCACTCTTGCTTGAAATCCAAACACTTTCACATGCACCCCTGGCCTGTAGGGTCTAGTGCCTGCCTCACTTTGCAGCTAGGAATCAGCTATACCCCCTGTGCACAATCTGCCCTTAACTACATCAAAGTATACCTATGCCCCTTTTTAGTTTGTGTAATTTTCTTTGGAATATCACTCTCTACTCTCATTTTTCTTCTTTCCAATAGGTCTTCTCTGACATCCTCAGGCAGAATTTCTTACCACCGCCTCTGTCTTTATAATAGCATTTTTAATTTTTTTTCTCTAGCACTTATCAAATTGATGATAAATTATTTATTTATATATCTGCCTTCCCTAATAGACTGTGGACTAGGATCAGGACATGGTCTATATTTTACTCATTTAGCCTCAGAACTTATGAATACTGTAGGTGTCTTATAAATGCTTATTGAATGAATGTTGACTTATTCAACAGCTGGTTCTAAATTCATTGATCTAAAAGCAGTATGCATAAATGTGATTGTGAAGCATTGTAAATCATTGTATAGTAATTTAAATAAATTATGGTGATTTATATAAATCATAATCATTAGCTTTAGCTTTACAGAACCAGTTTTAAGCTTTTTTTCTTAGGTAGTTACAGGACTAAACAGGAATATCTTCTCAGGATATAACTTCACTAGGACAGCAATAGAAACATGAAGTCTCATGTTTCTTCAGGGACTAACATATTGCCTGGAATATGAGAAATAGTTCATAAAATGCTTGTTTTATTATTTCCATTTCCTCATTGGTGAACTGGCCTTTTTTTAGTCAGTGATTTGTATCTAAAGTGTAAGAATTGTTCTTTAGGGTTATATCAGTTTCCTGTTTCTCTTTTGTAAACTTGTATGCAACATCTATATAATGATAATTTTATCTGAATCTATTGCTTTTCTTGTTACTTTGAAACATGTTTTTGTTTTTTCAGAAGTTTATTTTTATTATAATTGTTCTTGTCTACTTTCTTGTTGATAGCCTTTGCTATTTATTCCCTTATTCATTTAGGATAAAGTTACTATCTAATTTTCATCTAGGCTTTCTAATGTTTTAATTTCCCAGCTCTTTTAACTTACAAAGTTTTAACAAAGTTGGAGTTTGTTGCTGTAACTGCTACAGAGTAAGGACCTAATCTATTTTTGGTTAATGTGGCAGTGTGAAGAAAAGCAGATATTCAGTGAAATAGTGTTTATTGAGGCTCTTTTTGAGGCTTTTAAATCCTAGTGAGATGACTACTAAATTTCCACCTCAACATATATTGAACACCTACTTTGTATTTGATCCTTGCTTAAGTGCTGAGTATATATTGAAGAAAAAAGTCAACGTGTTTCTTACCTTCTTGGAGCTTAGCAAGAGAGCCACAGTAAATAAGAAAATGAATTATTACAAAATATGTGTAATTCTGTGAAGGAAATGATCAAGATGACTGGGGTTGAGGGTCTATTTAGACAAGGTGATCAGAAAAGACTTATCTGAAGAATAATTTATTTAAACCAAGAACAAAAGAATGAATGGGAGGCAAATGTTCAGAGTAGAGGGAAGAAAGTTCTAAATAGAGGTTCTAGGTCATGTTTTTCAATGACCTGAATCAGAAATAAGGATAAGACATTTGAGGAATAGAAAGATGAACAGTATAGTGAGAAAAAGAATGGTAGATAGGCCAGGACCAGATCATTACTGGGCTGTGTATACCATGGAAAAGAAGTTGTATATTTTATTCTATGAGCAATGAAAAATCATTACAGAGGTTTTTAAAAAAATTTTTGACGTTTTTATTTATTTTTGAGAGACAGAGGGAGACAGAACATGAGCGGGGGAGGGGTAGAAAGAGAGGGAGACACAGAATCCAAAGCAGGCTCCAGGGTCTGAGCTGTCAGCACAGAGCCTGACATGGGGCACGAGCCCACAAGCCACAAGATCATGACCTGTTCCAAAGTCAGATGCTTAACCAACTGAGCCATCCAGGTGCCCCATGACAGAGTTTTTGTAAGAGCAGTGACATCTACTGTATTCTTTGTGCCAAATAGATTTCAAGGTACAAAAGTAAGCGATCAGAAGAGCTCAGCATGAAGACTGTTTCACTATAAGACCATGGTAGATTGGGTTAAGGTAATGGCCGAAGAGATGGAGAGAAGTTAAGGTAGACATGATTTATTGATGGGTATCTCAGCAAGGTAGGGATGAGAGAATTGATAAAGGATGAATTCATCCTTTTGGAAGTTAACATCTCTTTCAAGGGCCATCACATGCAGAAAAGGGAGCCTTTCAAAAGGAAGTTATACCAAGAGGAACACACATTCATATTCATGAAATACTATCTCTAGAGAAATAAAAGATGGCTTTAAAATTATTGGGTGTGCTTCACGTTCAGGATAGTGATCTGAGGACAAGCTGCATTTCCTTCTAGAACCACCATCCCAATTCCTATTAAAAATTGATTTAAAAAAAAAGTTCGTAATAACAAACACACAAAAAAGGGATCAGAAGCTGATGAGAGATTTTTGATAGATTTCTATAAGACAGTAAACAGATGGAAGCCTGTTGACAGATTAAGCAGAATGAGGAAGTGGCAACCCAGACAACATGGGCTCTGGGAAAAGATAGCCAATCCATCTTGCAGAAGGCTGAGAGTCAGGAGGGTTTGGAGTGAGAAAAGGGGACCAAGCCAAGGGGTTTATATTAAATTCTGTCTGCAGTGGAACTACACTTACAGTTCATCTCTCCCTTCCATTATTTTAAGTCCCCTAACCTGCCAATATAGAGCAAAGACAACTCAATCTATCATCTCCAAGCAAATCCCTTCACCAAAGAAATTGAAAGGATAACCTAGGGATGAGCTAGTATTGCTAAGATAGAGATATTCCTGCATAATAAAACACTAAGATAAAGCACTATGGGATACCCTAGCCCAAAAGCTGTCTATGCCCTACTGTACTCCCCCTCTAAAGTGAAATGTGTTGGTGAACAAGTTCTGCCCATAAAATAGAGATCCCAGTGAAAGGAGAGACTTACCTAAAAAGCCCAAATATTCAACAGCTGAGAAAAATCTGTTCATGCTACCAGAAGAATTTACTTAGTCCCTAACTTTTAAATATGAATAGATAGCCAAAGACCACAAGACATGAGAACAAAACCAGTAGAGGGGCGTCTGGGTGGCTCATTCAGTTAAGTGTCCAACTTTGGCTCAGGTCATGATCTCACAGCTTGTGAGTTCGAGCCCTGTGTCAGGCTCTGTGCTGACAGCCCAGAACCTGGAACCTGCTTCAGATTCTGTGTCACCCTCTCTCTCCTCTGCCCCTCCCCTGTTTGTGCTGTCTCTCTCTATGTCTCCCAAAACTAAATAAACATTAAAGAAATTTACAAGTGAAACCAGTAGCATGAAGGAGAAAACCCAATAAACAAACAAGCAAACAAACAAACCCAGGAAGAATCATAATTCAAGACCAGAATTTAAAAAATAAAAACCTCTAATTAGTATCCTCATAAAGATATAGGAAGCTATTGTACTTAAAGAGTAAAAACACGTTTCTGTGAAAAAAGTACCATCAGAACAAAAAGATATCTTTTGAAACTAAACATAATTGCTGAAATTAAGTCCAATAAAGGTTAGACAATGATTTCTTGGGTACAACACTAAAAAGATAAGTGATAAAAGAAAACATTGATTAATTGGACCTCATCAAAATTAAGTTTTGTGCATCAAATGACACTATCAAAAATGTAAACACACAGAATGGGAGAAAATATTTGCAACTCACATAACCAATAAGTGACCTGTATCCAAGATTTATATAAAGTACTCTTACAAATTAGCAATAAAAAGACAAATAGCCTATTTTAAAGATGAGCAAAAGGGACTTGGACAGACATTTCTCCAACGAAGATATACAGATGGCCAGTAAGCACATGAGTGGATGCTTAATATCATTAGTCATTTAGGGAAATACAAATCAAAATCACAATGAGATAACACTTCAAATCCCCTGGGATGGTCAAGATTAAAAAGACATACAAGAATAAATATTGGAGAAAAGAAAAAGAATACAAATTGGAGATGTGGAGAAACTGGAACCCTCATACACTGCTGGTAGGAATGTAATATGGTGTAACTGCTTCAGAAAACAGTCTGGCAATTACTCAAAAGTTTAAACACAGAGTTACCATTATGATTCAGCAATTCCACTCCTAGGTATATACCCAAGAGAAACAAAATGTGTGTTCATAAAAACATGTATACAAATATTCATAGTGGCATTATTCATAATAGCCAAAAGGCATAAAAAAACAAAATACCCATAACTGATGAATGCATAAATGAAAAGTGGCATATCTCTACACTGGAATATTATTGGACAATAGAAAGAAATGAAATACCAATATATGTCACAACATGGATAAACCTTGAAGACATTGCTAACCGAAAGATGCCAGTCACAAAAGGCCCTACATTGTATGATTTCCTTTATATGGAATGACCAGAATAGGCAATCTATAGTTATAAAAATAGATTAGTGGTTGGGTAGGGCTGGTGGAGCTTGTGGGAAAATGGAGAGTGACCACTCATAAGTATGGAGTTTCTTTTTGGAATTAAATATTCTAGAATTAGATTATGTATAATTCTATAAATATAACTTATTGAGTTGTATACTTAAAGAGTACACTTAAATAAATTTCTATTGAATCATATCTTCAAAAAGCTTTTAAAAAGAATTCTTTTAAAGAAGTGGAGGATAAAATCAAGAAAATCTCCCATATGCAGAGCATTAGACAGAGATGGAAAATTTGAGATAAAATATTACTGTTTAGAGGATCATTTCAGGATACTCAAGCTGTCTTATAGAAGATCCAGATACAGAAACAAAGAAGAAAATTGTGGTTACAGAAAAGAAGGAAAATTTTATAACTTTTATAATGTAAAAGTAAAGGAACAAGTGACAGAAAATAGATGATGGAAGTGGAGAGAAGAAATAAATCATACAAGGGCTGATATCTCAGATAATATATGTGGAGTCAGAAAATATTGTGTAAACCACTGAAATAATAAACAAGGAGGTGGAGAAATGGGGTCTCAGTAAACCAAGAACAATGAGTTAACTCTTGGTTAGAAGGATTTAAGGTAGCATTTCCTTAAATATGTTCTGGTGAATATCACTTTTTGTAGGATATTAACATTATGTTGGGGGAGGGGGTAATAAAACATTCCATGCCCAAGTAAGTTTGAGAAATACTGGGATACACAAATATATTTTTGTGTATACACTTCCCAACACCTTTAATACATTAGTTTACATCCTGAATCTCCAAGAAGGGGATTTAGCATGCAAAATTTCTTTTTTTTTTTCTTTTCTTTTCTTTTTTTTTAGATTCAGGAAGAATTTTTGTCAATGGATGTAGAAATTTCAGAAATCTCCACTAACCACAATTGAATCTACAAATTCCATGAACTATCCAGAAGACATATACCCTAGGTTTTTTTTTTAATGATTTTTTTTTCAATATATGAAGTTTATTGTCAAATTGGTTTCCATACAACACCCAGTGCTCATCCCAAAAGGTGCCCTCCTCAATACCCATCACCCACCCTCCCCTTCCTCCCACCCCCCATCAACCCTCAGTTTGTTCTCAGTTTTTAAGAGTCTCTTATGCTTTGGCTCTCTTCCACTCTAACCTCTTTTTTTTTTCCTTCCCCTCCCCCATGGGTTTCTGTTAAGTTTCTCAGGATCCACATGAGAGTGAAACCATATGGTATCTGTCTTTGTATGGCTTATTTCACTTAGCATAACACTCTCCAGTTCCATCCATGTTGCTACAAAGGGCCATATTTCATTCTTTCTCATTGCCACATAGTACTCCATTGTGTATATAAACCACAATTTCTTTATCCATTCATCAGTTGATGGACATTTAGGCTCTTTCCATAATTTGGCTATTGTTGAGAGTGCTGCTATAAACATTGGGGTACAAGTGCCCCTATGCATCAGTACTCCTGTATCCCTTGGGTAAATTCTTAGCAGTAGTACACAAAATTTCTTAAACTTATTTGATCAGAGTCTTATTTTAAGAGACCATCTTGAGAGACTCGTGTACACTAACGTATTTGGACTACACTGACTGGGAAAGTGAACCCTGATTTAGGTGAGGGATGGCAGTAGAGCAGACAATAACAAAAGAATTACTATTTGGAGAATTCAGAACGTGGACCACTTTAATAGTCGAGTTATCAGTGTACTTGCTTCCATTTTTTTCCTCTCCAATCTATTCACCACTCAGTTGTCAGAAAATCTTTTACAAACATATAATTCACATAATGTAAGTCTCTTGCTAAAGACTCTTTAATGACTTGTCATTGCTCTTAGAATAAAATTTAACGTCCTTATCACATCTGACAAGGCTCTATAATGAACATTCTGGCTGCTTCCTAGCTCTTCATTCTTATTTTCTCCATTTTTCCCTTTTTCTTACTTCACTCAAGCCTCACTGGCTTTGTATGCACTAAGCTTCTCTTTATTTGAGGGCTTTCACAAGTGCTTTTCTTTCTAGGGTGTTCTCTCTGCTTGCCACATGGCTGGTTTCTCCTCATCTATCAAAGACCTTTCTTGTGTAATTTAGCTAAGTAATTCTCTATCAGCATACTCTGTTGGTTTTCTTTATGGCATTTATCATAGTTTAAAACTACATATTTATTTTATGTTTATTTGTTGGTAAAGATTACAAACTCCCATTATGAGGATGGGAAGTATGTCTGTTGTATTTACCAATGTGTATGTAGTGCTGGCAAAAAGCCTAATGCATAGCAGGTGCTCCAATTTGTTGAATAAATGAAAATGGCAGTTATCCTAACATCTACAGAGTAGCTAGTGGAATATTCTAACCTGAATCTATGCTAGAAAAGAAAGCTAGACAGGTCCTTTAGCTCCCATGGCAGCCCAAAGAGCTGTGGAAAGCATTCTAATGTGGGCAACAAGGATAAAAGCAGAAGAGAATTAGGCAGCAAATAATGGCCTTCTCCATCACAGCAGACCACATGATCTATGCTATATGCTCAGTGGTCTACAAACCAGAAACAGAAAAATTGCCTTTTTATGTCCAGAATTTCTATCTTGAGTTGTGTCAAATTCTTCTACTAAGTCTAATGCTGATTTATGGACTCCACTTAACACTTCAAGCATAGATAGTAATGAAGGCTCTATAGGTAAAGATGAAAACCACTCTGTGTTCGTATTACTGGGGTCCCATTATGACTTTTGTGAGCTGTATGCATGTTTTTTACTTCATGGGTCCCTTTCTCCATAAAGACATTGAAACAACAGTCTGTTTTCTACTATGGTGAGTAGGATTAGGGAAAAAATAGCAGGATGGTGAAGAGCATGCACTTTGTAACTAGATGACACCCAGGTTAGTGACTCATTAGGTCATCTTGAGGAATTGTATAGAATTTTATAGAGGAGAAGATCTCAATCTTCTCCTCTATAAAATGGAACTAATTAAATTACCTACTCTTTATTTTGTTTTTGTTTTTGTTTTTAATTTATTTGAGAGAGAGAGAGAGAAAGTGGGGGAGAGGACAGAGGGAGAGAGAGAGGGGGGATCTTAAGCAGGCTCCATGCTCTGTGCAGAGCCCGATGTGGGACTTGATTCCATGACCCTGGAATCATGACCTGAGCCAAAACCAAGAGTCAGACGCTCAATCTACTGAGCCTATTTCTTAGGTTTATTGCAGAGTTAAATGAAATAATGAAGTTAAAGTTCTTGGCGCAATTGACACCAAAAGGAATATCAGCCATAATTGTTAAGAATAAGTATATTTCAAGGATGGAAAGGTGGGTTTTTTTCCTGTTTTATTTGCACATAACTTTATGTAGCTTTCCTAGAAGTTTAGAGAATTGAGTTGAGATGGAAACGAGAAAGATTAGTTACAAAAACATGTCAGGATAATGAGGGTGATCACAGCTCCACCTCCTGCATAGAAACCACCACATTCTCATTTGGAGTGAGAAGATGCACAGCTGGGGACAATTTGGTGTACAGGGTAATTATTACAATGTTATTCCTAATAATTGTTCTGTTTTATTTCAACTGTGAAAGAGTTATATGACTTGACCAAACTACAAGAGGAGAGAACAATTTATTCCTCTTAGTTCCTAAGAAGAGAGTTTCCATCTCTGCCTCTAGAGAGGAAAGGCCCCCAGCAGCTGTTCAGTACTCATTAACAAGGAAGCATTGGCTACTGCAAGGGTCTGCTCCCTAGCTAAGCATTGTGTTAGCGACTACTACTACTAAACTTTCTTTCTTTTATTTTTTTTTCTGGAAAGGACTTCTTTCCTGATTAGAGAAACAACCCAATTCCTTCCCTAAGCCCAAGGCTATCAATTATTGCCATTATGATGAAGGATGTTTTTCTCTTCCTCCAGAGTCAGAGAAGTCAGATGGGGATTAGAAAAAACATTGAAGAAGGAGGCTAGAGTCCTGGGGCATAGACTTAGATTTGACACAGATGGTCTTGGAAAATATTCTTCTTCACTTCCTTTTTTTCCATTTCTTTTCTCATTTTTTTCTTCTTCTACTGTCCCTTAGAACTCTACTTTCTCTTCCAAGAATGGCCTACCCTAACAGGTGCTACTAAGATCAGAATTTGTCAAAGGTATGCACTATGGTCCTGCTGCATTAGAAGCACCTAGAGAGTTTCTTTAAAATGCTGCATGTTTCTTAAGGTCCAGTGCATACCTACCAAACCAGAATGTTGGGTGATGGGACCTAGATAGGATTTTGAACAGCAACTCCAAGGCATCCTTTGCACACCAAACCATGAGAATCACTACCTTTTAGTATAGGAGAATGAGTTTTAATATCTTTGTTTTACAGATAAAGGAATAGAGGTGCACAGATGTTAAATTATTTACCAAACTCACATTTATTGAGTGTCAACAGTATACCGGGCAGTACCCTTGTTCCTTCATATTATCTTGTTAATCTTCACAAGGCCTTTGAGAAATAGGTGCTGTTACCTTCCATTTGAAATGGTTTAGGGAGATTAAACAACATGCCCAAGGCCACATGGCTCATAAGCTATGCAGCCAAGTCTTAAATCAGATACCTGTCTGACTCCTTGGGCCTGTGGTCTTTCTACTCTATGGTACTTTTTTCTTGAATCTTCATTTTTTAATAGAGCCACATGATCTAGCATACTAGAAAAAATAGAATCCTTTCCCACCTTAGTTCAACACTGTTCACTCTTCTGGACTCAGCTTCATACCAAGGCTTGAGCTTTTGGAAAGTTTAGTTTTACATGTGAAATTTATCATGACATCTTGATGCATTTTTCCTTCTTCCCACCAGGCTCCACAGCCAGGGCAAATCATATCAGGCCTTCTTTGCTTGAATCCAAGCCTTTATGACTTCCTTAGCAACATTTTAGACAGTCAAGATGTGTCTATAATAACACTCCCCTAACCAGCACCTTCCAGCTCCAACCATAGCCTTCCAGATCTGTTTCAGTATCTTCTCTCATCATCCCCCAGTCCACTGCCAGTTGCCTTCATTTTAATCAAGCAAACTTATTTTGCCCTTATATATTATTATCTCACATCTGCCTCCATTTTGTTCCAAACATGGTCCTATAGCCTCCCTCCTTTTAACTCCCCATTAGCAGCAAATAGGCTTCATCCTGGGGGCCAGTTCCAGGTAAGAGTGCCTGGCAACATGTCTTGAGAAGGATTCTTAGGTCAATTGTCAGATTAGTGAGACAGTATTGAGATCTATTACCAATATCTTCCATGGGCTCAGAAAAAGGGGGCAGCACTATACACATCACAAGTTTGCTATCTTTACATGGTTAAAACAAGGGCTTTAGACTCAGAACTAGGTTTGAATCTCAGCTCTGCAACTTATTACCTGGGTGATCTGGAGCACAGTTTCCTCATCTATAAAATGAAAGTGATAATACAGAACTTACAAGGCTGTACATTATGTAAACCACTTACCAAATGCCTGTTAATCAATAAATGATAGCCAACTTTTTTTTTCCTTTTTTTCATTCAAGTTTGCCCTTAAATTAAACCTCATGGATGTGACTTTTATTGGCAAGAAAGATTGGTTGAAGAATCTCATCCATCTCAAGTTCCTGTATATTAAAAGCTCTATAAATCTATCAAATTGAAGGAATTGTAAGCCAGAAGGGAAGCCTAAGTAGAGAGTTGCACTAGTTATTAAAGTCAATGAACATATAGCCATGCTATTTATCAGCTTACTGCCCATGTAATATTATATATAAATAGGAGTGGGGAGAAAAAGAGAAGTGAGGGAGAAAGAGGAAGAAGGAGGGAGGGAGGGAAAGAGAAAGAAACAGAAAGAGAAAGAGATGTATTAATATATCATTTGTTCTATGCAGTGTCTAGTATATATAGCTCAATATATAATTAGCCATGGAAAAGTAAGTGGCTTTGGACCAAATAGAAGATGCCTGGTTTGCTGTAACTCAAGATGAATAATTTTCTCACAGGTTTTTCCTAGGCTTTGTGCAGAATGGCTGTCATATCTTATTCATGCTAGTTACATAACCAAAGTTCTCTTTGTGGACAAGGGAAAAAAGATCATACTGCCACAGTCATATTGAAGTTTGTACCTATTTTAGACATCCAGTTCCCTGTGAAGGATTTATCCTCCTTCCTGGGAGCAAAATTCAGAATCCAGTTTTTAGGGTTGCATTCTGTGGTCCAAAAGTAAAAATCAAACCCCAAAGACCATGAGTAAAGATGTGCCTTATTATAAGAGAGAGCTGTGATATGCCCTGGGAGAGAAGGCTCAACAATATTTCAGATACGTCATATGTGCAGGTGGATAACAAAGGAAAGAAATTCTCCCAGATTTGGGATCTCTTGGGGGAGGAAAGGAACTCTCACAATGAAAGGGGATATTTTGTTCTTTTCCATAGCAGCAGATTGGCTCCAATGGGAAAGATCCTCCCAATACTGAAAGGTCTGCCTGGCACTGGCCAATTTCCTTTGATATAAGTCTTTGCCCTTTCCCTCTCTTATCCTTTGCACAACTAGGTGTCAGCATGAGGGCAGACATCTCTTGTTCTCTGAGATAATCATCCAGGATTTCTGTCTTCATAATTCAGGTGTGGAGACATCCAACTTTGGAAAACCAAGATCTTCCCCTTTTGTTATTCACATCCTGGGTCATCTTTTACTTATACATTCATAGACCTAAATCTAGGGATTAGAATGGAAGTAGATGGCTGAAAATCCTTGGATAATACCAGACACTAAACGGAATTTCACTTTCCCAGTGGTATTTCACTCCTGACAGCACTAGTCTGTGTGCATGTTATTCCACCTCTAATATTACCATTGCTGAGCATTCTGCAGCTGTGTTGAAGTCACTCATTTATGTGGTTTGGGCTAGTTTCTGAGAAACACGCAGAACTAGAGAGCAGAAGAATCCATCAATGTTAAATTTGAACAAAGAAAATGATGATCTTTTTGGACTTGTTACCTTCCACAGTGCCAATATAGATATAAAAACAAAGTATAGAAATGATACAGATATAGGGTAGTTACAGAGAGCCCTAATTTTCAGGGAAGGAGCATGGGGGTGGGGGGAAGCCCCCAGACTCAGTAATGTCTATTCCTTGGGGTTTTGTCTAATTAATTTCCTTTATGTGTTATTTCTGTGGTTGTTTTTTGTATTTTAGTTTTAAAAATATATATCAAAGACTTCTGAAAACAGAACATTTCCCTCATTTGAGATAAGTTTTTTATACTTCTCAAAAAATAAGGGTATGTTTGGTCATCTTAGTAGTATTGGGAAATGCATATTTTGTTTGACATTATTTGTGAATTAGATTTTTGCTCCTCAGAATAAGTGTAGAAATGCTTCCATATGTTTGAAGTTGGTTTCATCATTTGGCTAGGAGGGAAAAAGGAAGAACGTAGTTTATAGCAATTTTCATGTGAATACATATTTAATAATGGCATTTCCTCAAAGTTAGCTAAAACAGCTTTTCTATTGCTTCAATATACTACTAAAGATAATAATATCGTTTGTTTCTAAATATTACATTGTAATTGAAATATTCTTTAAATATAATGAAACTAAACCATATTTTACTATTTTGATTTCTTATACAAAATATGATCTTAAGTGAGGATCTGACTTTAATTTTTTCCCCCAAATAGCCACAAATCACATAGCATCATTAAAAAAATGCTTCAGTTTTTCATATACTAAAATTCTTTTCCATGTAATAAATTCGTATGTATAACTTAAAAAAATTGTTCTGTGCCATAGGTCTCCTTACTAATTCCTAATCTCTTTATTAGTTCCTAAGATCTCCTTTCTAATTCCTAGGAATGTTTTAATAATTGTGGGGTTTATGGTATATTTTATTATATGGTAGATCAAATAAATGTCCCCTCATTATTCCATTTTTTAAGAATATTCTTGGCTTCCTCGAGATGAATGTTAGAATGATTTTTCAAAGTTTCAAAAATATCTGCTGGGTTTTTTTATTAGAATTTCATTAAACCCATAAATTAGTTTAGGAAGGATAATTGATTTTCCTATCCAGGATCATGGTAGGTCTTTTCCTTTATTCAATTTAAAAATATTTCTCTGTAAACTATAATATTCTATATAAGGGTCCAATATATTTTATATTTAATTATAGATTTTATAGATTTTCTTTGAGGAATATGGGGTAGGTTGTGGGGGGAGAATATTAGCCTTACTTTGAATGTTCCTAACTCTAGTTTTCCCACTCTTTTTATACTGCTACTTTTAATAATGGAAAGTTACTTAAGGACTTAATTATCAACCTATAGCAGAACAAACTATCCAATACATATGAGGATCCCCAGATTATAGTATCATGAAGAACAAGTTTCCAACTTTTAAGACACCAAATTAGATGAGTTCTTATTTTTTAATTTTTTAATTTTTTTTTTTTTTTTTTGAGAGAGAGAGAGAGAGAGAAACAGAGTGCAAGTGGGTGAGGGGCAGAGAGAGAGGGAGACACAGAATCTGAAGCAGGCTCCAGGCTCTGAGCTGTCAGCACAGAGCCCCATGTGGGCTGGAACTCCAGAGCCAGGAGATCAAGCCCTGAGGCAAAGTTGGACACTTAACCCACTGATCCACCCAGGCACCCCAGGTGTCTTCTTAATTGCCTACCCAGCCCAGACCCTTTTAGCCAAGCAGGGCATTGATGATTTTTTTTCCTCCTAATTTTCTTGTGAATGCATAGCTGTTATCATCAGTGACTATTTACTTCCAGTTCTTTGAGGCATTTTCAAGAGAATTGGAATATATTCACCAACATCAGCATCAAAAGTCTGTTCCTGGGTTGCCCATCAACTTCTTGAGTGCTCCATCAGTGTTACTCGGTGGGTCTTTTTTCATTCTTACATTCCAAGCCTCCCATCTCTCTGCAGTCATCTCCTTCCTGTTTGTCCACAGCAGTACCTTTCACATTTACCATAGCCAGAGTGATCCTTCCTGAAACTCAAATCTGATCCTGATACTCCCTCATTTGTTTAGACACAGGATAAATCCAACAAATATATGTGAAGAAAGAGCCAGCTGTATTTTGCAATATTATGTTGGGTACTAGTCCTACAAAGATAAATGGGAGCTGAACTTGTACCTAGTTGTTAAGGGGGAGAGACCAGACTTGTTAGCATCATAGGCTAGCAGCTAGTGACCTGACCAGCCTGACTTCCTGTCATTCCCTTACCTGTCCTCTAACATCCAGTCATGTTGGACTCCTGAGAACACACCACCTTGCTTCTACCTTGCTTTGCTCAGGCTGTTCTTATGTCTGGCCTGCTCTTCATGGCAAAATCCTACCCTTCTTTCAATGCCATATTCAGTATCATGTGCAGTATAAAGCTTTTCTCAATGTTTATCTCTCTTATAACACCACAGAAGGTAGAGCTAACTGCTCCCTTGACTTGCTGTCCCACAGCAATTAGTTTGTACGAGTAGTACAGCAACAGAAACTCTGATAGCTGATGGTCTCTGGGTCTTTCTCCTTGGCTTTAGGGTGGTTGTAGTATGGCAGAGGCCCCTGGTCAGTCGCTTTTGATACCTGCTTCATCATATTCTCTTACAAATAGGCATGAAATGCTCAAGTCTGAGAGGAAGCCAACAAGCAAAGAAGGCAAATTGCTAGTATTTTCTCAAGGCAAGAATTCAACTTATTATTATTTATTTATTTATTTTTTTTGCATCTTAGAGTTCTACTGTACTTCTTGGCCTCAGTGAAAACAGCTTGGAGGCAGCATAGAATCCTTGAAAGAGGGTAGGGCTTGGAGTCAGAGAACCTGGGTTTAGTCCACACTAGCTCTATGAATTTGAGCAAGTCACATAACCTCTACCAGATTCAGCCTTCTGCACCATAAATCAGAAATATTCACTACGTTCCAGGTGGTTTTGAGGCTATGTGAAATTATATCTACAAGAAGCTAAAAAACATCTTATAATGATAAATCGCTATAAATGTTAGTGTTATTTTTATTATGGTTATTTTATATGTAAATTAAGACAATTTTACATAAAATATTTCTATTTTCAAAATTTTCCAGCTTGTATTTATTGCTTTGCTTCGTCATGCACTGCTTCCCAAGAAGTGCTACTAAGAGGGGTGGCATAACTCCATAAAAATGGGCTGTTTGGGATGTCTGGAGACACTCTTTCTCCAGCCAGGAGAGAAGTTAGTAATTCGTATAATGGAATCAATAATAACCATCTTACCAAGCAAAAGAGTTTTGAGAATTATAAGAAATAACACATGTGAATGGCTGGTACTAAGTACGTACTCATTCCCTTCAATCTCCATTTACATTTTGGTCTTACCCATCAAACCAATTCCATTCCTTGATCACGCCTATGTTCCATTTCCCATATTCTTGCTCCTGGACTACTAAATGGTACTGGAGAAAACAGACAAAGCCGTACAGACAAGAACCAAGCTGCCACCTCCTCCCCTTCCCCTCCTCTCCCATACTCTTTCTCCTATCGACCCCATCTCCCTCTCCTTCTTTGTCATCTTTTATAAAGTTCACTGCAATGCTAAACAGCAGTACTGGCATCCTCTCTCTCTCTCTTTCAGTCCTGCAAAGATTAAGTACTCTTCCACCATCATGACAAAGCAGAGCCTCTGTTTGGGCAGCACATGGCAACCCCTTTGCCATGTGTCTCCCTGCCAGATTGTGCTGGGATAGGGTGGGATAGGACCTTCTTGACAAAACACTGTCTCCCTTCTTAGCGAAAGAGTTCTTTGGTTATGATGTATTGATGGAAGAGTGCTTCTGTCTGAAGAAGAGTTCCCCTCCAAGGTCTCAGGGTTGAAAGGAATATCTTGAAGAACTGAGAAACTCCTTTTGATTTCCTGTATCTGGGTGTAACTGTCTCAAATAGTAACAATGGCTTTGACAGCAGATGGCCTCAGAACATGTGGATGGAGATAACGGAGACAAGTAGGTAGTTGGGTCATTCACAGACTTGAAGTTTATGACACCTTGTGGCATCTGTGGGGCCTTGTATGCTTCTTCCCAGTTCTTTGGTTTTGGTAGAAGCATAGAAGGATGGGGGATTAATAAAGCAAGGCTTTGCTGTGTGTTTTGTGAGGAAACAGGTCTGGTTTCCCTTTTGAGCTGAGCAAATGTCAGATGACACTGACATGACAGCAGTCCTCTACTTCACTGCTTCAGAAATAGTTAGATGTCTCTGTGTTATATGTAAGTGATGAATCACTAAATTCTACTCCTGAAACTAACATAACGCCGTATGTTAACTAACTAGAATTTAAATAAAAACTTGAAACACTAAAAAAAAAAAAAAGATTTCTCTGTGTGGTATTCAGTTTTCTACACTCAGATAGGCATGGCAGCCATCCCTGGGGTGTATTTGATAGTGCTTTATACTTACATAACTAAATTGGGTTTTGCCATGCTCTCTTCAGAAGGAGAGGACTAAGGTTTTTCAAAGGCATCTATCTATTGTGATATCATTCTGGGAAATGTTACTGTTTATTTGTTTCCTAGCAGATTTCAGAGTCTTCAGAGAATAGAAAATGGGAGAGAGAAATTTTGTTCATCAGGAAAGTGATGTGGAAGCCATCAGGCAAGGGCTTGGGAAGACAGACATAGAGAGCATGCTGTACTGGGGTCTTGATTTCTAGATGGTAAAGGACATGTGGAGAGCTGAAAGTACCCTTACCTTCACCTTCTGTATACTTTAACTTGTAGTAACTCCAGATAGGCCATAATTGTGGCTGTGGACTCTCAGCCCAAAGATTGGCCTGATCTATGTCTCAGCTTATTTTATTTGTTCTTTCTGTTCCTTATAGATTCATGAAGGTGGCAGGAAGCACAGTGGATGCAGTTACCTGGCAACAGTAGGTATTCACCATTTTTGCTCTTACTTATTATCAGCTACTGTGAAATGAGAGATAATAAGTTGTTACGAAGTTTATACCTGACATCTAATAAGCCACTCTCTATCCTCCAAGAGAAAAAGTTAAAACTAACTCCAAAGCTGTTCTTATGATGCATACTATCTCATGGGAATATAATTTTGTTTTGTTGTTGCAATTTTTTTTTAAAAAACACTAAAAGCTCAGCTATTATGGACACTTTTAAATTAATATGTCATCAGTGAACAGGTAATGGGAATCTGAGCATGCCACCACTCATCTGAGCTTTTCCTTGAGAATAAATTTCCTTAAGAGAGGAAGTAGTGTTCAATAGTCAACATATCATGTGAAAAATAGCAACACTTCATTATGGTAATGGCAGTGGTGTTAAATAGTGCCTAGAGTGTTACTAACATGAAGCAATTTTAAAAAATGGAATATGAAGGGAATGAAACAGCCTCAAGAGAAGATAAACCCCAGTATTCCAGGAAGAAGCTTACAGTGGGAAAGACCTGTTACCTTAAGGGTATCTTGATTTGTAAAGATAATTATCAGATACATAAATTAATTTTAAGTTTCCTTATGGTATTTGTGCTGGCATGTCAGTATCTCACAATGTCTCACCAATTTTTTACTGGAATCTTGCCCTTCCTTTTTTTAAGAAATCTATCCCACAGCATCTTCCAGGTCATCTCTCATCTAATGTAGTCCCCACGGCTCAGACATGTGCTCCTATTCTGGGCCCTCATAGCTGTCAACTATGACCACCTTTCTCAGTGACTCTAAACCTACCTGCCTAACACATTTACTTCCTCTGTTTTAAGTGGTCACAGTATCCTTTGGGATGCATGACAGTTGTGAAAGCAAGAACAGTGGATGAAATCTTCATTAATTATCCCAAAAGGATTTTTGACTGTTAGCAATCAATAACTTCAATCATAATGGAAAATATTTTATTAGCCATTTGTACTTAGTTTCTCTAAACATCAAGTTCTAAAGGTTTCCAGAAATTTTTATCCTCCTTCAGTTTGTTTTGTGAGTCATGGATTGAGTAGGTCTAAGGATCTTGTCTTCCCCATGTTTAAAACCCCTCAGTGGCTTCCCTTTGCACTTAGACAAAAGGCCAAACTCTCTACTCTGTCCTATAAGGAAGGTGCCTTGTGTTTGACCTCTGCTGCTTCTAGTAGTTTGACCTCTAGTACCACCCTAACCTTACTAATTCTGTCCCAACACCATAATGGTCTTTCATTTTTTAGAAGGTTCACATGCATGTCTTCCTCAGGATCTTTGTATGTGCTATTGTCTCTGCCTAGAATGCTGTTGTCCTATTTGTTTATGTGGCTAGCTCCTTCTCATCTCTAAATACTCAACTGACATGTTATCTTCTTTGAGAGGCCTTCCCTGATGATCCTATCTGAAACAGATTGTGTTTAATTTTCTTTCTTAGCTCTTTTTTTTCCATGGTACTTTATACAACTTATATTTTTCTCTTAATTTATTATTGTAATTTGTGTGTTTTTCTGTTCCACCAGAATATCATTTAGTTCCAAAATGCTTATTTAGTCTATTGTTTATTGGGCCTTTACTGAGAGAAGATAACAATAGTGATGATCATAATGTGGCAGGAACTGTTGTAAACCTTTTATGCCTTACCATAACTGATCTTCACAGCAACCAAATGAGTTTGGGGATACTTTTATCTCTTACATAACTTAAAGGAAGTTGTAGAAAATCCAAACATTACACAGTAAATGGCAGATTGTGAACTTAAAGTTGAGTCTGTCTCACTCCAAGGGCTATTCTCTTAACTGTTACTACTTTGATTACACAACAATGCTTTTTTTACTGAAAACATTACATTCTACTGGGCAATTCAAATTCTCTTCACTGTCTTTAATCAAAGGCTATCTGGATAATGTAGTGTAAAGGCTGGAGCTTGAAGAATTTGCAGTGTTTATAAGGAGAAATTAAGAGATCAGTGTATGAAAACTATTGGGTAAGAATGTAAGGCTTACTCAGTTACTATGACTGACAAGGAGGATTGGAAAAAGTTTTTCTTCCATATTCAAACACTTTCCATAGCACAAATGGAATGAAGTGAGCACAGTATTTTGTTTATAGTGGAGAAATAAAATTTTTATAAATATATTTTGTTTATTAGCTATTTTTAAAATATTGGCCACTTCTCAAGATAAATGTCATGTGTTTGCAACTACTCTAAAAATACCCCCCAAAGCAGGCAAGAGGTTGTGTTTCTTTTGGCTTCAGGACTAGCGCTCATCTGGGGACAACCAGTAGCACCTGGAATCCACCATTTATCCCTTCCAGCCATAGTTTTCAATCAAGACTTGGAGTAGTCATGGAACAATTCCAGGAAATCCTGGCCAGGAGAATTCAATGAAAATTAAAGCCAAATACCATGTTTCTCTAACCCTGAGAAATGTCGAGGTGAATTTCTTAATAATGTAAAGAAATCAAGAGTCATTATCAGAAAAAATTAAAAGAACATAGAATTTGCCAATATATATCGATATATAGGTAGCCAAAAGAATCAATTCAGTACTGGAATATTGAGCTTGGAGCTTGAACAAGAACCCTGATCCGAAGTAATAAATAAATAGGTCTATATAGTTAGCCTGTTTTGATTTGAAAGTTCATGCTTTTGGATTTTGAGTAGAAGATACATGACTTAATGATTGGTTCTGCCCAACCCAGCAAGAGTTACTGGGATGAAGCTCCAACTACAGAAGTAGTGCAGTAGTTTGTATCAGTTATCAGTGCTAAATCTGGACCAAATAAATAATAAATAAATAATACACACACACGCACGTGCACACACACACACACACACACACACTGGAGAGCGACCAAAAGGCAGCAAAAACTGGAAAAAGTTATTCAATCCTTGAAAGAAGTGAATGATACTAGTGAGATCTGTGGTTACTTAAGAATCCATGCAGTATGTTGTGGCTAAAACTCAAACAAAATACATGATTATATTGGTTTGAGATCTCAGAAGGAATCAGAAGGTAGAAATCTCAGAAAGAAGGAGCTATGGGCAAAACACCAAATATGCACATAAACTTCCTTCAGATCTTTGCCTGATCCATGAAATGTGCATATTCAAGGGAGACTCCAAGGAGCCTGGTAGAAAATAACAACTGGAAACCTGAAAAAGTTGAAGAGTGATTTCAGCTGCAATCTGTCACATGAGGGACAGCTTGGAACTTGAATTTCACAGATTTAGAGAGACTTGATAAACACCTTGTGCTTTCCAGTGAAAATTAGGAGTTATGCCTCATGAGGAAAGTCTTGTCCTGGGACAAAGGATTTTCCCTAATTCTAATGTGTAGCCAAAGCAGATTCACCCTAACAAAGCGTAAACTGAAGCTGCCACAAGTTGGATGATCAGCCGTTCATCCAACTTCCTGCTAGATCCAAAACAAACACTCTTCTGTTTCTATAAAATATCATCCACACTTCACAGTATACAATTAAACAATTACTAGATATGCAAAGAAACAGAAAAATGTGACCCATGGCCAAAGAATGAGCAATAAATAGAAACCCTGAGATAACTTAGGTAATGGAATTAGCCCCACACTGGGCCCTCTGCTGTCAGAGCAGAGCCCGCTTCAGATCCTCTATCTTCCTCTCTCTCTGCCCCCCCCCCCACAGCTCTCCCTCTCTTTCTCTCTCTCTTTCTCTCACTCTCTCTCTCAAAATAAATAAATAAACATTAAAAAAATAAAGAATGTTCATAGCAGGCAAAAACTAGAAACAACCCAGGTGTCCATCAGCAACAGAATAGATTAAACAAGCTGTTGTGTATTCATACAAAGGAATGTGCCTCAGCAAGGTCAAAGAACAAACTAATGATATACTCCACAACATGGATGAATCTCAGAGTCATTATGCTAAGTGGAAAAAGCCTTATATTAAAAAGAACATTTCTATATTGCAATTATATGAAGTTTTAAAAATTAGAACATTGCTTTTATAGGTTGTAGAGGGTAGGGATATGGATTGAGAGGGAAGGGCACATGAGGAATTTTTTTGGGATGATTGTAATCTTGATAGGGGATTTGGGTACATAGGAATGTGCATTTGTTAAAATTCATCAAATGGCATTCTTAAGATTTGTGCATATCATTATATATGTAAAATTTACTTAAGAAAAAGAACTATAAACAGATGTTAACTCTAGTTAACAATATGCCTGATAAAGTGTTGTCTACAACTTACTTTGAAATGCTTAAAAACATAAAATGGATCAATGAATGGATAGAGTGATAGATTGATAAATGTGAGATAGAGAAAGTGTAGTAAAATGTTAATTGTAGAACCTAGGTGGTAGACCTACGGTTTTCACTATACATTTTATATATATATATATATATATATATATATATATATACACACACACACACACACACACACACACTATATACACTATATATTTCTACCTGTCTCTGTTAGAAATTTTTTATAATAAAATATTGTGGAAAAGCCTAAATTGTTACACTAAATAATGGTATCTATTATATAATATAATAAATTGCTGTGAAAATATTTATGTGGAAAACATAAGAATTGGGAAAATGCTTTTGTTAAGTGAATAAAGTAAAATATAAAATATACAAATCATACTTCAATAATATATAAAAATTCACATAAACTCAAAAGGCACTAATAGGTTAATAGTGTTTATCTTTAGATGTAGGGAGTATTGAGACTCTTTTATTCCCATTTTTACTTTTCTATTTTTCTGTAATAAGCACATATTGCATTTTTGTTTATAATAGAAACCATCAGTACCCAGCTCCACCCTTCTCACCCCCATATTCACCTCTCCAGAAACAAATGTCACAATTTTAGCCACTTCTATTTGTTTCCATATTTCTAAACAACAGTCTGATGCTGCTATGTCTTGATTTTTTTTCCAGTTCAAATATTATCTATAAACTTCCTACTATGGAATATGAGAATTTAGCTCTCATACCTCTCTAGCTCTTCATACGCTGAAATACTTTACTTTCCCCATCTTCCAATATTTTATATCGAAGTATTGGTTAGATCAGAGTTCAGCATTCACATTTTTATTACTATGTAAATATGACTCACAGCAGAGAATGTAGTGTGCTATGGTTATTTTCTTTCTTTCTTTCACAACTTCCTGTTTTCCCTGGAGCTAATAACTGTCTCTTTTTCATTCACCTAGTTTCCTATTAATCTATCCCTAATTCATCCCTAAACTCTGTACCAGAGGGGTAAACCTCCTCTCTCTCTCTCTCTCTCTCTCTCTCTCTCTCTCTCTCTCTCTCTATCCAGACACCCCAGGTAGCCATCAGTTTCATCTTGTCCTTGTCCTGCTGTCCTGAAGCCATCCCTCCTCTGATCCCATCTGGACTGGGTTGATCTCAGTGCTTCCTGCACAGCTGTTGTCCTGGGATCTCCCTTCACCATCATCGTAGGGATTCCTTTTGACTCTCTTTATTTATTGGATCCATGCCTTTTTTTGAGGTTTACTCCCTCATTTTGGTGGAACATTTTTTTTTTCTAGGAACTTCCTGAGAAAAGATAAATGAGGGGTAAACATGTTGAGACCTTGTATTAGAGTTTGATTTATATTTTGGATGCATACAGATTTCCCTCAGATTTTGATGCTTTAATTCCATTTTATTCTAGTTTTTCCTGTAACTGTTGAGAAATCCAATGCCTTTTTAATCTCCAGTTCTTTTATTTGCCTTGTTTTGTGTTTTTTTTTTCTCTCTCTTGGTGCATTTAAGATCTTTTCCTTGTCCCCAGTGATCCTTTTTGCAACTGTCTTTATATTCTGTTCACTAGATGTAGATCCTCTCAATCTGAAATTCATACCCTTCAGTTTGGGAAATTTTCTTGATCTTTTTTTCTTTGATAATTTTCTTCATTTTATTTTTTGTGTTTTCTCTTTCTGGAACTTCTGCTAGTCAGATATCAGGACTCCTCAAATAGTACTCTAATTGTTATATATTTTCTCTCCTTTCTTTTTCTTCTGTTTTCTGATAAATCTACTTAATCATCTAAATTTTCTGTTGACATTTTCATTTCTGTTATCATATATCTAATTTCCAAAAGCTCTTTTTGTTCCTCAAGCCTTCCTGTTAATGACCTCTCCTTTACTTATTTACTTATTTCTGGATGCAGTTATCTTCTGTTTTCTCTCTGAGGATATCAACTTTAGGTGTTTGTTTATTTTGCTCCTTTTCTTCTTTTCTATTCCTTCCCTCCCCACCTTCATCCCTCCCTCCTTTCCTTCCTTCTTTTGTTTCTTTCTTTCTCCAATATTTTTTTTTTATGATTTCTGTATTAAATTGTTTCCTCTATGTTCTTCTCTCCTTCTGCCATTTCTTTATTTTGGTTTTTGTCTTTCACATTAAAGATTTTCCTCAAATGTCAAATGATTCTTGGATCTCTACTCATATTTAAGAAAGAGGCATGTAAAGCTGATTGGACATTTTTGTTTATGGATATTTCTTCTTAATAATGGGGGTCTATGTAGGGTGATCTGGCTGGGTTGTTATATTAGGGTACTCTTAACTGTCTATATCTGTTGGTTTTTTCTCTTATGTAATTTAGTTTTTCCAGAGAAGAATTCTCCCTTCTCTCATCTCAGAAATATAAGTCAGCAGGTATTCTCACATTTGAGGAAGGGGACTAGATATCTTATTGTTTACTATGTAGGCTTTTTACTCCTCTTGTTTGCAGTATGGTTGACCCCACCTCAACTGTGCATGGTGTCTCCGACTCTGGCTTAACTAAGGCTGATGCGCTGCTTTATCGGAAATGCAACAGTTTCTTAACTGTGTAGGGGGCAGTGGTCCTCCAACATTTTTGTCTCAGAACCCTTTCACTCTTGAAAAACATTGAGTGCCCAAAATAATTTTTAGGAAAATCATATTTATAGATATTTACTATATTAGAATTGAAACAGAAATTTTTTTAATGTTTATTTTAAAATAATAAACCCATTACATTTTTACCATAAAAAATGTATTTTATAAAATAACTATATTTTCTCAAAAACAAAAAAAATTAAGTGAGGAGATTGGCATTATTTTATATTCATGCAGATCTCTTTAATACCTAGCTTAATTGAAGATGTGCAGACATGTCTTCTTATATGTTCTATGGCAATATGTTGTTTGAGTTTAAGAATATGAAGAAAATTTTAGTGTGCCTGGGTGGCTCAGTCAGTTAAGCATCGAACTTCAGCTCAGGTCATGATCTTGCGGTTAATGAGTTTGGGCCCCACATCAGGCTCTGTGCTGACAGCTCAGAGCCCGGAGTCTGCTTCAGATTGTGTGTTTCCTTCTGTCTCTGCCCCTCCCCACTCACTCTCTGTCTCTCTCTCAAAAATAAATAAACATTTCAAGAAAATTTAAAAAAAAAAGATTATGAAGAAAATTTTCCCTCCCAGAGATACGTATCTAGGAAAGGGAGGATTACTTGAATAACCTTTTTCAGATTATTATGGCTATTTTTCTAGATACTACACCAAAATTCAGTTAAGTGATAGTTTCCTAAAGGTTAGTTGTAGTGTGAAATATGAAGCCATATCAGTGAACTTTTCAGACTCCGATGTATAAAAGTATGTTGGTCTTATGTTTTGAATATATCTTTTACCCATGCATGATTCTGTAACATCATGCATTGATCATTTGGAAAAATATTGCTTTACTGAGTTATGTGTTATACAGATCTCCCAAATGCTAACATATTTCATTATGAAACCTCAAAAAAAAAAAAAAAAAAAGCACATTCATTAATATCACCACTGACCTAATCAGAAAAGCCTTGTTAAGGTTTGGGAAGCTGACAAGCTCATGATAGCAGGTACAAATATTCTAAAATTCTCATTTTCACCTAACAGCTCAAAATTTATAATCAGCAGCAAGTTCTGATTGTTTTCATTGAAGTGACATGCTTGTTTTGTTCATTTTTGAAAAAAAATATCTTCTAAATACCCAAGTCTGAACAACTAAAATTTGCCTGTCATTCTTTTAATAAAAAAATTGTCCTATGAAAAACATGACCAGTTCAGTTTGCAACTCAGTTGCTGTTGAGGTGAAGTCTTTTATGTTTATTTCTATTTATTCATATAGAATATTTTTTTAAATGTGTACTCAGGTTAAAATTTAATAAAGTTATTAGTTTTATTACTTGATCACAGAAATTATTAAGTGAAATTGCCATTTTTGTTTTATTGCAAGTATGTGACAGTAGTCCCCAGCAGTCTGCTGCTCCTGACTTGATTGTGTACTTTTGTCCACTGTTGCTTTTGTACCATCAGTTCAAATGTCAACATAGTTTTTCCAATACAAATGAGAACCAAATAACTTATCTAACGCTTTCTATATTTCATCTATCTATATGTAGTGCCAATACACCAAGTATATTTTAGTGTCATTCCCATGAAAGAAGATCTTTATCAATGATTAGTTGGTGTTGACATTAGATGGATACAAGAAAAAAAGCTTCATCTTTAGGCTTATACAGACATTAATATTCTGAGATATTAACTTTGTCTTCACCTTTGCAGCTAGATCTTTAATTTAACAAATTCCTGAATTGTTGAGAAGTGGCACTAGGGTGATTTCTTTCACTAACTTACCGGCTTCATTCAGCAGGCATTCAGTAATGTCGATTGTACAGACTCTGTCAGTCCCTCAGCTATGTGGTGCACCACATGCAGTATGATTACCTACTCCTTAAGATGCTTTTTATAAATTTAAAATTTAGAGAAGTCTTCAAAATAATTTTAAAATGTTATTGCAACACAAGACAACAAAGTGTTTTTATTTCCATAATCATAAGAAAAACATTAGAATTTATAAATAACTTATTGAATGATGATGGGGTTACACAGGTTACAGAAGGTATAATAGAAAATAGATTATAAAGAATACAGTAGAAGTGTTGAGAACAAACTGAGTTAACTTTTGAAAGCGTATGTACTTATACACCAAAAATATCCCTTAGAAAAGTCTAGAATAGAAAACAAGAAAATATGAGTTATATGTTTCATTAATCACCAAAGCGGTGACACTGTCACATCATATGAACTGTGGAAAACCCCACTATACACTTGTGGGAAAATGATAGTGAACATGGCAAATAATTGTGTAATTATGAAAATAGTTTTGATTTCATGGACCCCCCCCGAAAGGGCCCTGGGGCTTCCCAAGAGTCCCTGGACCACATTTGAACAACCACTGATGTAGCATAAGGGTAGGGATCTGACAATCTAGTTGTTTTTCAATTGCCCTGTTTCAGTTCACCTATCCCTTCTATTCCTGATGACACCTTGTGCTTCCAGCTCTGGGGACTGATAGGGAATTCAGCCTCCTCTTCCTTCTGTTTTCTAATAACATCTTTATTGTGATCTTTTTCTGTCCTGTTCTTTGAGACCATGTAGGTGAATGTCCTTTTGGTTTTCTTTCTTCTTTTTTTTTTTTGGTCGCATTGCCATTGTCTTAGTGGGGTTTTGGGAGAGAATTCAGTAAATACCTGTTGTTGTTGTTTTTAATTTTTTAACATTTATTCATTTATTCATTTTAGAGACACAGAATGTGAGCAAGTGAGGGGCAGAGAGAGAGGGAGACACAGAATCTGAAGCAGGCTCCAGCCTCTGAGCTGCAGCACAGAGCCTGTCATGAGGCTTGAACTCACAAGCCACGAGATCATGGCCTGAGCTGAGTCAGACACTTAACTGACTGAGCCACCCAGGTGCCCCAGGAAATGCCTGTTTTTAAACCACCATATTTAACCTGAAATTCTCCTGTCTGCTCTTTTGTTTCTCTCAGATTGTTTTTTAAGTGAACCTTTTATTGGCAGTCATGAAAAGTGTGCTGAACCATGAAGGGAAAACACTACTAAATAATGTTGTATGCCTGTAATGGTCCACACACTATTTTGGGATATTTTATATATTTTATCTTGTTTCATTCTCACAATCATCTTGGGAAAAAATAATATTCCCATTTTATAAGTAAGTAACCTTTCAGATTATTCTTAGATAAAATTTGAAAATTAATTTCTGAAAAGATATGAAATCCATTTTTAGTATTTGTCAAGTTAGGCAAGCCCAGGTGTTCTCATTGTGTGAGCGATAGCAGAGACCAACAGGATAAAATTCTATGGCTGCATTTCCCAGACATCAGTACTTTTAAGAAGCTCATCAGTTGGTTCTGACATTTAGTAAGGGTTAGGAACTACTGCCCTGGAGCTTTCTAATTGAGCATGAGTAGCCCCTGGGCACTTAAACTGCAGAGAGCACACAGTGTGTGCTTCTAGACCGGCAGCAGCAGCAGCACTTGGGAACTTGTTAGAAATGCAAATTCTCAAACGTTATCCCAGAGCCACTGGCCGGGACCCAGCATTGTGCCCTAATATGCCCTCCGGGTGATGCTGGTCACACTCTAAAGCTGGAAGCCACTGCCATCAAGATTGACTGCCTAGATCTGATCTCTAAGAATGCATTTATTACCAGGGTTTTTGGCATAAAACTTTCTTCAGAAGCTTCTTTTCTGACATGTGGATGGGAGAAAAGATGTAAGAAAAATTAACCTGGGAATTGGCCTTCAGAAAATCCCTGCCCCTTGTAGTCAGAGTTAAAACTTTAAGTCATCTAATTTTCAATAAGTTTTTCTCTTATAGAGAAGTCAGCACTTTTCTCTTGTTGGTCTTAGTCTGCACTTATATATATCATTCCTCACTTCTGCTGTTGCAGAAAAACGAAATATGGTGAGTCTACTACAGCTGTAGGCTTAGAGAGATCAATTTTAAGAGATCAATTCTATAATTTAGATTTTTAGCTACATTTAAAAGCATAAAAATGAACATTAAAAAAAGTCATTGCAAGTGCAACTATAGATTTGCCTACAATATAAGTAAATGTGAGCAAAATGACTCTGAGAATAGCATCTATTGGAAATTCACGGGTAATGGGACATTAAAATGACTTAAGCAGAGATTCTGTTTAAAAGGAAAAATTGAAGGAATCCATCATATCAATACTCAATTTTAGAGAAAAGAGTGCTAATGAAATGTGGACCCTATTTAGAAAAAATATAGAAGCAAGATTTAACAATGTAAGTGAATCATAAGAGTGTTTTAAGAGTGTTAAAACTTATTTAAAACACTGTTTTGGAAGCAAATAACCTATGGAGCTGTGCATTATGGTTTGTTAGAAAGAACAAGGGCTTTGAAGTCAAACAGTCCTGGACAAAAGCCCTCTGACCCTTAGTAGATTTGTGGCCTTGAGGAAGAAGTAAATCCTTCAGAGGGATCCTTCAGTTTTCCCATCTATTAAGTGGAGCTAATGCCTACCTCACAGAACTATTGAGAAGGCTAGGTGAGGCATGCATGAAAAGCACTTTGCACAGTACACTCAATAGGTTGAGCTCTTACAAATGTGAGTTCCCTTCTTCCTTCCCCTTCTGTCTTTCTGTGATCCTTCTCCATCTCTCTGTGCTTTTGAAAGTGTCCACTATATACAGATGCTTAGCACATATTCTATTACTGAACATTTTTATAGCATTCTGCAGATGCTCCAAGGCTTTGGCTTATGGTCTTTTCAGCCAAAGGAGGAAACCGGGTGGTTCTGTGGAATAATCCTGTTGTGTTTTATTGATTAATCCATTCAAAACATATTTATTGAGAACCTACCAGGTTCAGGCACTGTGCTAGATACTATGGATACACTAGGGAGAAAGGAGAGACAAGATCCTGCCCCCTGGGGAGCTTAGTAGGAGTCTAGTTAGCAAAGAGTTTATCCTTCTAGTGATCACTTTGGAAACCATGCTTTTTCTCCTTCTTCCAGAAGAGGAGGGAGAATGGGAGAGGTGCTCCTGGTGGAGGAAGTAAGGATGACAATTGGAAGAAAATCCTTGTGGGCTCGAGAGAGCCGTGCTAGACAAATATCTGCTGTAGAGGATTTAAAAAGGAAAGGATAAGCAGGGAAGAAAGCCATAAATGACATATGGAACTGGGCTGCAAACAAAATTAGAGAAAAAGGAAGAGAGAGAAAGGGAACTTTCTAAAGTGAATTGAAAATTCAAAGAGCTCTTTGTGTTAGGAAGACTATATATACACAGCTGCATGTGTGTGGTGTGTTTGTGTGTGTGTGTGCGTGTGTGCATGTGTGTGTATTTAATTTTACTTGAGCATTTTCTGGGGGCAAACTTTATGTGAAGTTCTTTATGGAAGTGATCCGGAGCACAGATTTTGCTGCCTAGCAGACTGCATTCAAATCCTTAGTACCTACTGTTTGTGTGAACTTAAGCATGTTGGTCAGAACCTCATTAGCCTTAATGACTTCTTTTGTAAATTAGGCATCATACCTATGACACAGGTAGTAGGTTCCTTATCATCAGCCAAAGGGATATTTGTAGCTTTTCTCTCAACCTAATTCTGGAAGGCTATGTAGCCACCATTAGTGGCTCTCTTTACCTCAGCCATTCCCGGGGTAACTGGCTTACATGGCTACTGTTGATTTGGACTACTCCTTTCTCATTTGGAGTGTACACACATATGCAAAACCCCAAAAAAGGCATGGCATTATCTCCAGGTTTCCACAGGTATCTCCTTTGCCTAAGGAGGAAAAGTTTGAAAAACACTGGTCCAGGGCCTTGTGCATAGCTAATAACATCTGTCATTCGTTAAAGCTGCCCAGGCACATTATGTGCATTACATCAAGGGCATCTGTTAAATGTATGGGCATTAAATGGGCTGCTTTTAGAGACTTACGAGGCTTGAAATCCCAGGATCACCCCTTCTATCTTTGTGCCAGGTCCCAATCGTCCTTGTCTCAATCACCCTGGAGCCCACCCTGGGGAAATGCTAGTTGGCAACTTCATGGGAAATGGAAAAGTGTGGATGCCAGCTTCCTCACGCTTACTTTCTTTATTCCTCTGTTAAACAAGTTTTTGGCTAGTCTGGAGTCAGACAGTCTGGTTTTAAATTCGGGCTCTAACACGTTTTTATCATGTCCAAGACCTTTAGCTGCACTGAGTCTTAAATAGGGTTTAAATGAATAAAGGAAGTGCTGGGGGGGGCGGGTGGAGAGCAAACCACAGTATTAAATAGAGTGATCTTCAAGAATGTGACATTTGAGCAAAGATATGAAAGAAGTGAGGGAGTCAGCTAAGCAGACACCCTAAGGAAGTGTGTTCCAGGTGGAAGGGACAGCTAGATCAAGATCTCCAAGGTGTGAGTGGGTCTTAGATGTTCTATAATTACCCACCATGGAAGATTGCTCTGAGGATAAATGCGATGACGCATGTAAAGCGTTTAGCATAATACTTACAATCAGGAGTGTTTAGTAACTTTTGATCATATGATTGCTCAATTTTTTTATGGAAGTCACATTTCTAAATGTTCAATATGTTGCAGAATCTTTCAAAATGATTCATCTACATAGCACATGAGTGGAATGGTACCTTTTTGAAACTGGTTTTCTTCCACACATACTCTTGACTTTTATACATACTACTTTGAGGTAAAAAAATGTATATTTATTGTCTCTGAATAAGTTCCTTCCTTGGCAACAGGCATGAAAAAGCTTTAAACTGTGTTATATGAAAATTTTTTGAAGCTAAATGGGAGATGTGACCACTGTTCCCATGTCTCCAGTTCTTTTATCTTTCCTTCATTGTTTATTATCAGAAAGGTTACTACAGTCAAAAGTACAGCCACCTTCTAAGGAGGACTTTCCAATATTTCCAGCCAGCCGAACCATTTTTCCTTTCCATGTCTCTTTTCATTTTAGAAAAAAAAAGAATGAAAGATTTTATGTTATTAGAATCCCATTTTGGCTGTCTCAAACTGCAAATCCTTGGAGAAATTGAAGCTCTATATACATAGTGTTCTGTGTGATATATTGTGTGGGGTGAGCATGATGAAAATAAAAGGGAAGAGCACTAACTGAAAGCCTTCCATCTGCCAAACGTTGTTTTAGCTGTTTTATATAAAATTAAATCCCTGAAAGACCTGACTACCTTGCTACTCAAAGTGTGGTCCAGATCAGCAGCATTAGCATCTCCTGGGAGTTGTTAGAAATGCAGACTCTTGGGCCTCAACACAGGCCAGTTACTAAGTCAGAATCTGCATTCTAATAAGGTCCCCAGGTGTTTCATATGCACATTATGGTCTCAGAAGTATTGCCCTGACAAGGCAAAATGAGAGCAGGTATCTTTTCTAAGTACTCACAGCTAATAAGTGATGATCCAGGATTTAACTGAGGTCTGTTCACAGAGAAGAGTGCTTACTCTATCACTATACTATTTCCCTCACCAGTTCTTTTTAATAGGTGTATTTTGTAATCTACTTTATAGAGAAAAAAAGAAATAGATCAGCTTCCCCTTGAACGTACTTTGAAAGCATTTGCCCCGACAGGATGTGTATAAACACCTGGTCCAAAGCAGTGGGCCTAAAAGATGAGAACTGAGTTTGTGTGTGGCTGTGGGTGGATGAATCACATGTTCCTCTGCTCTTCTGAGGTAACCTGCCTTTCTGTTGAATTAGGGAACCCAAGTGTAATTGTTGGCAGGCTTCTCCCCAGATCCTACACTGATGAACAGAAGAATGGGGAAAGGCAGACCATGGCCTGAGGAGATGAACAATCTGGCGTAGAAGTCAGAGAATGTCTTTTTTTATGAGCAAGGAGGTATTTTTATGGTTTGCCTTGAGTGAATAGCCTCTGATGTTGGGAAAACAGACTGGGAACAGCTGGACCACACTTTGGATCAGTTGCCACAACAACTTGATACATTTGTCTCTGGTGTCATTTGATCCCTTTGAGAGCTGTATTACCTCAATGTGGATGTTTGACTTTCAGGCTTACTTTGTGCAGTAAGCACGTCTGTTTGATTGTATTCCTCAGATTACATGGAGTGTTGATTATACTCCTTTGGGAGTTTGGATTCTAGGATTACAGAACATGGTAACCTCACAAGTGACTGGATCCCAGAATCTCATAGAACCATTGTTATATTTACCACCATCAAAACTCTGATTCCCAAGGGCAAACCCTACCTGAATAGCATCTGGGAAAATTATAGAGATATTTGAAGACATCTCCAATTTTCAATTTCTGGTAATATATTCTACATTCTCATCTCAGATGATCTTTGTGAGCAATACTTTTGAAACTTGATATCCGTACAAAAGTTATTATGTTACTATCATTATTTAGTATTTAACCTTTTTCTTGGAAAAATTAAACAAGGAATACTCACCATTTGAAGGTTTGCAAAGTAGAATGGAATGCACGTATGTGATTCCAAGAGCATCTTAATCTTTTCTCTTAAGAGATTTAGAAATGACCAGTCCCTTGATGACAGATTGAGAGTGAGCCTAGCTACTGTCACACTGGAAAGGGCTGAGTGTTCTGCGTGAATCATTTACCCTGACAGACATTTGTTCTCCTTAAGAAAAGTGGCTGCTTTCTCCTCTCTTTGATAAGAAATGGTCAGGCACTTCTGTCCCAGCTCCCAATTAATGGCAGCTGAAACTGGAGGTCCTGATAAACTTCTATTACCATGTCTGTGTCCATCATCATCACCATCACCACCTTCTCTGAAAGCCATAGGCTCTTTTCTAAAACAAAATCTCCTCTGAGAGTTCAAGAAAGCAAAGAACAACAACAACAAAATTTATGTCATTAGAAGCTATGGAGGATGGTTTTGAGCATGTGCAGGATGTAATTTCATTATAGTCTAGAGTTACATGGCTGTTTCTGGGATCAGGGAGTTTCTTAAACAGAATATACTGTTAGATGGCAGCAGAACTGTGGTTTTCTGCTGGTATTTTGGTGCGGAGGTGGATGGCTGTTTCCTGTCATTTTTCCTTTGTTCCCCTCTCTATTCCCACTTCATTTCATGTAAATAAAAGGAAACAAAGAGTAACAAAAGCACCACCACCAACAAACACTTATGTTAAAGTTCCAAACTTGGCCTATAGAAGTCAAGGAATTCAAATTTTCTATAATTCTTAACAATTCACTTACATTGTAATTAGTATACTTTTTTCAATGCTTGTTCAACTTTTACATAAGATGCTTTAATGTGAATCACATGAAAAATATGGCCAAACGTTATGAACAGTTTAACATTTGCATTTCCTGTTCTGTGTGGGTAATTTTGTAAACCTTGGGGTTAGCCTAACAGACTAGGAGGGGGGTGAAGAGGAAGTTGGCCAGCTGGGTTTGGAAAATGCCCTTCTGGATATCTGGCATGCCCAGAGTGAAGAGATGGGTGATTTCCCAGTGGCACGGGGGACATTTTTATTTCACGAAGAGCAGAGTTTTGCCATAAGGAGAGCATAAAGCCTCTACTCCAGACAGGGCAAAATCAGTGGTATCACCAGCAGCAGCAATCTTCCTTTGCTTAAGAAAACCAGCCTAGTGAGGGAGCAGTCTATGGGCTGGTGGAACTCAAAATCTCAGGAAGGACCTCTAAATCTAAAGAGATTTCCCAGATCCTTATCCACTTATCACAGGAGCCAAATCTCTAGTGCTGTTTCTTTGGGTATAGGGTACCTTTTAAGGTAATCAATCCTTTTATAATTCTGACGAAAACTATCGATTTTCTTAGAAAAATGCATGTGTATACGCCGAAATACACACACAGTTTTAGACAAGATTTCAAGGCTTTTATGGATTCCTTGAAGCCCATCCTTGGACCTCATAAGGAATCCAAAGACCCTATGTTAAGAACTAGGTTTGGACGTCTCTTCCTCCTGCCCTCACACCACACTACTAACTCATGCCCCCAAGTCCTCATTTAAAATGCTTTTGAAGTAGAACACATAAAGGCCCAAGGATCATAATGTAAATTAACTTATTCTTGTGTAACAAAAGACAGAAAAGGGTTGTGGTTCTTTCTTAGTCCCTCCTCCGTTACTTCACATAGTGTTTTGTATGCGATTAGTGTTCACTAAATCATGAGAGAGAAATGGAGAAGACACACGGAAGACACATATGACTATCTGAAGACATTTTATTTTATCTTATTTTATTTTTCCTGGACCAGAGTTTGGGTGTGAGAGAACAAAAGGCACCGAAATGTTTGTCAAAGATCACGATCCATACAGTTTTATGAATTTCTCCCTCAGATTCATGGGATATTTTTAGCTGGCACATTCTCCTTCCAACACTCCTGGGAATATCTGTAGGAACAAAGCATTTTTCCTGCAGTTGTACTAAGAATTTTAATTAACAGAAAACAACGCACAGCCCAAATATCAGATTTAGTGGACAGATTGCAAAAAGATGCTGATTAATCCGGCACAACCTCATTTTTCAGAATCTATTCAATTAACAGTTGCTTTTTGCTCACTTGCTTCTGTACTCAACTTCAGTTTTCCAAGAGCTACACTGTGAGTGAGTGTAGCAGACAGACAGGAAAATCCTCTTGACTCCCTCCCAGTCTCATCACTTCCTCTTCTCTCCCCTCAGTGCTGTCTCTACTTCCCTTTACTCAGGTTATAATCATTTACTGCCTCCTGGAACGCTCAAGTCATGTGGTAGCTGTTGCTTGTCTCCTGTGCTCTCTGCCCAAGGCACACACATTATTGAAGTTACAATTGCATTGTCTCCAGGAGAAAGGGAATTGATATATTTTTGTAGGAAATTGTTATTTTATTTCACTTCTTTACTTCTCAACTTCTTTGGAACTCTTAGAGCTTCTCAACCCACTCAGTCTTCCCAATGCCCTACCCAATTTTATTTCATTGTTGAATCACTGTCTTTTAAATTGTTGTATTGTTTTGTAGTACAGAAGAAATACCATCCTACTTGAAATCCAGAGATCTTAGGTTTCTACCTATAATCTGCTATTAACAAGTTGTAGAGCCTTAGGCAAATCAATTTAATTTTCTGAGCCTTCACTTCTTCATCTGTAAAATGAGGGTAACATCATATACCTTGTAGCATAATTGTAAGAGAAAAGGGAGATAACACGTTAAAGTATTAGGTTGAGCCATATAAAATTGCCAACGTTGACTGTTCTTGACCCACAAGAAGGGCAATTTCGTGTGGTTCAACCTAATATCAAATACAGACCATTGTAAATGGAGGACATTTGACAAATGTTGAATGTGAATCTGTCTCAACTGGGAGAAAAGTGTCACAATGATAATACAGGGTTGTTTTTCAGAGACCTTCCCCGATCACACTGTAAAGCACATGCTTTACTCCTGAAGCACACCTTTAACAAAGTGGTATGGGGAGACAGTTCACGTCTGTTCTATATCACAATTCGCCCCTGAGGATAAAACACGAAATTTCAAGGCCACAGTGTTTTCAGGATCTCCAGAAAAGAATAACTTCAAATACAATACCTTTAAACTTTTCAACAGTCTTACCAAAGTTAGATTGTTATATAATTAATAAAAATTATGTATAGCACATGTATTAAGAGTATTGTTCCTGGAACTCTGCTTTTGGTCAAAACAATATTATTTTATTTTGTAGATGATGAAAAAGAGGTTGTAAAAGGTGAAAGCATTTAATCAGTTTATCTTTATCTATAATAAATGCTTTTATTATCTTCATATATAATTATTTTATCTGTGTTATCTTTATTATAATTATAACTTTGCTTATAATTTATTATAATACATCTCTACTACTTTATAATTTATATTTATCATTAATTATATAACCATTTAGTATATTTAGTTACTAGCAGAGCATTTATTAGAACCTAGGTTTCTAGAATTTCATGTCTTCTTGTATTTCTTCACTCAGTTGGACACATACTTATTGAGTACCTGCTAGTTGACAGCTCTGTGCTCTTTCTGTTTAGTCCTGTGGTACAGTTTACTGGTTTGTATGCCAGTCGTGCTCTCCACCTGTGCCTGGGTTTACCCTGGAAAGGTCTATCTCTGAAGTTGTTTTTAGTCTGTGAAATTAGGTGCTTAAGCAGAGTCACCTCTAGGTTCCATTTTAGTTTTAGATACAATTCTAAGTAGAAGCAAGACAAGTAATTGCCAAATGTCACTATAATAATGATGCTGCTTTTTCATATTCCACCCAAAGAGGTGAAATAAGCATCTGTAAATGGATTGGAAACAAGATTGGTTCACTGTCTAATCAATTTTGTGGTGACACAATGAGGTACTTTGTAATCAGGTATTACATTTACATTGGATTGAAGTAAATAAGGAGGTGAAGTAGAAGATAAAAGAGCAGAAGAACAGGAACAGGAAAAAGATAGGAAAATGAAAACAGTGGGGAAATAACAATGCCCAAGTGTGCTTGCTGTCTTTATCTTTTGTCTCTGGTAGATTTAAACTGTTGAAACTATTTACGGTGCATTTTCTAAAAGGGCTTTTATTTTTGTTAGCATCCATTAGGAGGACAGTTAAAGGGAGATGAAAAGTGGGAATGCTAAAAACAAACTTACCCCTTAAAATGTGACCAGTTTTCCCATGGCTGAGCCTGCCTTTAGTATCTACATTAGGAGATGTTGGATTTGGGGAGAAATGCCACCTCCTTCATATTAGCTGGAAATGTACCCACCTCAGGTGGTCCAGAATGAAAGTTTTATGTGTCCTAGAATGGTTTTTTAAAGATTAAATCGCTGGCTTACTTTATGTCCTCAAGTGGTAACTTAATTAACTAAAATGTGAAAAATCAAGGAGGCAGGAAATGATTATATTTCATGCAGGTCCCAAAAGCAGTTAGTGCCAACTCTTCTAATGTCAGTTGGCCATCAACCAGCATTTCAGGGCCAGCTGGCACTGTGACTAGTGCCTCTATGCCATGTATCTCAAGACCCCAGAACCTTCACAGTTAATTGACACACTTCTTGAATATTCTCATTGCCAAGGGCCCCAGGCTTGTACTTTTAGAGCCTTAGACATAAACTTTACCACCTGACTACTTTTAGAGCCTTAGACATAAACTTTACCAGCATGGTTTATCCCTTGCAGGGCTGGCTTCATGGCTTTGTGACCTATGCAGTCACTGAGGGCTCTGTGCTCAGAACGGCCTTGCATTTGGTTTAATGCTCTGTGTCACCTTTGAAATTCTTAAACAAAGGATCTTGCATTTTCATTTTGCACTAGACTCCACAAGTTAGGTAGGCAGCCCTAATTTCTTATAACCATTTTTAGCCTTTTTTTGTTGTTGTTCTGTTTTAAAATTTTTATTAAAATGCTTGACTTTGTTGGGATTATTATCAAATATCTATCCAACCTGGTACAGCAAGGGGCATGAAGGAATAAGAAGTTAATAGCATGATTTAGTGTGATTCTGTTCTGCTTCCAAAATTTCAAGCACATTCCCCTTTCTGACTATTACTTCAGGTTAACCTTTCCTAAGTTGTTTTTACTTACAGAAACAGCCCTTTGCTTTCTTCCTGATGAAATTAATAGCAATATGTGTCACATACTTTATTATGTGCCTTGTACTTCGTGTTTATCATCTCACTTAATCCTCACAACCACCATAGAATGTTGGTACTGTTTTCCCCTTTTTAACAATGAGGAAGGCAAGGCTCAGGACTTAAAGCTACCTCGGTCTGATTGTTTGTTTGCATCCCCAGAATCCTGTTACTTGAATGTCCTTTTTTATGTAAGACCAATATTTAGTTCTACTTGAGTCCTCTCTGAATGTCTCTCAACCCTGACCTCTTTCACTTTCTTTGTCTTGTCTCCTATCTTTTCTCATATTCTTGTTAATTTTTATTCCTCAGCTCTTACTCTTCCTCAACCTGGACTCTCTTTCTTACTCGCTCTCTAGTCCCATTGAAAATTCTTTTTTATTTTAAGGATTTCCTCTACATCCTTAATATTTTCACAAATAATCCCTTTGCATTCTCACCTTTTGCAATTTTATGACTCTGATATCATGTCCTAAAGAATTTTGTAGGGGCACCTGGGTGGCTCAGTCGGTTAAGTATCCACTCTTGATTTTGGTTGGAGTTATGATCTCACAGTCCTGAGATCCATCGAGCCCCACCTCAAGCTCCAGGCTGGGCATGGAGCCTGCTTAGGATTCTCTCTCTCCTTCTCCCTCTGCCTCTCCCCTACTCACACTCTCTCTCTCAAAAAATAAAAAAAGAATTATGTAAACCAGGCATCACTGCAAGAAAGGATTAACTATTTTGCGTACATTGTAGAGAATATTATTCTCCAAAGTAAATGAATCAGTTACAGCAGTTTTAGTATCATAGTCATTGCATATTGATTGATCACTCAGCCAACAAAGCAGATTAGATGACGTAGAATTAATGGCTTTCCTACATTAAACTTATAAATATTTATCAAACACCCCTGCATACTAATATTTTTTAAGATAATGTAGTTGTTATTAGCATTAAATTATTTAAATTCATTCAACAAAGTTCCTATTGATTATATTTAAGAACATTGTATACCTGGCCTACTGACTCTCACCTAGACTGTCAATAATCTACTAACTAGCTGCCTCTTTTCTCCCTGCCCCTTTTCTATCTCACTTCCCAGGCCCTTCCAATCAGTTGCCTGTTGTTTTGTTTGTTTGTTTGTTTGTTTGTTTGTTTGTTTTGAGAGAGAGAGAGAGAGAGAGAGGGCACAAGTGAGCAAAGGAGCAGAGGTAGGGGTGGGGGTGGGGGTGGAGAGAATCCCATGAGGGGCAGAGAGAGAGAGAGAGAGAGAGAGAGAGAAAGAGGGAGAGAGAGAGAGATAGAGGCAAGGCTCACCAGAAGCAGGGCTTGAGCTCACCAGATGTGGGACTTGAACACCTGAACTGTGAGATCATGACCTGAGCCAATGTCAGATGCTTAACCGACGGTGCCTTCTGGGTGCCCACCAGTTATTTTTCTAAAATACTATCTGGTTATGTCATTCTTATGTTTAAAAACAGTGATTCACTTGGTGTCTATTTAATGAACACCTACTATGTGCCAGACATGTGATAGACACTAAGAATACAATAGAGAACAAAATAGGCAGAAGAACTTGCTGTCATGGTGATCACATTCTAAAGATAACTTCTCATTTTCTCCTTGGTAATGTTAACACTTTAGAACAACATACAGAGTTTATCATAATCTAAATGCCACTTAACTTTTCAGATCTGCCCCTCTCTGTTCTTCTACCTTACTTACCACCCTGGGGCATATTGTGCTCCATTTGGGGCAATGGTTCTTTTTCCACAGCATGCATGTTCATATAGTGCTATTTCTTCTCCCTGGGATGCCTTTCTTTCCCTTCTCTATCTTACAAATCTTAGCTCTCCTTTATTTATTTATTTTTATTGTTTTAATTTTATTTTTTATTTTTTTAAATTTACATCCAAATTAGTTAGCATATAGTGCAACAATGATTTCAGGAGTAGATTCCTTAGTTCCCCTTACCCATTTAGCCCATCCCACCTCCCACAACCCCTCCAGTAACCCTCAGTTTGTTCTCCATATTTATGAGTCTCTTCTGTTTTGTCCCCCTCCCTGTTTTTATATTATTTTTGTTTCCCTTCCCTTATGTTCATCTCTTTTGTCTCTTAAAGTCCTCATATGAGTGAAGTCTTACGATTTTTGTCTTTCTCTGACTGACTAATTTCACTTAGTATGGTAGCCTCCAGGTCCATTGCAACGTAGTTGCAAATGGCAAGATTTCATTCTTTTGGGTTGCCTAGTAATACTCCATTGTGTATATATATACCACATTTTCTTTATCCAGTCATCCATCGATAGATATTTGGGCTCTTTCCACACTTTGGCTATTGTTGATAGTGCTGCTATAAACATGGGGGTGCATGTGTCCCTTTGAAACAGCACACTTGTATCCCATGGATAAATGCCTAGTAGTGCAATTGCTAAATCGTAGGGTAGTTCTATTTTTAGTTTTTTGAGGAACCTCCATACTGTTTTCCAGAGTGGCTGCACCAGCTTGCATTCCCATTAGCTCTCCTTTAAAGTTAAGTTCCCATGTCACACTTTCAACTTCTTTAGTAAGCCTTTCTTAACTAATCTACCTCCCTCAACGTAGTAACTATTGATTTGTAACTTCCTCTTTCCCTTTCCTTTCTTGCTTTTTGAAACTGGAGCTTGTTCTTAAGGACTAAATTTAAAGATTCACAGAAAAATAAAAGAAGTAGTGGGCAGTACTATATTATTTGAAGATTGTTTATTCTCAATCAGTTGATTAACACTGGATGATATAGAGGGGTATTAGACAAGGTCCCATCTTCTAAGAAATTTACAATGTAGTAGGGAACATACAGTTCTTTACACGAAACTATAGCAAGAAATACAAAAGAGTAAATAATGGAGTGCTAATTTTGATGCCCCTAACTCCAGGCAAGAAATTAATGACCCCATTTTACAAGTGGGGTAAGTAAGGCCCAAAGAGGTTATGTGGGCTACTCAAAGTCATGGGACCAAATAGTAATAAGACAGACCAGAACCCAGGATTTTTCCCTCCTTATACAGAACACTTTGTCCTACACTACCATCATTCAATCCATCACCAAATCCTCTTAGTTCTACTTTCAAAATATATCTTGATTCCAAACCCTTCTAACCATTTCCACTACTACTACCAAAATTCAAAACAATTTTTATTTTTCCCCAGACTATTGCAAGATCTCCTTGTTCTTCCTATAGCTTATTTTCAATAAGCAGCTAGAGGTATCCTACCATTTCTCTGCTCAAAATCCTTCAGTGTCTCTTCATCTGACTTAGAACTAAAGCCCTTAAGTTGACCTATAGGCCCAAGTTAACTGGCTCTCCTACTACTACCCTCCTACCCCCTGTGCAGTCCTCCTCCCTTGCTTACTGTTCCTTGAATATGACAGTCACGTTCTCATCTTTGGTGTTTGCATTTGCTTTTCCCTTTGTGTACAATACTCTTCCCCCAGAAATCTGCACGACTCTCATTTCTTTCAGGACTCTGCTCCAATGTCTGCTGACCAAAGTGGCCTTCCCTGGCTACTTTGCAAAAGAGCAATTTTCCCCCAGGCCAATACTCCTTGTAACTCCTTTATCCTGCTTTATTTTTTTCTTCATAACATTTATCCCCACTCTGACACATTTATTTATTTTTCCCCCCTTCTAGAATGTAAGTTCTGAGAACAGAGGCATTAATTCGTCTTACTCACTGGTATATCCCCAGTACCTAGAATGGTCTCTGGTACATAGTAGATCCTCAATAACAAATTGAATGAGAGAATGAAAGGATTATTGGTGAAGACTGGTGGCCTAGTCAAACTGGTTTCCAATGTGCCCGGAACATGCCTTATGTTTTCTTGACTCTTAGAATGTCTAACATTCACACCTCTGCCATTGCATCTGCTCATCCTTTGTGACCAATATTAATTCTCACATCCTCTGTAAATTTCAAATGACCTTCATCTGTCTCTAACCTCCTGTAGTTAGCATGGGGCAATTTATTTGACAATTCATCATACCTTAGTCTCTTCAATCTTTTCTTTGGAGTTCTTTGAATCTTTTAAAATTTATTTTACAAGTTTATATTATCTTCCTAGAGAGATTAGTGTTTAAAACAAGCTGTTCAAGCATGTGCTAGATGCTGATGATGCAGATGAGGTCCAAAGCCATCTGCTGGACTTCCTCTTGTTCTCTCTTACTTGGGAAAACCTATCTTTTTTTCTACTCAGGCCTTCAACTGATGGGATGAGGCCCACCTACATTATAGAAGACACTCTATTCACTCAGAGTATACCAATTTAAACGTTAATCTCATCCAAAAATACTCAACAAGTTAACACATAAAATTAACCATCAATATCTGAAAAAAGTCACCCCATTATTAAACAAGTTTGTGAAAGCCTGGATTAATTACTTTTTGTTCATTATGGTCTTCTCAGAATCTAGTTTGGACTATCAAGTTGCAGGGTGTACACCCTTTGGGACTAGTGTTCCATGCATATACTTTGGGAAAATGCTAGACGGGTGCCTGAGTGGCTCAGTCGGTAACTGTCCTACTTCAGCTCATGTCATGATCTCCTGGTTCGTGAGTTCGAGCCCCGCATCAGGCTCTGTGCTGACAGCTCAGAGCCTGGAGCCTGCTTCAGATTCTGTGTCTCCCTCTCTCTCTGCTCCTCCCCTACTCACACTCTGTCTCTCTCTCAAAATAAATAAATAAATAAATAAATAAATAAATAAATAAACATTAAAAAAAAGAAAATGCTAGACCAAATGGTCATTAAGATTTTTTCCATTTCTAAAAGGTCAAAATACTAACTGATTGCTCAAGGCCACATGGCTGCATAGTATTAGAGCTTAGAACAAAACTTAGTTCTCTTAGAAATCCATTGCACAAGGCTATTTATTGCAGCTTTGCTTGTAATAGCAAAAGATTGAAAAGAACTTAATGGTTTATTAGGAAGGAATTGGTTAAATGAAAATCATGGTATATGCATGGTATTATATACCATATAGCTTAAAAAAGAAAGAGGACTTTTTTTGTATACTAATATGATACAATTCCCAAAATGTATTATTTAGGTGAGAAAAAGAAAGCTAACAACAATGTATCTAGAATACTATCTTTTGTGTAAAAATGTGTGCGTAGAGAAGAAGTAAATATATGTTTTACTTAACATTATTGATAACATTTTTTTTGCCTCCTAGGGAGAGATTTGGGTCACTAGGATATAGAGGTGGGAGGGAGGCTTTTCACCATACACCCTTTGTTCCTTTTGATTTCTGAACCCTGTGAATCTAGTACTTATTTAAACAAAACTTGAATAAATGAAAAACAACTTCAAGTGATTATAGTGAAGCAGGGATGTGAAAACCACTGGTCCATATGTTGTCCTCCTAGACCAGAACCCCTTGAGCCTTCCATTCAAGTTTTATCATGCTACCTCCAGTGACTTTCCTTATGCATCCTTTGAAAAAGCTAATTATGCTCCCCTCCCTTTCACACAGGCTTATGATTCCCAAGGCAGTACCAGTACTGGTTATTCTGTGTCTCCCAGACCCAATACAACCTGGGAGGAAGGCTGTATCAGGGCAAAGAGGACCCAGGGAATGGCTAGCAGCCAAAATTCAAGGTGGGCATGCTAACATGAGCCCTGGTCTCTGGTGCCAATTCAGTGCACTCCTTCCTTGCATTTCAACCTTCTCCTCTGGAAACTTGGGATGATAGGGCCTGACTTACTTGTATCATGAAAGTTTTGAGGTTCAAATGAGACTATAGATGAAATGTGCTTGGCAAACACAATGGGTTCCATATATATGGAAATGAGAGATTTGTTGTGGAGAGTAAACTACTACAGGTACATCTATTAACATGACAGTAAAGCACCACTGTTCCTGGTGACTGCATCACCATCCCTCATAAAGGAAGCAGAAAGTGGCCACGTCTTCTTCAAGCTCTGGAATCTGAGTGTATAAGAGATATTATGGGAAAGCTGAAGCCCAGAGACACTGCTGATGCCAGGAATTACCTCCCCTGTTCAAATGAGTTCACTTGCCACCCCACTGCCAAGGTCTTTCCTGTGGCCAAGAGAGGCTATGGTGTGTAAAGGGTGACTTTAAAAAGCTGCCTTTTTAATAGGGGTGGAATAATTTTAGAATTAGAACATGGAATTATTTTCAGAGGGGTTGGAAGGAAGCCCAGTAATGAGTTGTATGACCTTGGACCAATGATTTACCCTCTCTGGGTCTCAGTTTCCAAGTCTGTAAATGAGAAGGTTCTTAGGACCATGTAGTTCTTTCCAGTTCTAAAGTGAGAAAACTACCCAGCAAAACTGGAAAAAAGAAAACAGAAACCCTAGACATTTGTGCAGTTCTTCACTCAAATTGTCATCAAATTTAAAAAATAAATTTGCAGTGAGAAAATAGTGCTGAGAACCTCTGCAGGATCAGCTCTGTCTTGTTCATTAATACATGACCATTCTTTGCCCCTCATGTGTACTTCAATTCGATCTGCCCCACGAGCAGCACTTCCTCTTTTCATTGAGACAAACAAATAAATAACCAGTCTAGTAGCCAAGAATGAAATTAGTAACAGGCAGAAAAAATTAATTTTAAAGACTCTGTGACCAAATTTTAATTGAACTCATAACTTCCCTGTTCTTAGCCCATAATGCCTCACAAGTACTCAGTGGAGTTGGCCACATCTATCTCCCAGGGAGGAAAATGCTAACAGTTGGCATCTATTGTCAGCTCTCCATTCCACCCTTAGAAAAGAACCCATTTCCTTATAAAATTTCTATTTCACTTTGGCCTGGGTTTTGTTTGTTTGTTTTCTTTATCTTTAAAATTTTTGTGTAGAAGTTTGTTCCAAGGAGACTCTTTATTGACTCTTTTTCTAAGATGAGAGGGTGATTTATTATAAATTAAAGAGCCATTCATAGGGTCCTCTGACTGTCTTATTTTATAAGTCTGAAATAGCAGCAGAAATGATTATATGAAAAATTACTATATCCATACTCATAATTAATAAGTATTAAAATGTTTTAAAGTTTCACTTATGATATTTTTATATAAAATGAAACATCACAGATATGAAATTGAAGTCAACCTGTTCTGCTAATTAGTCTCATGAATTCCCAGGGATAACCACTTATGTAACTTTAGATTGCATGCTGCCAGACTATATTTATTTTTATATTTTTACTAAAGCCAGGAGAATCTCTAAAGTATCTATTGTTTTGCTTTATGTGCTCTAAAGATGTACATAAATTATATCATTGAAAATTATATATAATTATATAAATATGAAGTAAAAAGCCTGCTTATTCTGCAAATTGCTTTCTTTGCTCAACATGTTTTTAAGAGTTATGTGTATTATTCCATATACATTTATTTCATTTATTTTCTCTTCTGTACAGTATAATGAAAACCATTTCCAATCATAAGATCATAACGATTTATTTTTTCCTTAGATTTTTAAAGTTTTTTTAATGCTTAGGTCTAATTCCATCTTGAATATATTTTTATTTATGAATATGAATTAAAAATCTGATTTCATAATTTTCTTCATCTAGTTTCTGTGCATTTGGATAGATTAATTACCAAAGATCTTACAGGTTTGCTAGTGTTGCGAATGTTATCTTTTTAATACATTTTCTAATTAGTTGTATTTAGTATTTGAGAACACTGTAGATTTCATATGTTCGTCTTTTAAGTAGCTACTGTGATAAATTTTATCACTAGTTACCAAAATTTTTCAATGATGTCTTTTAGATTTTCTATTGCAAATAATGATACATTTGTTTTTTTCTTTCCAATAGCCGTGTGCTTTTCTTTTTAATTTTTATTTTTTGAACTAGTTAATAGACCCTTCAATACAGTGTTAAATGGTAAGGACAGTAGAAGGCATCCTTGTCTGTTCTTCACTTGAATGGGAATGACTTAATTTTCATCGTAAAGTATGTTTTCTCTGGATTTTTGGTAGACGGTCTTTATCAGGCTCAGAAGATTTAACATCCGGGTCCATTATTAGAGTGGTTTTATTTATTTTTTTTTCAAGTAATGGAAATTGCAAATTTTCTTCCACTTTTTTTTTTGATCCCCAATTGAATTTTTAAGAAAATAGTTAATAGATTTTTTCAGTACATTTTTAGATTTACAGAGCATTTGCTCATAGTACATGGAATTCCCTATACCCTGCCCATTCCCACTTACTACTCCCCACACAGAGTTTCCTCTATTAACATCTTGCATTAGTGTGGCACTTTTTTTTTATGGTTAATGAATCAATATTGACACATTATTCTTAACTGCAGTCCATAATTTAAAATAAAACTCACTCTTTATAAAGTTCTATGGGTTTTGACAAATGCGTAAAGACACAGATCCACCATTACAGTTTCATATGGAACAGTTTTAATGCCGTAATAATCCTCCAGGTTCCACGTGTGCATTCCTCCACTCCCTCCCACTGAATCTCTGGCAGTTGTTGCTCTTTTAACTGCTTCTGTTTTTTGCCTTTTCCAGAAATGTCATGTACTTGGAGTCACACAGTATGTAGCCATTTCAGACTGGCTTCTTTCACTTGACAATATGCATTTAAGATTCTTCCATGCCTTTTCTTAGCTTGGTTGCTCATTTCTTTTTGTCACTGAATACTATTCCTATTCCACTATATGGATGTACCACAGTTTGGTTATCCATTCATTTATGGAAAGACATCTTGGTTGCTTCCAGTTTTTGGTGATTATGAATAGGCTGCTATAAACCTTTGTGTATAACTTTTGTTCTGTTTTGTTTTTATCTTTTATTTTCTTTTGTTTTAATTTTTCAAATGTTTGTTTATTTTTGAAGGAGAGAGAGACAGAATGTGAGCAGGGGAGGGGGCAGAGAGAGTGGGAGACACAGAATCCAAAGCAGTCTCCAGGCTCTGAGCTGTCAGCACAGAGCTCAACGCAGGGCTCGATCCCACCAGACTTGAGATCACAACCTGAGCTGAAGTCAGATTCTTAACTGACTAAGCCACCGAGATGCTCCTGTTTTAATTTTTTAATTATTATTTATTTTTATTTTTTAATTTACATCCAAGTTAGTTAGAATATAGTGCAATACTGATTTCAGGAGTACAGTCCAGCGATTCATCCCCAATGTATAATACCCAGTGCTCTTCCTAACATGTGTCTTCCTCAATGCCCCTTACCCACTTAGCCCATCCCATCACCCACAACCCCTCCAGCAACCCTGAGTTTGTTCTCTATATTTAAGAGTCTGTTATGTTTCATCCCCCTCCCTATTTTTATATTATTTTGTCTTCCCTTTCCCTACGTTCATCAGTTTTGTATCTTAAATTCCACATATGAGTGAAGTCATATATTGTCTTTCTCTGACAAATTTCGCTTAGCATAATACCCTCTACTTCTATCCACATCATTGCAAATGGCAATATTTCATTATTTTTGAATGCTGAGTAATACTCCATTGTACACACACACACACACACACACACACACACATCCTCTTTATCCATTCATCTGTCAATGGACATTTGGGCTCTTTCCATACTTTGGCTATAGTTGATAGTGCTGCTATAAACATTGGGGTACATGTGTCCTTTTGAAACAGTACACCTATATACTTTGGCTAAATACATAGTAGTGTAGTTGTTGGGTTGTAGGGTAGCTCAATTTTAATCTTTTGAGGAACCTCCATATTGTTTTCCAGAGTGGCTGCACCAGTTTGCATTCCCACCAGTAGTGCAAAAGAGTTCCCCTTTCTTCACATCCTCACCAACATCTGTTGTTGCCTGAGTTATGAATGTTAGCCATTCTGACTATTGTGAGGTGGTATCTCATTGTGGTTTTCATATATATTTCCCTAATGATGAGTGGTGTTAAGCATTTTTTCATGTGTCTGTTAGCCATCTAGATGTCTTCTTTGGAGAAGTGTCTGTTCATGTCTTTTGCCCAATTCTTCACTGGATTATTTGTTTTATGGGTGTTGAGTTCGATAAGTTCTTTATATATCTAGGATACTAACCCTTTATCTGATTTGTCATCTGCAAATATCTTCTCCCATTCTGTTGGTTACCTTTCAGTTTTGTTGATTGTTTCCTTCCCTGTGCAGAAGGTTTTTATGTTTATGAGGTCCCAATAGTTCATTTTTGGTTTTGTTTCCCTTGCCTCTGGAGACATGTTGAGTAAGAAGTTGCTGCGGTCAAGGTCAAAGAGGTTTTTGCCTTCTTTCTTCTCTAGGATTTTGATGGCCTCCTGATTTACATTTAGGTCTTTTATCTATTTTGAGTTTATTTTTGTGTGTGGTGTAAGAAGGTGGTCCAGGTTCATTTTTCTGCATGTTGCTGTCCAGTTTTCCCAACACTATTTTCTGAAGAGACTGTCTTTATTCCACTGGATAGTCTTTCCTGCTTTCTCAAAGATTAGTTGGGCATATATTTGTGGGTCCATTTCTGGATTCTCTATTCTGTTCCATTGATCTGAGTGTCTGTTTTTGTGCCAGTACCATACTGTCTTGATGACTACAGCTTTGTAATACATCTTGAAGTCTGGGAGTGTGATGCCTCCAGCTTTGGTTTTCTTTTCATGATTGCTTTGGCTCTTTGGGGTCTTTTGTGGTTCCATACAAATTTTAGGATTATGTGCTCTGTGTGAAGAATGATGGTGTTATTTTAATAGGGATTGCATTGAATATGTATATTGATTTGGGTATTAGACATTTTCACAATATTTGTTCTTCCAATCCATGAGCATGGAATATTTTTCCTTTTGTGTGTGTGTGTGTGTGTGTGTGTGTGTGTGCGCGCGCGCTTTGATTTCTTTTATAAGCTTTCTATAGTTTCCACTGTATAGCTTTTTCACCTGGTTAGGTTTATTCCTAGGTATTTTATGGTTTTTGGTGCAATTGTAAATGAGATCAATTCCTTGATTTCTCTTTCTGTTGCATCATTATTGGTGTATAGAAATGCAACCAGTTTTTATGCATTGATTTTAAATCCTGCAGTTGGATTTAAATGGATCAGTTCTAGCAGTTTTTTTGTGGAATCTTTTGGATTTTCCACATAGAGTATCATGTTGTCTGTGAAGAGTGAAAGTTTGACTTCCTCCTTGGAGACTTGGATGCCTTTTATTCCTTTGTGTTTTCTGATTGCCGAGGCTAGGACTTCCAGTACTATGTTGAACAACAGTGGCAAGAGTGGACATCCCTGTCGTGTTCCTGACCTTAGGGGGAAAGCTCTCAGTATTTCCCCATTGAGGATGATATTGGTGATGGGTCTCTCATATATGGCTTTTATGAACTTGAGGTATGATCCTTCTATCCCTACTTTCTTGAGGGTTTTTTATCAAGAAAGGATGCTGTATTTTGTCAAATGCTTTCTCTGCAACTATTGAGAGGATCATGTGGTTCTTGTCCTTTCTTTTATTAATGTAATGTATCACATTGATTGATTTGTGGATATTGAACCAGCCTGGATCCCAGGTATAAGTCCCATTTATAAATCTTTTTATTGTTGGATCCAGTTGGCTAATATCTTGTTGAGGATTTTTGCATCCATGTTCATCAGGGAAATTGGTCTATAGTTCTCCTTTTTATTGGGGCCTTTGGTTTTGGAATCAAGGTAATGTTGGCCTCATAGAATGAGTTCAGAAGTTTTTCTTCCATTTCTGTTTTTTGGAACAGCTTCAAAAGAATAGGTATTAACTATTCTTTAAATGTTTGATAGACTTCCCCTGGAAAGCCATCCAGCCCTGGACTCATGGTTTTTGGGAGATTTTTGATTACTAATTCAATTTCTTTACTGGTTATGGGTCTGTTCAAATTTTCTATTTGTTCCTGTTTAAGTTTTGGTAGTTTATATGTTTCTAGGAATTTGTCCATTTCTTGCAGATTGCCCAATTTATTGGCATATAATTGCTCATAATATTCTCTTATTATTGTTTGTATTTCTGCAGTGTTGGTTGTGATCTCTCCTCTTTCATTCTTGATTTTATTTATTTGGGTCTTTTTCTTTTTGGTCAAACTGGCTAGGGAGTTATCAATTTTGTTAATTATTTCAAAGAACAAGCTCCTGGTTTCATTGATTTGTTCTACTGCTTTTTTGTTCTGTTTTGTTTTGTTTTGTTTTGTTTCAATAGCATTGATTTCTGCCTTAATCTTTATTTTTTCCCATCTTCTGCTGGTTTGGGGTTTTTTGTTGTTCTTTTTCCAGCTCTTAAAGTGTAAGTTTAGGTTATCTGAGACCTTTCTTCCTTTTCTAGGAAGGCCTGGATTGCTATGTACTTCCCTCTTATGACCACCTTGCTGCATCCCAGAGGTTTCAGGCCATGGTGTTATCATTTTCATTGACTTCTATGTACTTTTTAATTTCCTCTTTAACTTCTTGGTTAACCCATTCATTCTTCAGTAGGATGTTCTTTAATCTCCAAGTATTTGTTGTCCTTCCAAAATTTTTTTGTGGTTGATTTCAAGTTACATTGTTGTGGTCTGAAAATATGCACGGTATGATCTAGATCTTTTTGTATTTGTTGGGGGCTGATTTGTGTCCCTGTATGTGATATCTTCTGGAGAACATTCCATGTGCACTTGAGAAGAATGTGTATTCCTCTGCTTTAGGATAAAATGTTCTGAATATATCTGTTAAGTCCATCCCGTCCAGTGTGTCATTCAAAGCTGTTGTTTCCTTGTTCATTTTCTGCTTAGATGATCTGTCCATTGTTGTAAGCGGGGTGTTGAAGTCCCCTACTATTATGTTATTATTGTCAATGAGTTTCTTTGTTTGTGATTAATTGATTTATATATTTGGGTTCTTTTATGTTGGGGGCATAAATGTTGACAACTGTTATATCTTCTTGGTGGATAGACCCCTTAATTATGATATAAAGCCCTTTATCTCTTGTTACAGTCTTTATTTTAAAATCTGAATTGTCTCATATAAGTATGTCTACTCTGGCTTTCTTTTGTTGACCATCAGCATGATAGATTTTTCTCCATCCCTTTACTGTCAATCTGAAGGTATCTTTATGTCTAAAATGGGTCTCTTGTAAACAGCATATAGATAGATAAGATGTTTTATTATCCATTCTGTTTGCTTATGTCTTTTGATTGGAGCGTTTAGCCCACTGACATTTAGAGTGAGTACTGAAAGATATGAACTTACTACCATTGTGTTGACTGTAGAGTTGCAGTTTCTGGTGGTGTTCTCTGGTCCTTTCTAGTCTTTGTTGTTTTTGGTATTTTTTGCTTTGTTTCATCTTTTCTCCCTTCATAGAGTCCCCCTTACAATTTCTTGCAAGGCTGGTTTAGTGGTTACAAACTCCTTTAGTTTTTCTTTGTCTGAGAAACTCTATCTCTCCTTCTATTTTGAGTGACAGCCTTGCTGGATAAAGAATTCTTGGCTGCATATTTTTCCAATTCAGCATGTTGAATATATCCTGCCACTCCTTTCTGGCCTGCCAAGTCCTTGTGGATAGATCTGTTGTGAACCTGATCAGTCTTCCCTTATAGGTTAAGTACTTTTTTTCCCTTGCTGCTTTCATAATTTTTTCCTTGTCTATGTACTTTTTGAATTTGACTATCATATGTCCCATTGATGGTCGGTTTTTGTTGAATCTAATGGGAGTTATATGTGCTTCCTGGATTTTGGTGCCTGTGTCTTTCCCCAGGTTACAAAATTTCTACTATGATTTGCTCCCATAAACCTTCTACCCCCTTTTCTCTTTCTTCATATTCTGGGACCCCTTTGATTTGAATGTTGTTCCCTTTCAATGAGTTGAGTTCTCTAATTCTTATATCATGCTCTTTTGACTGAGTTTCTGTCTGTTTTTTTTTTTTTTTCTGTTTCATCATTCTCCGTAAGTTTGTCCTCTGTATCCCTAATTTGCTGCTCTGCTTCATCCATCCTTGCTGCCATGGTACCATTTGAGATTGCACCTCAGTTATAACATTTTTAATTTCATCCTGACCAGATTTTACTTTTTTTATCTACACAGAAAGAGATTCCATGCTTTTTTCAACCCCAGCTAGTATTCTTATTATTGTGATTCTAAATTCTGGTTCAAACATCTTGCTTATATCTGTGTTGATTAAGTCCCTAGCTGTCATTTCTTCCTGTTCTTTCTTTTGTGGTGAATTCCTTCATTTCATCACTTTGGGGGAAGTAAAAGAATTAATAAAGTAAAAAAATTATATTAAAAAAATTAAAAACAACACACAAAAAAACAAATGAAGCTAGATCCTAGGTGTGTTTTGGTCTGGTTGTTGAAAGAAGCTTGATAGAAGAGAGAAGAAAGGGAAAGAAAAGAAAAGAAAAAAGAAAAGAAAAGAAAAGAAAAGAAAAGAAAGGAAAAGATAAGATAAGGAAAACATTCGAATATTTTTAAATGTATACAATAAAATAGAATAAAATAAAATGAAGTATGTAAAATATACTAAAAACTTTACAAAAATATAGTAGACAAAAGTAAAAAAAATCTTTTTTATACAAACAGAAAATAAAAATAAATTTTTTAATCTTTCTGTATCCAAGAATAAGAAAAGAAAAAACATGAATAGATGAACCATCGAACAGAATGAAATCTGAACAAAATTACATCCAGTTTCCCCTAGAAGTCAAACTGTGAAGCACTTTATAGTCCATACACTACGCAGTGGGAGAGACTTGTGGTCGTCCTCTAGGGCTTGGTTTGTGCCTTGGACAGGACTTGGTGTAATGACTCTGTTCTCCACTAGGTGGAGCTGCTTAGCTTACTGGGGTGGTTCAGCTACCATGTGGCATGCCTACCAGTGTAGGCACATCTGCAGGGGAGGTGAAAATGGCATCACATAGCTTCCTAGTCTCTAGCATCACAACACACCAGCAACCAAGCACCCCTCTTTATCTCCAGCTTCCATCCACTCCCAGCTTCTACACTGTCCACAACCAAGTCGTCAGTCTGCCATGTGGGCACCACCTTCCCAAATTTTATCTCAAATGGGGCTGTTTCCAAACCCCTCATTTCTGAGGGCCCTGTGGCTTAAACCCACTCTGACCCTCTGGGAGAGGGTCTCAGCAAGCAATGGCCAGGTGCCGGCCCGCCCCCCAGAACACTTATGCCACCATGCCACTGCAGAGACCAAAAGACTGCACCTGGGTGGTAGCCCACCTCTGAAAAATTTCCCATGATCATGTAGCAGCAGCATTTCAGGGATTATGGTAAGTCACAACACGCATCTGGAGCCAGGCTTCACCACCCCTGATGTCTTTGTTCCAACACCAGCAAAAGTGGCTGTAATTTGGGGTCCCCTGGGACCTTTGCCTATGGGTAGGCTGCATGGGCTCTAACACATGTCCTCCCGGTAGGGGAACCGCCTCTCCCGGTGTGGCCCAACGACCACTCAGACCTTCCTCTCTGCTCCTGGGGATTTGCCCTTCCCGCTTCCCATCAGAGCACCACAAGGTATTGAGCTGTGGAGTTTCTGACTCTGCACTCCTCTGTTTATAGAGTCCTAATGGTAATGAAACTTTCTCCTTTCTCCTTTCTCCCTTTCTTGTTCAGTTCCTTGCACATGTTTCCACTCTTTCTTTCTCTCCAGCTGCTTTCAGGGGGAGTGCTTTTCCTGTACACTCCCCACTGTCTCTGTCTTCTCTCTGCAAGCAAAAACAGCTCCCCACCCTCCATGGCTTCTCTCTCCCCCAGTTCACCTCTCTGATCTGCATACCTGCAGAGTTCTGTGGCTCAAGTGATGCATATTGTTGTGTTAGTCCTCAGATCAATTTTCTAGGTGTGCAAAATGGTTTGGTGCTGATCTAGCTGCATTTCAGGGATGAGAGAAGCAGAGAATTTCCATACTGCACCACCATCTTGGCCCCTCCCTCATTTCTCTGTATGTCCAATTTATTTTCTGTATCTATCAAGATGATCCTGTGGTTTTACTCCCTTAATATGTTAAGATAGTATATTGTATGGACAGTTTTTGATATTGAACTATGCTTTTATTTATAGGATGAACCCTATCTATACTGGAGTGTTTTTTTAATACATTGCTGTATTCTCTGTGTTTATATATTTTTTTAATGTTTATTAATTTATATTAAGAGAGAGAATGTGTGACCAGGGGAGGGACAGAGAGAGAGAGAGAGGGAGAGAGAATCCTAAGCAGGCTCCGATCTGTCAGCACAGAACCCGACATGGGGCTCTAACCCATGAACCATGAGATCATGACCTGAGCTGAAACCAAGAGTTGGACACTTAACCAACTGAGTTACCAAGGCATCCCCTCTGTGTGTTAATATTTTATTTAAAATTTTGTTTCCATATTCATAAGCTAAATGATCCTGTAATTTTGTTTTCTTTTACTGTTGTTTACTGCCTTCAGAATCAGGGTTCTAGCATTCTAAAATGGTTTGAGTAGTTTTCCTTTTTTGTCTATCCTTTGCAGAAATGTATTTAATATAGGGATTATTTTTTCTTTAAGTATTTTGTTAACTTGTTTATTGAGAGCTTCTAATCTGGCCATGATGAAGTAGTTTGTATTGGACTGACCCTCCTACTAAAAACAACTCTAAAAGTTGATCAAATAATAAAATAATCTTTTGAAGGCACTGGACTATAACCAACACAGGGAGACTTGATGGGCTGGTATCCTTAAAAGAAGGAAAATTCATGAAGTGAACCCCCTAGAATTTTTCCTAAAAATATTTCCATATTACAGCCTAGGGAAATAGAGTTTAAGCAGCAACAGCATTCTTATTAGGCTGGGAATTCAGAGTTAGAATTTGGGGCCATTGGAGTGGCTGGGTATTAAAGGGCAAAATTCCAGAGAAGAGCAAAACACAGAGAAGGAGCCAAAAAATGTGACAAAATTTCCACAAGTCATGGGCCACTTCTTCGGCTGCATGTACAAGTATACATGTACCCCTAGAAACCAAGCAAAAACCAACACCTGAGAGGCTAACATGCTGCACAAAGATTTCAGCAACCACAGGGTGATAAAGAAACCAATTGGAGCTCAAGTCCTGTCAATGTGTAGCGGCTTTAATAAAGTCCCCTCATTTTTAGCTGTGGCTCTACAAGGCTTATACCTTAGAAGTAATGACTATGCCGGGGTGCCTGGGTGGTTTAGTCGGTTAAGCGTCCAACTTCGGCTCAGGTCGTGATCTCATGCTCTGTGAGTTTGAGGCCTGCATCGGGCTCTGTGCTGACAGCTCAGAGCCTGGAGCCTGCTTCCAATTCTGTCTCTCTCTCTCTCTGCTCCTCCCCCACTCACACTCTGTCTCCCTTTCCTTCAAAAATAAATAAACATTTAAAAAATTAAAAAAAAAGAAGTAATGACTATGCCTTAGAAGTAAGGACAGTGTCATAGAGTAAGGCAAATGTGAAATAGACCAAACCTACTAAATAAAGCCTTAAACCAAGCTTCAACAGAATCAAGGTAATCTGCTGGTATTCTATATCCTTTCCAGAAGAAAACATAACTGTCTTTGGAGAATGGAAAATCATCCATACCCTTAAAATTTTTTCATTTGTAACATCCAAGATCCATTTGAAAATTATAGGCATGCTAAAAAATAGAACTAAATTGTATGTACACACTCAGGTGAGCTTGGAATTTAAGTTACCAGACAAGGAACTTTAAATAATTCTGATCAGTATGTTCAGGAAAATGTGAATGAAAGATGAAAAGTAGAGAATTTTAAAAGAGAACTGAAATCTGTTTTACAAAAATCAAATGCACGGTCTAGAAGTGCAAACATATCTGAAATTAAGAACCCTCTAGAGGTGTTTACCAGCAGACAGGTTATAGCAAAAACAAAAACCAAAACCATACGATTAATGAACTTGTGGCCAGATTAATAGGAAATATAACCAAAATGAAGCACAGGGGGAAAAAAGAATGGTGAAAAATGAGTGCATGGAACAGGAGGGATACAGTCAACTTTTACTATACCTAGAATTAGAGTATCAGAAAAAGAGGAGAGAATATAACAGAAGCAAGTTTTGAAGACAATGACCAAGAAAATGTCACAAATTCAAGAAGCTCCCATCTTCAAAAAGTTAACCATAGAATTACCCTATGACTCAGCAGTTCCATTCCTAGTTATATACTGCAATGAATTTAAAACAGGTATTCTTCAAACTGTAGACAAGTGTTCTTAAAAACAAATACTTGTATGGAAATGTTTATAGCAACACTATTGACAATAGCCGTAAGGTGGAAGCAGTCCAAATGGGCATGAATGGATGAATTGTGTAAACAAAATGTGGTATACCTGTTTGATGGAATAAGTACCTGATACATGACACAACATGGATGAACTTTGAAAACATTATGCTGAGTAAAAGGAGCCAATCACAATGGATCACATATTGTATGGCTCCATTTATATGGAATGCCAAGAATAGGCAAACCCCTGGGGACAGAAAGATTAGTGGTTTCTAGGGGCTGGGGAGAGGGAGGAATGGGAAGTGACTGTTTAATGCATATGGGGTTTCCTATTGGGGTGAAAATGTTTTGGAACTGAATAGCAATGATGGTTGCACAACATTATGAATGTACTAAATGCCAACGAATTATAAACTGTAAAATGGCTAATTTTATGTTATGCAATTTTGCCTCAATTGAAAAACATTTAGAGAAGAAGCTTATTAAGTTACAATAAGGATTCATTCATACAAAGAAAATCACACCTGAATAAATAATAGTTATACTGCTAGAAAGTAAAATTAAGTTTTTACTTACATTTTTACATTACTTAACATAATGTTTTCAAAGTTCATCCATGTTGTGTCATGTATCAGAACTTATTCCATCAAACAGGTATACCACATTTTGTTTACACAATTCATCCATTCATGAATATTTGGACTGCTTCCAATTTATGTCTATTGTCAATAGTATTGTTATTGAAACAAAAGTCATTTTATTATCTTCTAGTTTCTATAGTTTTTATTGGTAAGTCAAATGTGGTAATATGATCACTTTTTTGGAGGTAAAGTCTATTTTTTATTTGGCTGCTTTTAATATTTTTGCTTGATCCATACCTCACACCATGAACAGAAAATATTAATTCAAGAGAGATCACAGGCCTACATGTGAAGGATAAAACAATAACACTTCAGAAGAAAATAGTATATGCTCATGACCTTGAAGTAGGCAAAGATGTCTTAAGTAGGACATAAAAATCATTAACCCAGGAAAAAAGATTGAATAACTGGACTTCGTATCAGTCAACAATGTTCATTAAATTAAAAAAAAGAAAGACACCATACAAGAGTGGAAAGACAAGTCACAAACTGAGAGAAGTTATTGGCCATGTAAATATAACAAAAGGTTTGCATGGAGAATATATAAGACATTCCTCCTAGTCAATAAGAAAAAAGAGTGAATTTGATCTTTAAAAAAAGCAGAAGACATGAACAAGTGCTTCACAAAATTCCCTGTTTCAGGTATGGAGCAACCCTCTGAGATTTCTGGTATAAGATGTGGCCCCCAGTCCCTGCCCCTGTGGCCAATGCCTGATCCAGGTTCTCTTGATTCTATTCAATTACCATTCTGATTTTGAGTCCTTATTTACTGCTACTATTTGGGACTTTCCTTTCATTTCAAGTTTAGCTAATAGTCTTTGTTTTATTTGTACAGCATCTTTACATATTTAAGATCAGAGCAGGGATTCTTAGCATACACTCAGTCATGTGCAATTACTTAGAAGTCCAAATTACATTTTTATGAAGTCAGTTTAGATTACAGTGAGTGATATCGCCTTGAATTGTTTCTAGATTCAATACTTTATATTACTATAAATTATAGTGCACACAGTAGATTAGAAGAGTTCACAGAAAAGAAAGCTATTTAGAGCAGGAAGAGTGAAATAAAGAAATATGGGGGGTTATACAGCTACTGGAAACGAGTGTCGGAAGGCCAAGTGTATTTTGAGCACCTTCTTTGCTGCTTGATCTTACTTTGAACACTTGCTGTTTGTCACTAGGGACCAGGTGGGCTTTTGTTTGTTTTATATAGGCAAAGTATCTAATAATTTATCATGCTCCACTGATTTGCAAAGTTTGGATCTACTCACAAATCATATTACCTGGGATGATGGTTAAAATGTAGATTCAGGGACTTTGCCCAAGGTCACAGAATCTACATTTAGCATACTTTGTGTGATGATGATTCACATACTTATGTATGAAAATCATTACAGATAGGTACCAGAGCTTGGTATGTTAACCCTACTAATGGTGATTGTAAATCAACTGTGGGAAACCTGGCTGATAATGTTTAGTCCAAGAGGATAACTGGTAGTTTTCTAGTGTTAGAGAATTTTAATTGTTTGGGGTGGCAGGGACTAGCAGCCTATGACCTGCAGGACAAATCCAGCCCATCATGGGTTTTTGTATAGCCAGTGAGCCTTATGCATTTATAAATACTTTTAAAAAATCAGAAGAAGAAGAAGAATACTTTGTGATGTGAACATTCTATGAAATTCAGATCCTAGTGTCCATCAGTAAAGTTTTATTGGAACACACTTATGCCTATCAAGTTATGAATTGTCTATAGCTGCTTTTGCATTACCAAATAAGAGTTGAGAAGTGGCAACAAAAATAGCCCCAAGGCCTAAAACACTTATTACCTACCTTTTTACAGAAAAAATTTGCAGGCCCCTTGGCAAAGCTATAGGCCTTCATGTACTATGTAGGCCTGTCAATCTCCCCATAATCCTAAATCAGCCTCCACTTCTCTATCAACGTCTAACCCTCTCCCCTCCTGCAACACTCCACACACACCCTGACAGAATGTCCTGCAGTGAATCTCTGGACTGCCTTCTTCATTGTGAAAGGAGAAAACAAAACTGCCCTGTTCTCATTCAGAAAGATCCCTTAAGTTCACTTACCTGTGAAGTATTCTGTGATCTTTGGAGAAAAAATGTTCTGGAAGGATCTGATTATATTAATTCAATTCCTACCAACTCTTGGGACCACTTATGAGAGCCAGCTCTAGCCCCAGGAAAACATAAAAATGTCTAAAAATTCTTAGAAGGGGAAATCCATTTACAACAAACTAAAGGTTAATAGATTCATGATTCAACCTCAAACTATATTATATCAAATAAAACATTTGACCTGACAAAGAATAGAGTGCTTTTAAAGTTGCTAGGAGAATAGGACTTCCTGAATTATTTGATAAAATTAAAGATGGATTTTGGAGAAAAGAAATAAAGCAGAAAATAAGACTAAAGGGCTTTGCTTTGCTTTGTATATATAGAGGACTAAATACATAGTTTATAAATTATTGAGTGTCTTTTCTTTTCTCACAGCTTCCTTCAGTCTTCTGGTCACTTTTCTGTCTAAATAGAAAAATGAAAAAATAAATAATTGAGGAAATAAGAATAAATAGAAAATTTAGAAGAATAATAAATCAGTGGGAAAGATTAACATTCTAAAATATGTATCAGCTGGTTTTATTCTCTTGTTAGTGATAGGCTACAAATTTGGTTCTGTGCTTCTAAGTAGGTAACCAAAGCAAAGTAGAAAACAAAACATAGTAGTCATAAGTCAAAAACTAAACTAATTTTTCATGAGGAACATCATTTTCCTGTTACTAAGCCTTGAGATAAATTTTTCTGGTAGGTCCTTATAAAAAGTCTATCATGTGGTGATATGGATACTGTTTTACACACACACACTAGACACTTTTTGTCTATCCTATTCTTTCAAAGGCATGGATGCAAAACCCACATTAAGGAAAAACCATAGCATAGGGACTGAGGCAATGCAAAACAACAGTAATTTCTCAATCTCATCCATAAATGAGAGTGTGAAAAATCAAACCCAAATAGAAAACTTACATGAGACCTTTGGGCAAGTCATTTTCTTTTGATTTGCTCATATGTTGGATATATCCCTGTATACATTTTTTGGACAATATTGTATGAAAATACAATTGCATTAATATTAACTGAAATAGGATTCTCATATGTATTGAGGGGACCCCAGTGTTATTCCACTCTTTGTCAAAGAGGAGTCGTTGATCCTTGAATCTGGAAAGGGACTTAGAAATAATTTTGATCAAAATGGCAAATATGTGGCTTCATTCCCATGGCAGACATGACTAATTGATCACATTAATACACTGATTCACAATACAAGGTAGAGGGAAGGCTATTTCTCAACACCACCGTTAATGCTAGTACTGCCAAAAGATCAGTGCTGGCCTATAAAATAAGAATATTTTTAGTGGACTTCTGGTTTTAGCCCCAGCATGGAAAGAGCTTAGAAGTTTTTATTTTCATTCAACAAGAAAAAGCTGAACAATTCGAAAATGAATGACTTTTCTTGGACCCGTCAGAGAATTAAGATTGTAGGGCAAACCACCACCCTGAAAATCTGAAAAACTAGGTGAATCCAGGGAATCACCAAAATTTGCTTACCTGGAACAGAAAATGCTGAAGCCACAAACCTGTAGGAACACTTTAGTGGTAATTTTGATGAATTGTTAGAGACTTAGTGTAGACTAGCTTGAGAGTGGAGGCTATAGTCTCAGCACCTCCCCCCCTCCACACACCCCCCCCCCCCCCCAACACACACACATACCTTTTGTGGAATCCAGAATTTTCTAGTAGTTCTGGTAGGGGGAGGGTAAGAGTAATCATTATGAAATAGGACCAGAACGTTCTCTCTATAACAAAAGCCAGCTCTCCAAGGGGAAAAACATAAACAGAACCTTATCCCAACTGGGGAGGAATCCCTTTCACTGTAGCCCCTTTTAGCCTTTCTGTCTCCCCTAGAGGTAAAAAGCTATTCCACTGGAAAAAATTGTGAAGTTTATAGCCCAGAGATATAGACCCACTAAAAGACTAAGATTTACTTATAAAGTTAGAGAATACTTTCTTTCCTCTGTAGTCAACCACCTCACAAATAGGGTTCCAGTATAACAGTGAATTATAGCTGAAAAGGCTGAAAGATACAGACTCTCTGAGAAGTAATTAGGGAAGCCTGAAGTCAAGAGAGGACAATAAACAAGGACATTAGAGGAATTCAAAGCCTCTGGTACCTACAGCTATAGCAAATATGAAACATAGTCCAACTTACAGTGCAAATCCTCACACTAAAGATCTGTTTATCTCAGTTCCTATTACCCATTTCAGCATGTTGACCTTTACCAGAAAATTACAAAGCATACCAAAGGGCAAGGAAAAAACATAGTCTTAACAAATAAAACAAGCATCATAACTAGACCCAGATATGAGCTGGAATTATTAGACAGGAATTTTAAAATAACTATGATTCATATGTTAAGGGTTCTAATACAAAAAGTATGCAACATGCAAAATTGATGGATAATATAAGCAGAGAGATGGAAATTATACAAAAGAATCAAAAGTAAATATTGGAAATCAAAAGCACTGTAACAGAAATGAAGAATGTCTTTAAGGTGCTCATCAGTAGACTGGACATGGCTAAAGAATAAGTGAGTTTAAGGAAAGGCCAATAGAAATTTCCCAAACTGTAATGAAGAATGGAAAGAAAAAAAAAAAAAAAACAGAACATATAAGAACTGTGGGACAGTATGACATACACATAATTGTAATACCTGAAGAAGGAGAAAAAGAAAGAGATAACAGAAGAATAATGAAATAATAACGGCTTGAGGTAATTGAAATACTGAAGTAATAATAGGTGAAAAATTTCCAAAATTAACAAAAGACAAAACCATAGATCCAGGAAGCTCAGAGAATATCAAATCCAATAAATACCAAGAAACCTACACCTAAGTATATCATATTCAAACTGCAGGAAGCCAAAGAAAAAGAGAAAACCTCAAAGAAAGCCAGGGGAAAACTACACTTTACCTATAGAGGACAAGGATATGAAGTACAGTGATATGAAGCAATATGAACAAAGATACGAAGTCTCAGTAGGAAACCATGCAAGCATGAAGAGAATTGTGTGAAATAATTAAAGTCAAAAGAAAAAAACTCACCCACATAGGGTTCTATATCCAGCAAAATCATCTTTGAAATGTGAAGGGGAAATAAAGGCTTTCTCAGACAAACAAAAACTGAGGGAATTAATCACCAGCAGATTTGCCCTACAAGAAAGAATGAAAGAAGTGTTTTAGGGAGAAGAAATATAGTATAGGTCAAGAATTCAAATCTACATAAAGAAAAATTGTCAAGGAAGGCATAAATGAAGGTAAAATAAATCTTGTATTTTTCTTAACTTTTAATTGATCTAAAAGATATCTGTTTAAAGTAATAATAGTAACAATGTATTAGATAATTTTAGTATATGGGTAAGTGAAATGAATGACAGTAGTACCAAAAGAGGCAAGAGGGAAAAATTGAGGATAATGTTTTAAGTTACTTACAGTACATGTAAAATGTTATATTTTTATTTTTAAGGTACATTTAGATTAAAACATATATTGGAAACTCTAGAGCAACTACTTAAATTTTTAGAAGTATATTGCATGCTAAGAGAGGAGATAAAATGTAATGATATACAATGTTACATTAAAACCAGGAAAAGAGGAGACCAAAAATAAAATAAAATAAAAAACAAAAAAAATATTCAAGGAATAGAAAATACTCATATAGTAAATCTTAATCCCAACTATAGCAATGATTACTTTAAGTATGAAGTAAAAGACACCAATTTAAAGACAGAGATGTCTGGAAAAGTGTTTTGGGGGCTAGTTGTTGAATGGTGAGGTTTGGTGGGCTGTGCAGAGATAAAGTACAGAGGCCAGGATGGCAATTTGAGTTTTGGGGAAACCAAAAGATCCCTGAAAGGGAGATGCCCCCCCGTCCCATTTTCCTATTCTTCTCGTCTTTACATAGTTCCTTCTACTCTAATTGCCCAGCATGTAACCAGAATATTAAGTGAAGTTTTACTATTTTGCTCTTAATTTAGAAATCAAGCTATCATCTTCCCTCTCAAAGAAAAAAAGAAACAGAATTTCTTTGCTTTTTATTTCTGTCTTGATTAAATTTTGGTTAAGTCTTTAAAATAAAGAGAATTCATGGGGGAGGGGAAGGAAAAAAAAAAAAAGAGGTTAGAGTGGGAGAGAGCCAAAGAGACTGTTAAAAACTGAGAACAAACTGAGGGTTGATGGGGGGTGGGAGGGAGGGTGGGGTGGGTGATGGGTATTGAGGAGGGCACCTTTTGGGATGAGCACTGGATGTTGTATGGAAACCAATTTGACAGTAAATTTCATATATTAAATAAATAAATAAATAAATAAATAAAATAAAATAAAGAGAATTCTTTAAAGGGGGGCTGTTCTTCTACCTAAGAATCTTTGTAGTCAGTTTGTTTTTTCTTCATGTTCAAACAAAAGCTCCTTTAGTCACAGAGATGACAACCTGCTAATGCTTTCCCTGATTCTCAGCCTGTTTTATGGTTTAATGATGACAGTGAATTTGTAAGATATTTGAAGGAAAAAAAAAACAGGACATTTTAGGGTATGATAAAAATTTCAATTTTTTGAAGGGAAGGATGGTAAGGAATCATTTCTTTGTTGAGAGGTATGTGACATTTTACCTTGAAATTATGACATTAAAATTCCTACTTGCTAAATAAATCTAATCAAATCATATGTCAGGTACAAATCATGTAATTATACGTTCTGAGTACTAGCCCAAGGATTTGAATTTTATTTCATGGTACTGATGTGATTTATCATATTTATTCAGCTAGAAAGTAAGTATATGTTGTGATTAAACATGATACATATCTAACTTCAAATATTGGTCTGTGCCATTTACTAACAAGATATTCAACTTCTCTGAGACTCATTTTTCCATATGTAAAACATGAACACGAATAGATTCTACCTAGACTCCAGAATATAGCTAGCATATAGCATGAGTTCCACAAGTGTTTATTGAACAAATAATCTCATAATATTGTGTATTATAAATATATATGATGCATGACACATACTAAGCATTCGGTAACTATTAGTTTTATACTGTCATCAGCATCCTTATCATGAATTTCCCTATTTGATTGGAAGGGGACATTCAGCTAAAATGGAAGAGGGTGTATTATTGTTTCTAGGAGAGTAATGTCTAAGTATTTCTCCTAAACAATCAGAACTAGCTATCTTCTAGTTATAACCAATTGAAAATTTGATATTTAAGGTGTCTTATTTATTATGGAAGACTCATAACAGCCAATTATATACACCAAACTTACCTTTCATTATAGAGGCAGCAGAATGAAGTTTTCAAGCATATAGAAACTTAGGAAAAAGTTAGTTATGCACAAGACTTTGTTGAAAATCTTCTACTTGAAGATGAAGTAGCCAAACAAAAATGGAATCATGATGGGTAAATGGTGGTAAAAGGGATTGGTTGTAAATATAAAATAAATATAACTATTTTTATATTTAAGGATTAAGATTAAAAATTAAAATTTCTGGTATTATAGTTAAAAATAAATTATAGAAATTTTAGCTTCCAGAAAAGATGGAGTATACATACGTTTGCTTATTCCTCTATTTAGGTAATACTAAAGCTCTAGCTATTGTTTGTAGACATAAAAAATTCTGAAAGATGGAAAGAATAAGGTAGCCTAGGAATCAGGGAACAGCACAGTGGTGAACTCCTTGGTTTGGGGTTTTTTTGTGTGTGTGGTGTTTTTTTTTTTCTGCATAGATCCCAGACGTGGTTCTAGAGGAGCTGGCAACCGAGAAGCACCAACAGATACAAACAAAACATGCTCCAACAAAGGCCAGCTCTCCCTATCCAGAGGTCCAGGAAAGGAACAGCCTAGCAAAATAGAAAAATTTTAGACAATAACCACTGTACTCTAGTCAAACCCCACAGAAAAACCATGGTACTGTCCCCACCCCAACCCCTGCCAGCAAAGGTCAAACAAAATGCTGAGACTTTCACCCTGACCAGACTATGAATAAGCATCTCAAAAACCCCACTGGGGTGCCATCAGTGAAGGCCTAATGAGGAGTGCTGGGATTTTCACTTCTGCTAGTTTATAATGAAGACCCTCTCTACCATCCCACTCAGTGTTAGTGGAAACAAAATGGGGAACCTGGACTCCTACCTCCACTTGTCAGGAATGACACATCTCTTCCCCTCCCCTCTGGGATTCTGTCAGAAGATACCTACTGGAGACTCAGGACTTTCACCACTATCCAGCAGTAGTGAGGTTACTCCACCATTTGTGTCAGTGGAGGCCATGTGAGGAGCAGTAATGAGGCACTCCTACCCCTTGAACTTAGGGTAGTATATCAGTAGTATATCAGATGTCTAGTGGGGAGTTGGAACTTCTACACCCAAGCACCAGTAATGAGTTCCCCTATCTCCTGAGTGTCAGTGAGGGTCAGGTAGGGAACCTGGACTTCCAACCATACATGACAGTGATGAGGCAGTGTTCCCTTCTTACCCTGCCAGAGTGGTGTCTGAGGAGGCCAACCAAAACAGAAGAGTTAAATAAGATGCAGAGTCTTATAACACAATTCCCAAAATGTCCAGATATCATGTAAAAAATCACTTGTCAGGGAACCTGGGTGTCTCACCCAGTTGAGCATCTGACTTCAACTCAGATCCTGATCTTGAGGTTTAAAAGTCCTGCATATATGATGTATACAAGTTAGCTCAGAGCCTGGAGCAGGCTTTAAATTCTGTGTCTCCCTCTCTCTCTGTCCCTCCTCTGCTTGTGCTCTCTCTCTCTCTCTCAAAAATAAATAAACATTAAAAAAAATTTTTTTTAATCATTTCTCTACCAAAAACCAGAAAAATATCAACTTGAATGAGAAAAAATAATTAATAGATGCAAACATTGAGATAACAGAAATGTTCAAATTATCTAAGGATTTTAAATCAGCCATCATAGTGGTGCCTGGGTGGCTCAGTCAGTTAAGTGTATGACTTCAGCTCAGGTCATGATCTCAGGGTTTATGGGTTCCAGCCCTGTGTCAGGCTCTGTGCTAACAGCTCAGAGCCTGGAACCTACTTCAGATTCTGTGTCTCCCTCTCTCTCTGTCCCTCCCCCACTCATGCTCTGTCTCTCTCTCTCAAAAAAAACCTTAAAAAAATTTAATAATTAAAAAAATCAGCCATCATAAGACTATTTCAATGAACAATTATAAAGACTCTTGAAGCAAATGAAAAAATAGACTCAGAAAAGAAGTAGGAAGTCTCAACAAAGAAATAAAAGGTATGAAGAATAACCAAATGGATGTGAAAATACAGAAAATGAAATAAAAACTCAGTGGATGTGTTCAACAGCAGAAATAAAGAGATAGATTTTTAAAAACCAGTGAACTTGAAGAAAGAATAATAGAAATTACCCAATCTGAACAATAGAACAGAGACTAGAAAAAAATAAGATAAAATAATGAGCAGAGTCTCAAGGATCTGTAGGACCAAAACAAAAGATCTAACATTTGTGTCAAAACTTGTCTATCTAGCAATCTCTATCCAGCAAAAAGATCCTTCAGGAATAAAAGGGAAATCAAGACATTTTCAGATGAAGGAAAAAATAAGAGAGTCTGTTGACAGAAGACCTACCTAAAAGAATGGCTAAAGTAAATTTTCTAAAAAGAAAAGAATTAATAAAATATGGAAACTTAGGGGCGCCTGGGTGGCTCAGTCAGTTAAGTGGCCGACTTCGGCTCAGGTCATGATCTCGTGGTCCGTGAGTTCGAGCCCCGCGTTGGGCTCTGTGCTGACAGCTCAGAGCCTGGAGCCTGTTTCAGATTCTGTGTCTCCCTCTCTCTGACCCTCCCCCATTCGTGCTGTGTCTCTCTCTGTCTCAAAAATAAATAAATGTTAAAAAAAAATATGGAAACTTAGAGCATCAAGTAGGAAAATTGAAAAACAGAAAGGTAAAAGTTGAATACATGCAATAGACTTTATTTCTTAGGAAGTTTAGGAAACTCTTGAGTTTCCTAAATTATGTTTGATGGTTGAAGCAAAAATTTTAACACTGACTGATGTAGTTGTCAATAATTGTAACACTGGCTGATGTGGTTGTCAGTGTTGGAGAGACATAGGAGTAATACCCTTCTCTTTTTAAATTTTTCATAAAAACATTTGAAGGGACTAGTATCCAATATTCATTATTACTTATTATACTTTAACTTCTTTCTCTTCTATTACACTCAAATACCATTAAATTTTATCTATTTTGTTAAGAAAACAGAATATATAACATGATAACATTGCTCTAAAATTGTTGATATCAGTGTTTTATTATGAATATATATGAATATATATTATGTATATATATACATAATATATATATACACACACATACAAAGCTGTCTGCAGTGATTTTCTCTGAATGTTGATAAAAGTGGTGCATTGGGGTATGGTATGATTATTAAACTTCTTTGTACTTTTTGTTATCATGTTAAAGTTTTAAAATGAGTATGTATTTTTATTACAGAATCATTGTTTTGTTTAAAAATTAGTAAACCATAAGAGACTCTTAACTACAGAGAACAAATTGAGCATTGCTGGAGGAGGGGAAGGTGGATGGGGGGATGGGCTAAATGGGTGATGGGCATTAAGGAGGAGGGCACTTGTTGGGATGAGCACTGGATGTTATATGTAAGTGATGAATCACTAAATCCTACTCCTGAAACCAATTTTACTGTATATATTAACTAACTAGAATTTATTTATGTATTTATTTATTTATTTATTTATTTATTTATTTAATTTTTTTAGAGAGAGAAAGCATAAGCAGGGGAGGGGGAGAGAGAGAGGGAGACACAAAATCTGAGACACAGAATCTGAATCTGAAGAGTCTAAGCTGTCGGCACAGAGCCTGATGTGAGGCTTGAACCCATGAACCTTGAGATCATGACCTGAACTGAAGTCGGATGCTGAACTGACTGAGCCACTCAGGCACCCCTTAACTAACTAGAATTTAAATAAAAACTTGAAATAAAGAAATTCAAAAAATAAATATTATGAATCAAAAGAATACAGCAATTGAAAATAAAGTATTTAAAGGAAAATTACAATTTTATTTTTAAATATTAGTGATACTGAAATTAAATCACACAATAATGCAATACTGAAATTTAAAATATCCTGCCAGAAATGGTTTCCTTGGGGGCTCAAGTAACATTTTCTATGCAACACAGAAACTGATTTTATGTTTACCACAGTCTTGAAATCTAAAAGATGAGTATGTCTCTCCATGTCAACCTCTTAGTCTCTCTTAACACATATATACACATATGCATGTGTGTACACAGACGTATGTTCATGGTAAATAGTGTCTTCAAAGGTTTTATATGGTGAGAGCCAGCCTTTCTTTTTAAATGAATAAGTGGCAATTGTCATGAAAAGAGATATATTGATGTAAGATTTTCTCTAGGTGTAATATTCTACATGGTGAATATACTTCAAGGAGGTATAGCTCTATGACACTGAATTTGCTGGGAATAAAAGTTAAATGCAGGAACTAAAATATATAGGATGTTGGCAGGTGTAGTTACAGAAGCAGTTTCTGTGTGTGTGTGTGTGTGTGTGTGTACATGTGTGGGTGCGTGTGTATGTGCATGTGCACATTTGTGAACATTGGGTATCTGTACATAAGCAGCCTCATGAAAGGTAGAGGTGAACCTCTGGGTTTCTGCATATGTGATGTATGCAGATTAGAATATGTGATTTTCTTCAGAGTGAGAATGCCTAAATAAATCTACCTCAAACTATCATTGTCCCTCAGAGTGAAAACTCAGGTTTTCCACGGAAACCTACTAGAGAATACTGAATGTAGAGTTAAAAGACTGCCACCTACTGATATGTGACCTTTAGTAATTGGCCTGCCTTCCAAAGTGCAGATTCCATGTCCTCCTTGGTCAGCAGTAATTGCCTTGGTCACTGTTTTCATCCTGGACAGATATTCACCTTGCCTAGATGTAGAAGAAGAAAGATGATCTCTCCCCTCATCAACTACTAGTCGCATGGCATAAGAATTCAACCCCCTGTTGACAGTCACCCAGTTGATTCAAACTAAAATTAACTAGGATTCTCTAGGTTATTCTTTTTATTTTCATACCAGGGACCATTTCTTTCCAAAGGATGCCTCTTTATTATGAACTGCTGATCAAAAAGACTGGTGAAATGAAGTTTTGTTGTAACAAATACCTATGCACTAGTAAATAGAACGCTAATTGCCTTAATAAATAAACCCCCAAATTTCAGTGGTCTAAACAGTTTGTTTTTCATTAATGTCATATCCAATCCTGATATACCTGATAGATGGCTTTATATGTGGTCATTCCAGGACCCATGCTTTTTCCATCTCATGACTTCTCCTTGGAGACTTTCCATTCCTCTGGCAGTGGGGAAAGAGGCTATAGGGAAGACATGTTAATTTCTGCTCAGAAGTGATACACATCTCCATCAAGTTCAGCCCAGAAGTGATATATTACTTCTGTTCACTTTGCTTTGGGCTGATTAGTCTTTTAAGCCCCTATCCTTTGACAGTGGCAGAGAAATAATAGGTTCTGGCTGAGCAGCTGCTTCTTAGCAAACAGCTCTGCACTATAGAAGGAGAGCACCAAATTTTGGTGGTCAGTAAGCTTTCTCCACCCCATCCAGGGGCACAAGCTCTGGTGAATGTGGAGCTCACTTCATGTGCCTACCCCTCTGCCAAAGATCACAGCCTGAGTGGTTGCTCTCTAAGTCCTTCAAACGGTTGTTTTATATATTTTGTCTTGGATTTTGAGTTGTCTGTGACAGAATGGTAATTCTTACACCAGTTATTCCATTATGGATTGAATAGGAAGTAGTTCTTGATTTTAACCCCAGGCTTTCTTTTTTTCTTTAATTTTTTAAAATGTTTATTTATTTTTGAGAGAGAGAGAGAGAGAGAGAGAGAGAGCAGGAGAGGGGCAGAGAGGGAGACACAGAATCTGAAGCAGGCTCCAGGCTCTGAGCTGTCAGCACAGACCTCACAAAGCTGTGAGATCATAATTTGAGTTGATGTTGGATGCTTAAACGACTGAGCCACCCAGGCGCCCCTAACCCAACATTTCTTAAACCTGTTTGACCATGGAACCACTTTTCTTCATATAACAGTTATTAAAAGACTTTGAAAAACATTTTTGCAGAGTAAATCTATACCACCTCCATTCCTTTACTTATCTCCCCAGGTGTTTGCTTTTGTTGTTTTGGTTTTCTTTTTATTTTGTTGTAATGTTTTGTTTTCTAGAGAAATTTGAGTTTAGCTCAGTTTTGTTCATTTGGTCGGTATTGTTAAAGTAGGCAAGACTAAAGGCAGTTGGAAAGCAATTGTACTGGATTACAGGACAGATGAAGTAAACACAGTACTCTCTAGCTCCACATGGGCAGAACAGAGAAGGAGTGCTTGCTATCTTTTGCTTAGTACATACAAGATCTCGGGTTTCCTACTTTATCTCTGTGAGCCACAGTTTGTAACCTGCAAAACAAGGAGTGTTCATGACGTTAAATGAGACCCATTATGTAAAATATCTAGTAAATAAGAAGTAACTTAATACATATAAGGCTCCTTCCTTCCTCTTTCTTCTATGTTCTCCTAGTTAGTAAGGCACTAACTTAATTATAGTTAAGTTAGTTGTGCTATTCTGCTACAGATATTGACAATTATATGAAAAGATGCCAGGGAAAGAATGAGGTAACCATATAGGCAGTTCCCAATAAATAAACACTGAGTTTCAAAAGTATTGCATATAGATGGTTAGGTTCTAGTAACTTAGAACTTGACATTCTTACTATTGATGCCCCACAGTTAATTGGCCATGAAGCTAATGACTGAAGCTTTGAGCCCCTCACTTGTCTTGGCTCCCCAGAGTGCAGGAGATGCTGAAAGTTGTAGAATGTTCTAGGTGGAAAGGGGTAGAGCAGTTTGCTATCAGGAAGTAGTACTATGTAAGCATTTCTGATAAATTGCTGAAAAAGCTCTCAGAAAAAAAAGAGTTTGATTCTCTAAGTTTCTGGGGGGTTGTTGTGATGTATTTTGTCACTCTAAATGAATATTTACTTTTGTACCTAATTTTGTACTTCTGATTTCTTTTTCTTAAAGATGGTCCCACAAATTGTTTAAGTTTCAGAACTCAAACACATGGATCTGCTCCTGCCCATACTTTTGGTACCATCATCTGCTACTATTCTGAAAAGTCCCAGAGGTACTCTCCTCAGAGCCCACTCTGATGGCTGGAGCTGCAGATAGCTTTCCTTCTCCTTCCTTGCCTCCCACACAGCTCACCTCAACATCGCTAGTATCAAAGGTCAGCTGTTTGAGCCTCTGCCAAGACATTGTGTCTCTCTACATACACCTGGTCCCCTGGGGAGAATGACCTGGGCTCAAGACTCAGGACCCAAAGTGTGCAAGGAATTAGGAGAAAGAAAAGGTCAAATAAATGGGGCCCTTGGCAGTAATTGTGCCTCAGGGCCACACTTTTGGCTCATTGTGGATTAGCTTATTCAGGCACTCATGCTTTTATTAAATATAGTTTTTGAGTACCCATTATGTGTCTGTGGGATTTTCTGCAACCTTGACCTTTACTTGTACCATTTTTCAATGATAACATTTTTCCAGAGTACAAAACTTTATAATTCCTGAAACTTTTCGTCAGCTTGGTGACTCCTGAATGGATTTATATGAACTAGTTTAAGAAAGCTAAAGAAACGAGGGGTTGTGGGAGGTGAGATGGGCTAAATGGGCAAGGGGCATTAAGGAATCTACTCCTGAAATCATTGTTGCACTATATGCTAACTAATTTGGATGTAAATTAAAAAATAAAATTTAAAAAAATAAAATTAAAATTAAAAAAAGAAAGCAAATTACAAATGGACACATGGAGAGTAATACAAAAACATATAAACTTTACAGAAAATTATTAGAATGCGGATTTATACTCTGCATAATGTTCGCTAAGGGTTTGGTTGTTTCATGAGTGGGACATTTGTATAACAAGTTTTATTTACTTATCTGTGTGTCTTAATAAACTTAATAAACTATTAAAGTTTGAAAAAAATTAATTAATTAAAAAAAAGAAAGCTAAAGAAATATCTATATTCTGTAGGATCTTTTTTTCATTTGTAACAGTTTTCATTTCATCCAGGCTTTACCTGCCCAAAGTTGTTCAGAACACAAGATAAGAAGGTTGACCCAATTGCAAAGAAGATCAAGGATAAGGTAGCCTCAGAAAGAAAACCTAAAGGCAAGTGTGAAGAACAATGTGCTCAGCAGGAGCCCAGGATGAGGGCCTTTGGAGGAGGGGCAAATACAATTTATAAAGCCTTAGAGTGACTCAAGTCAGCCTCTCCAGTGTTTGGCTTCAAGGTGTCAGAATAGGTTTTATAGGTCAACAGCGTTGTTCTAATGATTATCCAGGTTTCTCCCCCTTCAGTGGGGAAGGCCCCAGTTTTATGGAATTACCTGCCCACTCAGCAGGCTGGGTGTTAGAATTCAGAGCAGACTGCCCCTCCTCCCTGAAAGCAGCAGGCAGCAAAATAGGTCCGGAAATTCCTGAGCATTGGGAAGCCAGCACTAATGCAATTACCTGAAATAAAAGAAGGGGTCAGATAATAAGGGGCAAAGGTTTTTCCTTTTAAAGTAAAGAGCCAGGTAAACAAAACCAGCTGCCCCTGGAGCCAACAAATTCTCCTCATTAAATGTTTTAAGAGGCTAATGGGCATAAGTAGCTAATTGCAGTACAATCCTAAAGACTAAATCTAGGGTCCTGGAGAAGGGGGAGAAGGGGGATCAGGGTAAAAACCTGGCAGGCAGAGGTAGAAAGGAGATGAGACCTGCCCCTGGCAGAGGATCCCAGATGGCAAAAATGGAATTAAAATTAAAGTAAGAATAAGATGATGTGACCTGGAGTCACTAATGTTTCTGTCAGTATCCTTGTGGGATGGGCATGGCTGGGACAGTTTTATTTTTTATTTTATTTATTTATTTATTTATTTTTTTTTTTTTTTTTGCAGTTCTAAAATACATTTTATTTTATTATTTTTTTTTGCAACTTTTTAAAAACAATTTGACAGTTTTAAATTTATACACTAGTAGAATAGGATCTGGAATAAGTTTTTTAAATAACTAATTATGGGAAATTTTATGTGCATTTACTATGAAAATCTCTGAAAGGCTATACAGCAAAATGTTAATGGGTTTCTCTAGGTGTTGGGCTTAATGCTGATTTTTCGTTTTCATATTTAATTTTATTTATGTGCATCTTCTAATTTGCCGATAATGAACACTTATTTCTTTTATAATAAATAAAGGGCAAAGTTTTAAATAAGATGAAAGGTAGTAAACTAGACATAAACATTAAGGGGGGCATGAGAGTTGGTGAAGGAATTGGTAAGACATTTTAGTTACTTTGTATATTCTGCCATGTTTCCCACCTCCCCAGATGTGTGCTTGATATGACCTGCCAATCTAGAGGCCAGCAGAGGGAGGAATAATGGTTGCTGGTATTGAGCCAGACAGGCTATTTGTCCACACACAAAGGTTTCAACCTCATTGCATTTGTAATAGTTCCCAGAAATGTTATTTCTACGCAGACTCTCTTGGCTTCAGCTTTTAGTTGAACAACTCAGCCACTTGTGGTTTGATCCTAAGAGATGCTGAAATTTCAAGAGCGCTTGGAGGAAGAATATGATTTACCTAAAAGTGTCCATCTAAGTGTTTGTAGAACCAACTATTCTGCCAGGGTTTATGTGGGAGATGCCAAAGCACCTCTAATTAATGAATTTGCTTTCTCTCAATCCTTACTTTCTTCTCTGATTTATTTGGTCTTCTGACACTTTTGTAACCATTACTAAATTAATTAACTCTTTGGAGAGACTGCTTAATAGCTAAGAATCATCTTTATCTTCCCAATGAGAAAGACAAAGGAAAGCAGAAAGAGTTGCCCTCAGGTCACTTGACAGTCAGGTGGAATCCAGTCCCATTTCCTTTTATCCAGTCTTGGTTAGAAATCACCATCTTCATCATTTTTAATGATTTAGTCTTACCAAATGGTTATGTCAGGCTACGCTACCTCCTTCATATGATATAGCAGGCTCTTACCATAGGCAATCACTATCAGAGACAGAAGCTCTGTTAACAGGCAGGAATTTTTCAAATAACCACAGATTATTGACACTGAATGTTTTCTTAGAAGCATTGCATTTATGAAGGGTAAATGTAGCAAGCTAATTATCCAAGCATACCCAAGAAAAAGGCTTACGGTTTGTCAGACTCACATCAATGGTTAAATTGGCCCCTCTCTTAAAAGTGACACTAAATCATGGAGACCATAGTTCAAAGTACCATGGAAATAGTACAATATATATGTGTATTTAAGGCAGCACATGAATGTTGCTGGAACTCCAGTATTATATGGGGATTCCTTTGACATCCAAATGTAAATTTGACTCAGACTGAAGATATTAAAAAGACAATGTGGTGGTCAAAGTGGGAAAAGAAAGGACTCTTAGCTGAGTCAAATGTAGATAGAGGCAATGCCCAGGGCCATAAGCATTTTAGAGGGTCTCTGACCTCTCTGTTAACTTCTCTTATCTTCTTGGAGAACTCATCTGCAGCCATGACTTCCTCCATTACTCATAGTCAGAAGACCCAGGTCTTTTCCTATCTCAACTTTTATCTCTACCTCCTCCTCCTATCTCCACTGGCCTATTGTGTATTTCCTCTTTGATGTTCTCTGAATCCTTGATATCTCAAACAACATCATCCATCCCCTTGACAAACCTAAAACCTACATGTTTTTGGCATCAGTGTTCTCCAAAATATTCTCTCTCACAAGCTCCTGGTCATCACTGATTCCCTTCCTCTTTCTCTTACACTCTATAGAAGCCTTCTTTTATTAGTTTTTCCTTCACAGCCTCTCACTTTTACTTCTTTCTGTGACCCAGATTCTTGCCTGCAGTACTGAGATAAGATAACCTTGTCACACTGCTTTCCTGCCTGGAGCTCTCCCCTCTCCAGTCTAATTCATAGTCCACAGAAATAGCCTGAGACCAACTGAGAATGATTGAATCCAGCTTGTTAGGTTAAAAGTGGGGCCAAAATGGCTCTAAAAAGCTTAAGCCAAAGTTTTTACTGGAATTGCTTCCCCACATGTCACATGAAGGAGAAATTGGACTATTTCTTGGTCCAAGAAAACAGCCATTGAGTGGACAGTAAGAAGGAGCAAATTTTAAACTTATATTAGAAGAGCCTTTCATGGATTCAAGCTGTAGTACAGTGGAAAAGTAGTAGTAGTATATGAGAGTGGGTTCTCTGTCCTAGATAATCACTTCTCAGGGATACTGTAGCAAGTTTACATGCTTTAAGCCACATGGCCATTAAGGTCTTCTCAAACTCGAAATTTTTGCAATGGAAACACCGCTCTTACCATCCCTTCATTTGCCTCCCACCTACCAGAAATCCAGAGTCTGTTTTTGCTGTTCGTACTTCCCTCATTCCAAATCATGCTCTCCTTCAGACAGATACTCCCCTGCTCACCTCATCTCATGGCTTTCCAGTCTAGGTTGCTGCCTCCAGTAACCTGGAGGGTACATTTGGTTATTGAATACCTTTTATGTGCCAGGATCTATGCCCAGCATTTTTCCTGATTCAATTGGTACAGTATACCCTGAAAACTGTGGGTTTGGGATTCTTTTTAACCAACTTCAAAGAAAGGGAAACCTGATATAGGTGGTAGGTGACAAAGCTGAAACTGAGCCAGAGTTTTCTAGGTTCCAAGTTCTGAGTACTTGAGAAAAGAGACAAAAAGAAGGAGTGGAGGAATGGGAGGCCCCTCAACTAATGACTAGGTTGGGTAAGGAGGGCATTCATGGGAATCCGACACATTGAAAAAGTGCATCTGATATTTTTATTTCATTAAGCATTAAACTATATGTGTTGCCAGCAAAACTTATAAATTATGATGTTTAAAATAGTTACTGAAGATTAACAGAGAGAAAAGAGGGGACAATAATATATTTGATTAAAACATAAAAGAACACTAATTACAGTGCATGTGTATCATGTGCCTAGTAATCATATAATATAGTAACAAGTATTCATGTCCTTCGGTGTGTATTAGATTAATATTGCATGAATTATTTTTAATTTTAATATTACTATGTTTTGGGGCACCTTGGTAGCTTAGTCAGTTAAGCATCTGAATCTTGATTTCTGCTCAGGTCACAATCTCACAGGTCAGGAGATGGAACCCTGTGTAGGGATCTGTGCTGACAGCGCAGAGCATGCTTGGGATTCTCTCCTTCTCTCTGCCCGTCCCCTGCTTATGCTACCTCTCAAAATAAATAAATAAATATTTAAAAAACATTACTATGTTTTAATATACCTAGTTTCCATGTGGCAAGCTATCTAATCACACTTTAAAAAAAAATCAGTAATGCTAATAGTTAAGTACTGATAGGAAGAGGTTGGGGTTATAGGTAATGAACATGGCCATACCCAGCACTGTGTGTTGTACACAATAAATATTTATTGGATCTGAGTCCAGTATCTATACCAAGAATGAAGTGAAAGGTCATATCATTGTTTTGTTTTATTCACTAATGAAAGTAACCACCAAATTTTCAAAATCATGTACTTTGACATAGTAATTTTACTTTTAGGATTCTGTATTCATACATAATTTAACCATCAGTCCCCTGTTGTTTATGACACCATCTTTGCAGCTGAAAATGAAATTAAAAAAGAACTAAGAGTTGTTGAATGCCTACTATATGCCATACATTTTAGGTTTAACTGCTTAATCATTGATTAATACTGAGAAGTAAATATGTTACCTCTTTTTTTTTAATGTTTATTTATTTTGGAGAGTGAGAGAGAGAGACAGAGCATGGGCAGGGGAGGGGCAGAGAGAGAGGGAGAACAGAATCTGAAGCAAGCAGGCTCCAGGCTCTGAGCTGTCAGCACAAAGCCCAATGCAGGGCTCAAACCCACGAACCATGAGATCATGACCTGAGCCCAAGTCAGATGCCTAACCAACTGAGCCACTCAGGTGCCCTGATATGTTACCTCTTTTAAGAATAAGAAAACTGAGGCATGTAGAGGCCAATATCTTGCCCAAGTTCACACAGGTAGTAAATAGCTGATTTGGAATTTGAACTCAGATATTTCTGGGTCCAAAACCCATACTTTTTCCAACATACCAATGGTTTAAATGTTGGATTTCGTGGAAATGTCTGAGGTGGTAAAGGAGGCCAAGGGGAAGGCTGAGTAGGTGGAACTCACATCTCACCCTCACTTCAACTAAAGCACCTGCTTTACAATTAAACAAATTTTTTAAAACATTCTAATACATCATGCATTGGTATGGGAATTTAAAATTAAAAATAATTTTCACACAGTTCTATAATATATACTGATAGGTTGATGTCTTATTAAAAATGAGATGATCTATCATTAGCCATCAGCTGGGGAGACCTAAGTGGGATGGAAAAGGCACCCAGGAGTCATAAGCATTTATTTTAATTCAGTTGATTTAATTTGGAATTTTGTAAAAATGGGGGTGGGGAAAGTTTAAGATAATAAAGGTCACCTAAACCTGGGCCAGTCTTAGCTTAGTCTTCAGAGTAAGGATTCACAAAGAGGGGCCTCACAAAGCTGGATCAATCTGTTTTGGTCAAATGTTCACAACATACTATCAGCACAACTAACACAACCTGATAAAACCCACAGTGAATGCCGAACTTGTTACTACTATTTTAGGAGAGGGCTGGAAGACTAAGTCATCTGTCTGATTTATTTCTTCATTCATTCATCCATTCATTTATTCTGGAGCTGGTTGGTAGGAGAGGGTTGACTACAAAGTGAACTGAAGATGAAACCTTTCAGACCCACTCACTACACTGTATCAGATTTTTGTGGTCAGTATTTGTTTTCTTACTTAAAGGTGTGGAAACCTATAAAAAATGTTTGAATATTCTTTCTAAACCTGTCACATACCTTTACTACTTTAAGGTGGGGACAGGGGGTGGTATGGGATGGATGTTAAATTACTCTTCCTGGGGGAAAAAAGAGTAAGCTTTTCCTCCATTACTTAATTTGTATTATGGATTCCTGTCCACTCCTACAGAGTAAGCAATGCAGGTTCATGTGACAGAGGTTGGAAAAAAATGACTCCACAAATGGAGGTAGAAATGAAGAAAATAAAAAGGAGATTACTTGTTTGAAAAACACCCAGGGTAAAAACTTTTCAGGATGTGAAAGCCCAAGTGAACTCTGGGCTGTTTCCTCAGGCAACAGAGACCTCTGGTTAGAGAAGTGTATTTGTAGTCTCCTGTTCAAGATTTTACCTGATTCTTATTTTATTTTTATTCCAGTTGCTACATTGATGGCCGGGTGGTCAAGGTGATGGACTTCCTGAAAACTCGCCTGTTAGACACACTCTCTGACCAGATTAGGAAAATTCAGAAAGTGAGTAAAAGTCTCCTGGGAAGAAGGAGTGAGTTTGGGAGTAAAGCAAGGAAAAGGTCCTGGGGTCCCAGCTAGATGTTAGCACTGTGGAAACCAGGGTAGAAAAATAGTATAGTCCAGATCTCCCTTTCACAGCTGATGATTGTTGTTTATTGTTTTTTAAATTGAGAACAGTTTGAATGTGCCATTTCAAGGTTTAAAAGCTTCTCTATTTTAATAACAACTATTTTGTAATAGCTTGCTTCTAAATTGTGAGTTTCTTAAGGGAAGGCTAGATTTGCTTTGTTATTTTCTTTTTGCAGGGGCCTATTTGGGCCTACTTTAAAGAGAGAATGATTATGTTCATTCAGTGAAATTCTTGTCTGGGGCATTGGCCATATTTATTGGTTCTAAATAGTGTTAAATATCTCAGCCATATATACATTATTCCTAGGTGTCTTAGAATAGCCAAGTAACACCTTACTTTTGTAGAAATGTGGGAGAAGCTGTATTATATTAAGTAATGGCATGTAGGTCCTAATAGTAAGGCACCTTTGGTCAACAGTTCTCACACTTGAGTGCAGTCAAAATCACCAGAGGTTGCTCAGAAGGTTTACAGTCTCACTCCTGATGTTCTGATTTAGTGTGTCTGGAGTGGATCTTAGATACTTCTTTCTTAGTAGTCATCTGTCAAGTAATTCTATGCAATGCAGATAACATTTTGAAATACACTGGATTAGTTAATTCTGAACTGTGAAGACGTTCTGTCTGCAATTTCCATCTGCCTCTACAAAATGATATCACATCTTTTGTTGCCTAGTCAGGTCATTTTTCCAGGTAATGAGGACCTTTTGAACATTCAACTACATCTTGAGCAAATTAAACAAATCTTTGCAGAAAAATAGCAGTGGGTAAACCCCCATTAATATGGGATGAATGAATAAATGAATGGACAAATGAATGAATGACTCATGTATAAAATTATCTGTGAAATAAAATTATACTTGGAGTAATCATAGAAAAGCACTTTTGATTGGTAGAGTGGTAGTCTATATGCTTTTTTTTGGTATTCAAATCAATGTCCTGTTCAGATTACAAAAGCTTTTTCAGTCCTCTTGTTCTCAAAATGTTTTAGCAGTTAGGAAGCCTCAGGCCTTCTGGACTCCTATACCCCAGTCTATCCCTCTGGGGATCAGGTACACTAGCCAGTATCTTTCTCTGTCACTGCCTCCTACCAAGCAAAGCCTAAGAGAACTAAATAATTTGAAATGTCTCTGCCAGTCTCTGTTTGACATTCATTTAGGTTTTAATATTTAAATATTTAATATTTACTGAACACTTAGCTAGTACCAGGCAAAATGCCAGGTGCTGGGGATACAAAATGGAATAAGACATGGTCTCTGCCTTCAAGGAACTCAGAGTTTTAAGGTTTAACAGCTGCTTTGAGCAGGTTGCAAAACATTACTTAAGGCAGTCAAATACCCTATTGAACACTGCAGTCTACTAAGCACTTTATGCTAATCTAATATTATATATTATTCTCTAAAAGGAGGGAGGAATGTCTTTCATTAATTCATTCATTCATTTGTTTATTCTTCCATCCAATAGATATTTATTGAGTGTGTACCATGTTCTAGGCATGATTCTAAATGTTTGTGTTACAATAGTATACATGATAGACAAGTCCCTAAATTTTTGGCTTTTCTGATATTAAATGTAATGACCTGATCAAGAGGCTGTCATTGGAAGTAAAATGATTCAGCGGTATCATGGCACTGAGAGTGAAGGTTCTAACTGTGCTCTTGTAATTATTTAAGTAGAACAGTTAACTCTAGGTCAGAACTAAGACAAAGGTGTTGGGAGTTAGGTTCTTCCCTTTCTCCCCACTACCCATTACTCTCCACCACTGCGTACTTCTTACCCACCAAAGAAGGTTCAAAGACTGAAATAAGTGGCTAAGCTCATCTTCTGATGTGTCCAGGCAGGGCCAAAGGAACTTAAAGAAAAGAGCTCAAACCCTGTGCACAACTGAGATTCAGACCTCTCATAGCATGTCTAATGGACTTGGCTGGGAGGGCCAGGTGCAGTTGCAAGGAGAAACAGTGGAGCCTCTAAGAGAAATGACCTGTATAAAGAAGGTGCCTGGCAGGGGTCGGCTAGAATTAGCAGTAGAACCTGATTTCACTTTTGGCTGTTGCAGATAGAACATGCCAGAGGTCCCCTCAGGACCTAGGTTAGGGTTCTGGTTATGATGTGCTGTGCAACAAATTACCCCAAAACTTAGTAGCATAAAACAACGATTTACTGTGTCTATGGATTCTATGGGTCAAGAATCCCCACAGGGCACTATAAGGATGGCTTGTCTTTGGCTCATGATGTCTGAAGCTTCAGCTGAAAGATCTGAAGGCTAGGGTGACTCAAAGGCTGGTGACTGGAATAACAAGGCTTGTTCACTTGCATGTACTGCAGTTGATGCCAGCTGTTGGCTAGTACCTTTGTTGGGTTGATAACTGGAATACCTACATATGAACTGTCTATGTAGCCTGGGTTTCCTTCCAAGGTTCAAAAGTCAGATGCCCAAGAGAAAGAGCCAGGTGGAAGCTGTACTACCTTTTCTAACCTACCCCCAGAAGTCACAGGGCTTCACTTCAACCATAGTCTATTCATTGAGACAGTCATCAAGACCAATGGAGATTTGAGGAGAGAGGAAATAAACTCTTCTTGATGGGAGAATAGCAAGATTCTAGAAGAGCATTTAAAGCCAGAATTATTTTTCCAGTCATCTTTGGAAAATACTGTCTGCCACAGTTTCATCTGCCCTGTATCATTTAGTAACCCTTCCATCATTTCCCTGTCTAGTTTCTTTTTCCAACTTTTCTTTTACAAGCTCTCACCAGAGATTTCCTTAAATGGGTATCTGCTGGAGGTGTTGCTGGATCACAGATTCCCCAAGATTTGATTTATGGGGTAGACATTCCCTTGGCTGCACAGCCTGGACCCAGTGGCTAGGGCCTCCAAGATGCGAGTCTCTCTCACCACAGCCCAGGATGTGCTAGGTACTGGTCTGCTCTGAGGAGATGGGGACTGGGAGACTAGAGAAGGGTCACCAAGTTTTGCCAGTTAAAAAGTTGCTTTAGCTGTTCCTGAAGTCCCCTGTGGGTGGGAGGGGGGTCTGGGGAATTAGAGTCCAAGATGCACACCGGCACAGACTGGCCAAACTTTTTTCTTCAAACTTCCAAAACCAGTTTATAGAGGGGCCAAGTAAGATTTTAATGCATATATACCTAGAACCCTCATCTAAAATCTAAAAGTATAATCTTTGTTTCTACTCTATTTTGAGAAGCTCACAGAAATTCTAATGATCCCCCTTAGGCCTACAGTGATGGGAAAAGGGCAGATTTCCTACCAAAATCAATTCATGAAGGAGTGGTTAGATAAATCAGTGATGAGACTGTTTGAATAAGAGACAGAATACAGGATTTGAAGTCTAATGCTTGATTTGGAGTTCGGGCTTAGCTGTGTAACCATGGGTTGGGTTATTCACTTAACTTTTCTAACTTTGTTTATACATCTATAAAATGATGGTGCTAAGAATACTCTCATCTTTCCCTTTCATGGAGATTAGGAAAGTCACATTCAGCCCTATTTTGTTGATTGCTATTGAATGCTAATCTTATTGCTATTACTATTGTTGTTTCAGTTGTTGTAGTTTTTTATGTCTTTATTTTATTTTGTTTTTATTTTTATTCCATAAAAATATGGAACGCTTCACGAATTTGCGTGTCACCTTTGCGCAGGGGCCATGCTAATCTTCTTTGTATCGTTCCAATTTTAGTGTATGTGCTGCTGAAGCGAGCACTATTGTAGTTATTTTTAATAATAATTCATATGACTGGAGAAGCTTCCTGCTACCTTTATCCTCAACTTGTTCTTTGCTTTTTTTCTTCTTTCCTCTTTCTTTGAACCCTGGGGAGTATGGTAGGTGATATTTTTGGCATCTGAAAGGCAGTGACTCAATTGCTAAAAACAGCTGTGGTTTTCAAATTTGGACTGCCATTTACAGAAGAATTCTCTGTTTTCTGAGCAGTGGGCAAATTCTGGTTATATGAAAATCTACATTATGTATTTGAAAGCCAAAAGAGACAGTGTTTGGACAAGCCACTCCTTTGGATGATCTACACATTCTCTCCCTTCTATTAGAATAAGGATAATCATCTGTACTTTGGGAGATGAGTCAGGGAAAAGAGTTGAGAATCTAACAATGTAAGCAAGAGTCAGATGGGAAAGTAAGAGATGTTTCAGATACAGTGCAGATGGTATAGTGTGGATACCTGGGCTGACTCCAAAACAATGACATAAGAACCAAGAAGAACCACTTTGGCTTAAGTCACTTGGACCCTATGATTTGTGTCTTCATCTCCTGGAGGAATCAGAAGAGGAAATAACACTTTTTGATATTATTTTCAGCAATTCAATAAGCACAGGAAGGAGTTGGTGAAATCCCAGTCATAAGGGAAGTATTTCCAAAAGTACTGTCCATATGATTGCATTTTGAATACTAAATAAACTGGACAATTTGCTTCCCTAATATTTGAAAAATTCCTTCCTTCTTCCTTCCTTTCTTTCCTTTATTTATCAACTGTTTATAACATTCTTAGTATTTTCCAGGCCCCTGAGGATTAAATGGTGAGAAAGACTTACATGTGGTCTAGACCTTGTGGTCTAGTGGAAAAATAGTTAATGAAGCAAGCAATGATAATAAGATGTGATGACTCTTATAACAGAGATGTGTAGGGTACTATGGGCACCCATGGTGGGAAATACCTATCTTAGTGTATAAAAGAAGGGCAGTCCTTCTAGAGAAAGTGACATTTAGGCTAATATCTAAAGGACAGGCACCTTCTAATTTATTTAGTTCTGAGAGTCTGATCAGAGGACTACCAGTGTTAATATATATGGTGGAGAGAATGGTTTATATGGTTCATAGTATGACCATTATCGTTCTTTTGTTAATATCATCATTGCTTATGATTGCTTACAGTATTTAATGAAGATGAACTCTTTTGAAGTGTCTTTACTTTTTCCAATATATGTGAGTTGCAGGATCAAGGAAGTAGGTGAGGCAGAAGAATATTTAATCCTTTTGAAGTAATTAATACATAAAAAGGAAGCTTTTGCTCTTAGCCAACCTTCTGGTTTACCCACTTATTTGAGCCTCTTAGTATATGAAAGGGGAAGGGGATTAAAAAATAACAGTTATTCTTGAGTATGATACAATAACTAGAAGCACAACTAAAGGAAAAATGAGGACAACAGTAGTGTTAACCTTTTGTGAAGAGAAGTAGAAAATGAAAATGACATTACTAGGGTAAGAACAGTAGTATTACCACAAAAGTCAGTGTTTGATTCACTCATTTATTTGTTAAATGTTCATTTCAGTGTGCCATTGCCTGTTTACCATAATGCCTATCACGTGGCAGGTGCTTAATAAATGTTAGTGGAAGGGAAATAGGCAGGAAGGAGAAGGTAAGCGAGCAGAGTAAAACAGTGGAAGAAGTGTACAAGAAGTAAAGTAGTGTCTCTGTCTCATTCACATTTGGATCTGCTATCTCAGCTGTTCACATGCAGAAGAATCTAATCTGCTCCTAACTATGCAGCATAGTGTTGACTAGATAGAAATTGATTCAGACAGCAATAAATGGGCTGTGCTTACATGTAGGCATAGTAGGAGAGTTTCTTCTGGGTATGTGTTGAGAGGTGAAGGAAAAGTCTCTTTGTTGTTCAAAATAACATTTCAGTCTGATTACTAATGCCAGATATTTCATTTGAAAAAAATAACCTTTCAGGGGCACCTGGGTGGCTCAGTCAGTTGAGTGTCCAACTTCGGCTCAGGTCATGATCTCACAGTTCGCGAGTTCGAGCCCCACCATCAGGCTCATTGCTGTCAGCGCAGAGTCTGCTTTGGATCCTCTGTTTCCTTCTCTCTGCCCCTGCCCTGCTTGTGCTCTCCACCTCCCAAAAATAAATAAGCATTGTTAAAAATGTTTTAAAAAGAGAAGAAAAAAATAACCTCTCATTCTACACATTAGGAAGAGGATGCAAAATGTAAATAACCTGAGAAGAGGTAAACTACACTGGTTCAAAGTCACACTAAGGTGTTAATATCAAACAGAAGATCCTTTCCCAAGAGCAGATTTGCATAGGCAGGGAGGAGAAACACAGGCCAAGGATATACTCAAGAGAGTCAGAGTACCCCAAATACAAATGGTGCCACATGAATATCTTGGAAGACATCCCTGAGTGTCTTAAGTTTTATGGGGGCTGAAATTCATACAACAGGAAACTCTTTAAGAAAAAGAAAACAAAACAAAATTGCATGTTTTAGAAATATATCTGACCACATGAACACAGTACTAGGGCCCCCTTCCCAGGATACCAGCAGAGGCCTGTGAGAGTGGGAAGCTGGAAGTTCGAGCTTCATGAACTTCCCAGTAAATTAGTTTCTATTATGCCACTTGGCTGTGTATTTACAAATGGGACAGTATGACCCAAGGGAATCTTTGGCTCTTCTCTTTCATATAGAAGACACTAATAATAAATAGGGGAATCTAGCTGGAAAGGTATGTTTACCACAAAAGAGCTCCAAAGCTTTAGTTGTTGTCATCTTACGAACCATATCTCCTTGACTCTTAAACACAAATAATTATAAAATGTACCATAATTTAATATAGCCAGGGAGTAGAGGAGAGATAGGAGATAGGATAAACAGCTGGCAAATTTCAGCTCACAAGTTTCTTTTGAGATTGATTATAAAAAACGTTCTGATTTCAAAACCATTATAATGTGAAAAATGCATCATTAACTTACAGAAATACAGTAACCATATTACTTTTGAGGATACAAATGCCATTTATTGAGTGCATCGTATATTACTAACCCATTGAAGAAACCAGTCACTTACTCAAAGCCATTAGTAGTAAAATTAGAATTCAAGGCCAGGCCCACCTAACTCCAGAGCCTACACTCTTATCCAATCCACTCTTCTTTTGTTGTTTTTGTTTTTTTTTTTAATTTTTTTTTTTAACATTTACTTATTTTTGAGACAGAGAGAGAGCATGAACAGGGGAGGGTCAGAGAAAGAGGGAGACACAGAATCTGAAACAGGCTCCAGGCTCTGAGCTGTCAGCACAGAGCCCAATGTGGGACAGGGACAAAGTGCAAGCAGGGGAGGGGCAGAGAGAGAGGGAGACACAGAATCCAAATAAGGCTCCAGGCTCCAAGCTGTCAGCACAGAGCCCAATGTGGGACTTGAACCTAGAAACTGCGAGGTCATGACCTGAGCCAAAGTCTGATGCCTAACTGACTGAGCTACCCAGGCGTCCCTGTGTCTTATTTTAAACAGCCTTCTCTAATGTGAAATTATTTCATTTTAGCTTATATTGTCTTCTAACATTTTTAGAATCACGTTTTTATTTACTCTGGAATCTACTTTGTAAAGGTGCAAGATAGAAATAATCCGCTTGTAAAGTCAAGTTTAGAGAGCTCCCGACTGGGCATCTAGACTATGAATCTGATTTGCTATTATCAGTGCATGCAGCTAGTGTTTTCACAATTTGAAAGTGAGAGATTTTGTAAGCAATGGCAAGGATCTGGTGTGGTGAAGGAAGGGTGTGGGGGCTAGGGCTTAGTTGACTGAGATACAGACTTTGGTCTTGGTTCCCCCTTTCCCACCCTTCAGTATGAAAATGGCTCTAGGCAAAGGAATGGTAGGTGATCCCCACAGGGTCCTGAGAAAGTCCATCTATGACCTGAGCTGAAGTTGGATGCTTAACTGACTGAGCCATCCAGGCGCCCCCAATCCACTCTTCTGCATCTACCATACTTGTTAGCCATTTATTTTGTAGCCAATATAATATTTGTATTCCTAACCACCCAGGATTAGGAAGACTTTTAAATAGCACTGAATGTCCTGATAAAAGAACATCAATTCAATGCCACAATCAGTTGATATAATCTGGCATAGGTGTCCCAGAAGTTAGAGTCCAATGAAAGTTATATACCCCAATGTTAGGTAATGTCTAATATTACCACAGTATTAGATAGTGGAAGAGGACTGGGCTTTTGAGGGAGTGATTTGCATTTATTCACTGGACTTCATTCTTACATCCCATGTGCACAGGCTTTTGGTCAATGCATAGTGAGTTCTGGTTATGTGCAAGGCAATCACAATGCAAAGGTATATGCTGCCCATAGACACTTGGAGGAATGGCCCTGGGGACAAATTGTGGTTTGGGGTAAAAAGCTTCTTCAGGAGGAATAGGCACCTTGAGGTGACCTTCCAGTTTTCCACATGGAAGGGGGGATTATATGGTTTGTCTTGAATGAGAGAAAATTACTTCTGAGGATGATAAAGCCTGACTCGTCAGTGGGTAGACTGTCCAGTAAGCCTAGGGATTGGTTACTCATGGAAAATAACTGGGGAAGGGAGGAAGAGTCATTCTTGTGTGAGCAGCTGCTGTCCAGTCTCTCCCTCTTCTAGCGCTTATCCTTGATCGTAGACTCTGCTTTGGGACTCTGAAATAGTCTTCCTTATTTTCTTGCATATACTAATAATTTCCTTGGCTCCCCTGTGACTTTATCTTCATTGTGTATTCTCTTATTTTAATTTTATATTTTGTTGCAATTATATACATTTGCTTTTCTGTGGTTGGAGATAACAAGAACAGAGAATTCAATTTTAAATCCTAAAAATGACACATAAACAGAAGCCACAAATTAAAAATTGATCTGATACCAAAAGAAAATGGGTAAATATGGCACTCCGGAACAGGGAGACGATAGAAAGCAATTATACAGAAAAAAAATTAATGAAACTGACAGGAAGTACATTAGACAAAAGAAATAAATCAGGAAGAATGTGATGAGATATTAGAATGGCTGAGCTCAGAATAGCCTAGCTTGTCTAACCTAAGAAGGACATATTAAATATGAAGGCATTTTAGTCACCCAGAAGCTTCCAGGTCTCCTCAAATAGGGAAATTCAATTAGAAAGTAGATAGAACCCTGAAGTGGAACTGTGAGGATTTGGTGTTTGCTCTTATGGTTTTGAGGTTATTAGTTATCTCCACTGAAACTTGGCCTTTTCAATAGTAAAATATTATCTCCCTCGTATATTAACAAATAAGTTATTTCATTATCTTATTATTTAATGTACTTAATAAGCAAAGTACCTGTCAAGCGACATGCCAGGTACTTAGATACTTCTATAAGGCATACAGAAAAGGAAAAAATGTGGCTTTCTCAAGTATTTCCAGTATAGTTGAAAGACAGGCAAACAGAAGATTATAATTCAGTTTAAAAAGGTCAAGGTCAGAGATAGGTTTGAAGATCTTTGGAGCCCAAAGGAGAGATGAATTAATTTTCTAAAGGTTTGAGGAAAGTTTCACAGTGGAAGTAAGATTTGAAATAAGTCAGAAAAAAAAAAAAAAATTAGACAACATGGAGGAGGAGTGGGTAGGGGAGGAGGCAATTAGTAAAAACCTAAAAGAAGGTCCTATAGTTGGAAAATGTAAGTCCACTCTGTGGTGAACCATAGGTCTTGTGGGGAGGAAGGGGAGAACAGACAGCTAAGGGGTAGTTATGAAGGGTCTAAGATACCAAGGTAAATGAAGCAGTTGGCATGTATCCTGTGGGCCGGTGGTTCTCATAATCATTGTACCATGTCTAACGTACTCCAATAGACAAATAGATAAAACAGACTAGGGGTTGTGTGTAGTTACTGGCTCCTTAGCTTTTTTCCGAGTTGGAGAAACATTTCATACTTTTGGTGAATGAAAAGAATGTAATTGGGGCAACTTTGAAACCATTCTTTTTATTTTTAAGTAAATCATTCCCCAGATCGCTTTCAATATTATCATAGCACATATACCAGTTAACAACATAGACCTCTGTGAACACATGATTGAGTTCTTCTGCTGGTAACGGCCAAAATACACAAGAAGGATGGACAGAAATGCAGAATGTTACTGAACTCTCACCTGGACCTCTAGTAAATACAATAGGGAACAAAGAGGCAGGGGCACCCCAAGAAGTGCTTTGTGCATAGGTGAGGTTTAAGAAGCTTCCTGAAGCTATTTGGCTCCTTCTAACCAGTGATTAGGGACCAGTTCTGGTTACTCAAAGAGCTACTGCTCTTCCTGAAGTCCTGGGGAAGGTTGATTTCCAAGTAGATGAGATGCTGGAATTAATGGACTCCAGGTTCTTTTGGAGGTTGGGCCTCCTGCCAGGGCTGATTAGCCCAGCTGGCCTGTCCACTATTCCTGTTTTATTGCTTCCTTTCTCATTAAGGAAGGTGTTGGGTTTGGATAACCATAAACAACATGTCTGCTGCTACAGGGCCACCATCTCTTGCACAGCCAGTGGCTGAAACCAGGCTCTCAGGAGTCTTTTTTAAAGACTTAGATCACAGTTTTGGAGAAACAGGAAAAGGAAGCCCAAGTTTGAAAACATGCCACATAAATGATTATTTTCCTATTTTCCTCTTTTTTTTTTTTTTTTAAATTCAAAGTGGCAGGGAAAATAAAACTTTAAAAAGTAAAATAAAACCAGTACTGTTTTCCTCATTTTGTTTTCTCTCTCACCCCTGCTCTCTCAACATAGCCACATGGAACAGTCCTGATGTCCTCAACCCCTGAGATGGGAGGGAAGGGAGTTGGAGGCTTCCCTTCATATCAGCCTGCCCCCAGCAGGCCCAAGGAGTCTGAGCAGCCACTGACCACTTGCTGAACTGTTATGTGGGTGCCTCATGGCTCCCTTGTCTACTTGGGCCCAAGGGCTGAAGTCTATTTAGGACCACAGAACCCTTAAAAGAGAGCCAGCCACCCAACCCCTCTCTAACCTCACTCCAGTAATCTCAACACTTGTACTTCTTCCCCCTCCCCAGACAATGTGTTTCTTAAAATGACCTTCATTGGCACATCATTTCTCACCAGGAACTGTACCCTTGTTCTTTCCAGTCCTGCAATTTTCTCTCTTCCAGCACAGGGAGAATCATATTTACTCAGAAAACCACAGTGTTGAACTATAGCCCTCGGTTTCTTAGAGTTTCACTTTCTAAGGGAATTTTGCAGCTGGTTCCATCTGCTTGTCCTGATTTTTTTTCTCTCCTCTTTTCCCCATGCTGATTTCTTCCCCAGTCCTAACCAGCACCCAGCCTCAGTACCTTCCCCACATGTCACCATGATGGTCTTCTTTGCTCATGGTAGACACACAATTCATCAAACCTCTCACCATGTCCCAAACGGTAAATGCTCAGAAAATCCTTGTTGATTTGTACCAACTACTCCCAGAACTTTTAGTATTAATACTTTCTAGGAATCTCTCCCCTGCAGAACATTTCATAATGCTGGTTTAGGTTGTATATAAAAGTTCTAGCTCACTGTGTTTTTTGTTCATATGGCTTCTCTAGACAAGGACAGGAATTACCCCTATGCTAAGAGTTCATAAGTAAACTATGAATGCTAATTATGTTAATGTGAATAATCCATGTGCCTTTTAAATTTTAAGCAGACCTTTCCTTTCTAGTTAGCATACATCTGGTCTATTACCTACCTCCTAAAACATGTCCAAAAGAAAAGCAAACAACTCCAATGTTAGATTGATCCAAGCCCAACTCGTGAGCTTTACACAGGAGGGTGGTCTAGGTTAACAGGTTAACTTTAAGAGCTTACCAACAGGGGTGACTGGGTGGCTCAGTTGGTCAAGTGTCTGACCTCCACTCAGGTCATGATCTCAGGACTGCATTGGGCTTTCTGCTATCAGCACAGAGCCCACTTTGGATCCTTTGTCTCCCTTTCTCTCTGCCCCTTCCCCCTCCTCTCTCAAAAATAAATAAACATTAAAAAGAAGAGCTTACCAATAAGACAGACACACCTTTCCAAGTGCTTTATAAATATTAGGTCATTTAAATATCGTAAAATGCTCTGAGATGGATCTTATTATTATTCTGGTTTTACATCTGAGGAAAGTAAAGCACAGAGAGATCACACCAGTCAGTAAACCACAGAATCAGGATTCAAACACAGGGAATCTGGGTGCAAAGTCCATGCACCTAACCATTACTTAGTGCTACCTCACCAACAATAGCAATTTTTAAATTGTTTCCTTCCAAATCTCCCTGCAAGTTAGAATTCAGATGAACTTCTATTTATACAGTGTCTGTATCCCTGCAGAGTCTTATGTACACAATATTTTATAAATCCAACCATTTTCCTGAATCAAGTCCTCATTTAAAAGAGCTAGACTTTGGGGGCATCTTGGTGGCTCAGTCAGTTATGTGTCCGACTCTCGTTTTCGGCTCAGGTCATGATCTCACGGTTGGTTTGTGAGTTCGAGCCCCACGTGCTTAGGATTCTCTCTCTCTCCCTCTCTCTCTGCCCCTCCCATGAGCTTGCTTGCTGTCTCTCAAAATAAATAAATAAACTTTAAAGATCTAGACTTTGAACTCCTTTTGGAATATAACTATTTTGTACAAATTTGCTGCTCTTTGTTGGGCATGCTACCTTCCAACTAAGTATTTATGACAGATGACCTCACAGAATAGGTGGTAGAAATATGATTGTCTCTTTACCTTCAATATCAGAACATTATGATAAACTTAATACATCATAAAATACTTCTGGTCTCCAAATATCATTGGATGGTGATTTGCCTTTACCATTTCTGGGGGTGTTGGATTCCATATATAAATTACCTGGTAAGCAAAGGCATAATTCCCTTTCCTTCTCTGAAATTTCCATCTTTCAGAATTCAAGGGGCAGACCTCAGGCCTCATATCCTGAGCTTTAGCAAATAGACATGTGTTGCTCTTATCTAGATCTTTAGTGCTATTGTAGGTTTTCATGGCATGCTTTTATTTTTCCTGATCTCTAAGGTGGTTTTTGCATTCAGGGTACTGCTTCCAATTCTTTGACCAGTTTAGTTGCCCTGTCTTAGGTCATATAACTTCTTTAAAGAGTGAGAGTCTCCTGTGAGCTTGTGCATGGGCAGGTTTGTAATTATATTGAGTTCTTCATGTGACTAGAGCACCACAGTCTCCAGTTAAGCACTTACTCTGTGCCAGGCACTCTCCTAGGAAGTAAATACAAAAGTAAACACTATAGGATCCCTGCCCTCATAGTGAGGGACCTTTAGTAAATATAATAAAGAACAAGAACTGATAGTTCAGGGTTCCTAAGAAGTAGTCCATAGATTCCTGGATTCCTTTGTTAGATCATAAATGATAGTTCAGAATCTTACCACCAAATTGTAACTCTCTTTAGCATGAGTTCATTTGAATTCATGCATCACCTTAGATGGGCACACATAAATGTTCATCTGCTACACCTGCTGTCACTTCCTGCTAATTCTCAGGATCTTCCTGTGATTGGCCTACTGTTATTTATCCTTTGACTAGTAATCAGGATCACTGACAACTCTGTCAAGTATTATTCCAGCTCATGGATGAGGAAATTGAAGCTAGAGTAGCCACAGAAATAACAGAACTTGGGGCGCCTGGGTGGCTCAGTTGGTTAAGTGGCCAACTTAAGCTCAGGTCTTGATCTTACATCTCATGCAGAGCCTGCCTGGGATTCTCACTCTCCCTCTCTCTCTGTCCCTCCCCCACTCTCATGCACACACATGCTCTCTCTCTAAATAAATAAATAAACTTAAAAAAGAGAGAAATAATGGAACTTTAACATATTTATCTTTTCACAGTTTTCATTATAAATGTGTATATGATTTCGTCACAGCTACAGTGATCTTGGCATAAATCACTTCATATCCCTTTCTTGTTTAAATCCCCCAAATAGCTTTCCATCACACTCAGAATGAGAAACATCCATCTTTTCTTCTCTTTTTTTGTTTTATTTTATTTTATTTTATTTTATTTTATTTTATTTTATTTTATTTTATTTTATTTTATTTTCATCATGATAAGTATACTCTTAAATTCCAAACCCTATTTCCCCTATTCCCCACCCCTGCCAGTAACCATCAGTTTGTTCTCTATAGTTAAGAGTCTGTTTTTTTCTTTGTCACTCTCTCTCTTTTTTATCCTTTGCTTGTTTTGTTTTTCAAATGCCACATATTCCACATTCCCCTACTCACTATACTCCAGATGGTCTTCTCTTGGTTCTACAAACAGCAGTCCTGTTTCCATATCTTGTCCTTTTCCTGTGCTGTTCCTATTAATCCATGAAGGGGCTGGTTCCCTTGTCACTCAGGTCTAAGCTCAGATACCATCTTTCCAGGGGGGTGACCTGAGTACTATCTAAAGTGTCCACCCCCCCACCCCCCCCCACCCCCCGCTGCTGCCCCACACCTCCTGCCAAGTTACTTTCTATCAGATTACTCTCTTTAATTTTCTTTCTAGCTCTTATTATTTCTAAATTTCTTTTTTTTATTTACTCATTCATTGTTAGTCTTTTCCCCTTGACTAAAATGTAAGCCAAAGAGAACAGAGCTTTGTCCTGTTTCACTCATTGCTGTATTCCTGCCCCTAGAATCTGTTTGGCATATAGAAGGTGCTCAATAAGTATTGGTTAGAGTGAATGAATAAATGTATTTGGTAATGCCTTAGTGTTTTGGGATGGAAACCCTTAGCCCTTTTCTAGTCCCACTTTTAGATATTTCCCTTAGGTAATTTCATCCACTCTGGTGGCTTTTTCTACCGCTCTGTCTCCCATATCTGTTGTTTATGTAATTTTCACTTACATAATCAAAGATACTCTTAACTGTTGAGGGATAGGAGCCAAGGGAACTGGCAATAATACTATAAAATACTAATACATTTTAACATTTTGTATTTAGAAGGAACTTAGATTTCATCTACTCCGAATTCATGGCTTACATGTCGATGAAGAAAGTTCAAGATAATAATAAGCCAAAAATCTCATAGCTAGTGGGTGGTAGAACCCAGAACTTCCAGGGTACTTTACTGTTTCCACAGTAGTTATCTGCCTGTTAGACTCTATCTCTCCTTTTGTTAATGACACCAACACACACACACACACACACACACACACACACACACAGAGTTTTATTTTATTGAGATAAAAGTCACATGCCATGAAATTGTGCATACCCTTTAAAAGTGTGCAATTCTGTAGTTCTTAAGGTATTCACAGAATTGTGAAACCATCTATTTAATTTTAGAACATGTTCATCACCCCCTAAAGAAACCACATATCTATTTGTAGTCATTACCCCCTCTCCATTTCTCCCTCCATTCTCCAGCCCTAGGAAACAACTAATCTACTTTCTGTCTCTACAGACTTACCTATTTTGGACATTTCATGTAACAGAATCAGACACTATGTGGCCTTTTGTGTCTGGCTTCTTTCACTCAGCTTAATTATTTCAAGGTTCATTATGTTGGGACACCTGGGTGGCTCAGTCAGTTGAGCATCTGACTCTTCATTTCAGCTCAGGTCATGATCCCAGGATCATGAGATCGAGCCCCGAATCAGGCTCTGTGCTGAGCATGGAGGCTGCTTAAGATTCTCTTTCTCTCTCTCTCTCTCTCTCTCTGTCTCTCTGTCTCTCTCTCCCTCTGCCCCTTTCCTTTGTTCATGCTCTAGCTCTCTCTCTAAAAAAAAAAAATTAAGTTCATCATGTTGTAGTTTTACTTTTTTGTTTTGTTTAATCCCTTTTCTCTAACTGCCTTATTTTAATGTCTTTTTTTATATGTTTATGTTTTTAATGTTTATTTATTTTGAGAGAGAGAGAGAGCAGGTTGGGGAGGGATAGAGGGAGAGGGAGAGAGAGAGAGAGAGAGAGAGAATCCCAAACAGACTCCATGCTATCAGAGTATAGAGCCCAATGTGGGGCTCGATCTCATCAACCATGAGATCATGACCTGAGCCAAAATCACGAGTTGGATGCTTAACCACCTGAGCCACCCAGGTGCCCCTTAATATCTATCTTTGAACAAAAATTAAACTCTGAATATCTTGGAAGCCAAAGACAACAAAGAAAAATACAAATATATTTGTTAGCTCTTGTTAGCTATAAAGGAAGCACAAAGTTTATCAAGAACACAGTTTTTGTAGCAATACATTTTGAGGGGAACCATCAATGCAGTCCAGTTTCACCATATGGCTCTGTCTTTTGATCATCTAAGGTATATTTCTTGTTTTCTTATTTATACTATTTCCAGTTCCCTTTGGGTTGGGCATGGTGAGCAGTATCGAGAAGGGAGAGAGAACTACCTTGTGGTGTCCTCAGTGACTCTTGTCTTTCTGGGTACAAGGGGGAATTCTTACTCAATTTTTAATAACCCTCCAATTTGACCTCCACTATTAATTCTCAGGATCTTTCTTTCATTTTCGATCACAATTCTTACTTCTTTTTTAAAAAAAAATTTAACATTTATTTATTTTTGAAAGACAGAGAGAGACAGAGCATAAGACAGGGAGGGGGAGAGAGGTGGGGCGGAGACACAGAATCCGAAGCAAGCTCCAGGCTCTGAGCTGTCAGCACACAGCCTGATGCGGGGCTCAAACTCACAGACAGACCATGAGATCACTACCTGAGCTGAAGTCGGACGCTTAACCAACCCAGGCGCCCCATAATCTTTACTTCTACATCAAATTGGTGAAAAATTTTTACAACTTTATTCCTGAAAAGTTCAAGCACTTTGCCAACTCTTATTCTAAAGTAGGTCTCAAATAATGCAAATACTCTAGTAGATGAGGGGAGAAGACAAGCGTTATGCCTAGGGAGAGATGACAGGAGGAATATGATTGTTTGCTGATGTCTGCCTATGGGTTTTGGAAAAGGAAAGTTCTGGCATTTATGCTATGTCTCATATTATTTTTTTTCTTTTTTGGGATCTGAGGTAAAGGGAATTAAATTAAAATCATGCTCCTCAACCACAGCAAACTATTATCATCAGTTCATGCAAAAGCCCTGCATTTGTTTTGATTTTCACCTCGATCTCTAATCTGTGCTCACATTCACCTCCCTCTTAAACATGCCTTCCTTCTGTGTTTGATACAGGTCCTTAAGAGACATGTATCTTTATAAACTATTTCATCTTATTGGATGTAACTGAGTACATAAGTAATATTGTGACCTGAATTTCATTCTGTTGGTATTTTGTTAACTCACCACTAAATCTTTAAAGCTAATTTACGTTGCTAGATTTACATTGACTCTATTGTTCTAACTGCTGCATAATGTCTTATGGTATGTATCTACCATCTTTTACTTTTCCATTCCTCCTGCAATGGAAACCTGTGTCAAACAATGACATAGTAAACATCCTCGTACTTGACTCCTTAGAGGCCTGAGGAAGAATTCCTTTGGTTTGCATGTCTAAAAGAAAAATTGGTGGCCCATTGGATCTAAATGCATGTCTAAAAGAAAAATTGGTGGCCCATTGGATCTAAATACACTGTTGTCTTTATCCAGCCCCCCTTGTGCATAAATGGCATCCCCATCCTACCTCCTATACTGACTATTGCTGCAGGGATTTGAGCTGGGCAGATCCACAGCTGTAACCAGCTTAGTGCTGTCGTGATACGGTACAACCTTGCTTCTTATTTCCTGCTCTGGGACTTCTCTAAGACAGAGATGCAGAACTCAGGGAACCTGCTCAACACTTAGGCCTACACAATTAAATGGGGTAATGGGGAAGAGCAGAGGTTACAGTCCCAAGGCTACTCTTGACCCTTTGGAGGATAGGAGCCAAAGGATAAGTATGCTTCCTCTTGAATTCCCTTGGGAGAAAGTTCTGAGACATATAGTTCTTAAGACTCTTACCAAGTTCCCTGTGGAATTGAGTGTAAGTTGCCAACACCGGTTGCCAGTTTGGAAACCCATCCTGGTATTGGTTTTCCCTTTTCCCTAATTCAGCCCTGCAGTTCCTCATTCCTGTTCCCTGTTATGACTTCCCCCAGTGAATTACCTATAGATAAGCCTTTGTCTCAGCCTCTGTTTTTAGGGGCACCCAAAGTACATGATCCCTAAATACTGCCAGATTGCTATCTAGGGGATCTGAGCTTTAATCTGGGTAGTATGGCCAGCTTCCAACTTGTGGACCAGAGACTGGGCCATTTTAAAACTTCAGAGGGCCACCTTTTAACAAGATGCCGTTCTTCTGCTTAGAAAGTTCCCTAGGTAGGATCTTTCACCCCTGGATCAGTGATTTTGTTTTACATTCACTGCAGTTATTCTCCAAAATATGGTTGTAATATATATACATGCCTTGGTGATTATAAAATACTTCTCACAAACATTGACCTCTGCCTTCATGATTCATGACTTCTAATGCATGGATAGTAGACTCATCCTGGCATGTGCCATACCAGAGTATTAAGAAAATTTCCTTCAAGGGGCACCTGGGTAGCTCAGTCGGTTAAGCGTCCAACTTCTGCTCAGGTCATGATCTCACGGTTTGTGGATTCAAGCCCTACATCTGACTCTCTGCTGACAGCTCAGAGCCTGGAACCTGCTTCAGATTCTGTGTCTCTCTCTCTCTGCCCCTCCCCCACTCATGCTCTGTCTGTCTGTCTCTCTCTCAAAAATGAATAAACATGAAAAAAAAAAACTTAAAAAAAAGAAAATTTCCTTCTCAATACTTGTTAATAGAGAGATATCATATGATTTATACTTTCCAGCGACTGGTGTTGCATTCAACTTGTGTCCTAGAAAATGCACTTGTCCTACTGTCACATTTTCACTTGGGTTTACTTAGGAAAAAAATGATCATTTCTTTGAGTGGACATGTGTCAGTGTTAATGTGTGTGTGTGTGTGTGTGTGTGTGTGTTTGTGCGCGTGCGCATGCACATGCATCAGCTCATTGCATGGGGTGAGTCATCATGAAAAAAGCACAGATCATGACCATCTGGGAGCAAGGTATCAACAGAACTCCCTTAAGGGAATGTGTGTTCCTTCTCACTTGGGAGTAACTTTTAAAAATCTCATATCCCCTTCTGCTTCTGTTATGTGAACAGGTGGTTAATACATACACCCCAGGAAAGAAGATTTGGCTTGAAGGTGTGGTGACCACCTCAGCTGGAGGCACAAACAATCTATCAGATTCCTATGCTGCAGGATTCTTGTGAGTAACACATGCAATTTCATTCCCAGGGATTTTGAGGAAAGAAAGTGTGTTATTCTGCCTATTGGAGGGGGAGGTTCATTTCCTATTGAAAGTTCTTTATCTGTTCCTTTGTGAATGGGTTTAACCCATTCAACAAACAGTGATAAGTGACTTCCCTGGATCCTAAGACGTCAAGCACAGGCATCAGAGCAAAGATAGTAGTAACAGTAGCAGTAGTAGTGACCATAATAGTCATATGACCTTTATTTAATGTCTATAGTTCAAAACACAGTGCAGACAACATACAATTTCTCATCCATTTTTCACCATAGTCCTAGGAAATAGGTAAGAGTAAGATCGGAGGAACAGAAAGAGGAGCTAAGAAAAGGTGTGGGAGATTAGTGCCATAATAATAATAAATAATAATAATTTTAACTATATGTGTTACATGCTTTCTGAAGCGCTCTCTCTATATCTAATAATTTAACAACCAGTGATGCAGTTACTATTATTTTACAACAACCCAAAGAGATAGATGTGAGAGCTTTGACTCAAGCCCAGGCAATCTGCTTCAGAGTCAAGCCTCTTTGCCACTACCTTAGACCATCTTCCTTTCTGCTTCAAAAGCAGTGGTAGTCATGCAAAGGAACCGGTAGTTTCTGTCCCTGGGAGGATCAGGAAGGGCTTCATGGACAAAGTGGCATTTGAGTGGGACATAGAAAGATTACTCTAATTTCTATAGGTGGAGAATGGTGGTGATAGTGGAGGAGAGCATGCTAGGCAGAAGGAACATTTCCGGCAAAGGCACAGGGGAGGGGAAATGATTCGTGTGAAGAAAGCCTCAGTAGCTGCAGGGATGTAGTGAGGGTTGAGACAAGGGAGGAGTTTTCCATCAAGCATGGAAGGCCTTGAAAGCCAGGCAGAGGAAATGAAGCCTTGTTCTATACTCCGTGGCAAGCCATTGAAGATTTTGGAGGAAGGAAGAGATACCATCTGACCTGTGTTTTTAAATGTTGGCTCTGAGAATAGTATGCACAAGAGTTTGGAGAGGCAGGAGATGGGAAAGTGGATTTGAAGGCTACTGCAGTTATCTGAACGACTTAACACCAGAAGCATAAAGGGCTCTGACTGGCCTGCCAGCATCATGTGGCAGGGACAGACCCCTCAGGATCACAGACTAACCAAATGCCCTGTTCCTGTTCCATTCTAGTCCTGTGGCCCTGGTTTGTTATTTTTTTTTTTTTTTGTCTGAGCAAGGTCCTCCTAAGAAGTGAGCTCACAAAGCCCTGAGCTTTGTGTTTCACTACTAACAGCTGTTCCTAATTATACACTCGTAGTTTCCCTCCATTAAGGCTTATTTTAATACATTTATAAAAGACAAATCAAGCCAGTCAAGCAGATTGTCTTTGCAGATGGAATCCTGGCACATGCAGATGAAGATAATGAGTCAGTAAAATATATGATGATACCTTGTGTCTTCGATTCTTGTGTTCTCAGCACCTACCATTGAGTGGCACAGAGCAGTTGTTCAGTGAACATGGTTCAAATGAATGAAATGGAATGAATCAGCATTTGATACAGTGGTTCTGAGAGTCTTCTTTCAATAATATGCTTCCCACCAGGTTTCACTGTGAGCCGTGGGGTAAGGATGAGAAGCCAGTGGCCGTTAGTACGGCAGGGAGGGGCCTCTGAGAATCAGCAGAGGAATGGCTTTTGCGCAGCCATCATAGACAGACTTTGCTGCAGGGCCAGCAAGCAGCCCAGTTGTAACTGTTTTCCTGAGCATTCTTCCCTTTAGGGAATGATGTGAAATGAGAAACACCACAGCCCTTCGGAGGGGGGGGGAACTGGAAAGATATCTGAGCACCAGCCAAATATCCATAGATCTCTGTGGTCACTTTGCAATAAATCCAGATCAACAGAGTTGTTCAGGGTTAGGTTGTAGTTCAGGTATTCAGTATGTGGTTGACACAAATCAAATGAAAACTAGCTCACTTGGCTCCTGGTTCTCTCTTACCTCTTTATCACCCATTTGCTCTCACCTCTGCTGGCAGCACCCAGCCAAGTGTCCTTCGAGTCTAGTTCTCCAAGGGACATAAATTGCTTCCTGGAGGGGAGGGGGGAATTGAAGCATTCTAAGAAGCTCCAGAAGACTAGCAAGATTCCTTGGAAAAAGGCACCTTTCAGGCTTTTTTTCATATATGGCATAACTGAGAGCTTGCCAGGACACTTGAATGTTTATGCATGAAGCAGAATTCTCTGCTGCCAAGTATTCAAGGGTAGTTTTCCCAGTTAGGGCTTTATGATTCTCTGATGCACCACAGATATACCCTTGGCACACTACTGTGTCTCTAGCACCCAGTAGTGTCTGCCACCCAGTAGATATTCAATAAACTTTTGTGGAATGGAAAATAATGGCCGCAGTAGTATCCTTGGTGGGATATACCAGTCATCTTGCCACTTTTCTATACTTGTGCATGAAAGGGAGACTTAGAACACCATTTATTTCCCCTGTCAGAGTGCTTAGTATTTACAAGAGGAAGAGGAAGACAACTTAAGTACAAACCATTCCACTCTGAAGAGTACGGGGAAGGAGAGGTTCTGGCTATAGTCCTTTTGAACGCTCCAGACCAGAACGTGCATAGAGGATATGGGTTTGGAAAGGAGGATGTATATTCTTCTCTCTCACTTTAGAGTTCCTTCAAAAACTGCCCATACTAGGAAAACAACATCAACAACAAAGACAAGCCAGATTTACTAGTCAGCATTCATTTGTTGAGTATATATTTTTTGCGGATCACTGTTATAGGGTCTGCAGAGGTCACAAGTAGGAATTTATACATTTGTATAAATGAATACAGGTATTTACATACCCAGTGCTTTACAAATGACTTACATGGTCACACAAGCATTTTCGTATCTATCCTCAATGCTGAGAACAAGGTCTGGCATTTACAGCCGATTAATTAATGTTGTTGAATGAATAATGAATGAATGAACAAATGGAATATTTTAAATTCCAAAATACATTGATATCCAGCTGCGGCTAGATGTGATTATGTGTTTACTTATCATTTCATTTCTTCATTCAGCAAGCATAGGGATAGGAGGGTGAATTAGACATACTTGTTTTTATAGATAAATACTTGTTAGATATAAATCCTATTGTATTTGTGCTACATTAGTGGAAAGAGCACTGACTTAGGAGGCATCAGTCCAGAATGCACGTGATAGTTCTACCCCAGGACATTAATATGTGTCTCAGTGGCTAAAGGAAAAACCAAATGGGGTTGGTAAATTAATAAAAATAATAAAGGCAAATAGCTTAGCCATGTGATATTCCCAAAGTAATTTCAGTTCCCGGGTCACAGTGTCCCAGTCTGAACAATAACAACAACAACAACAACAACAACAACAAAAACAACAACAACAATAACAGTTCTATTATATAATTGTTGGATTTTCTTTTTGATTTAAAACTTTTGTTTTTGCATTTTTCTTTGTTTTGTTTTTATAACTCTAATTATCAGTAAATATTTCTTAGTTTTTATGAGAATAAAATAATTGTCAATGTGAAACAGATTTTAAAATGCTAATAATATTCATTCATAACATAAAAATTAGCAATGTGCTTTATTCTAGTAAAGAAAAAGCTTAATTCTACAAGTCACTGGTTTGGCATTCCATATGGTTTCAAATTTGGGAAATCATAGCTATGCATAATTTGTCCCTAGTATGCTGAATGCTGATTCTCAAAGTTCCTCCAATCTGATTTTGTCCAGATCAATGTCAACTTAACAGAGTGTGAAGCACCCACATTACACTAGGAACTGAGATGAGTGTTTTGGGTACAAAGCTAAACCATTGTGTCTGTTCTCAGTTAGCTCATAACCAACTGGAAGACAGCAGAGAAGAAAGAAAGAAATTATCGTGGGCAGGCAGAGGGTATAAATAAGAGTTCTGGGAAGGTACAGAGGAAAAAGGTACTACTGTTCTGTACCAGCAGGGTTTGGAAGGAGATGGCACTTGACTTGGAGACATGTTAACAGATGGGAAGAAATTTGCCAGATAAGGTGGGTTAGAGGAGGAGAGGAAGGGAATTCTAAGCAGAAGTTAAAACATGTATGGAGACTCAGGTGAGTATGTCAAAGTATGCTCGTTTGGGGCAGCCAAGAATAGTTTTAGAGTCAGAGAATGGAATTTAGGGTGAGAGCAGAGGGGAGAAGAGGTACAGATTATAGGCTCATACGCATGCTCAGGAAAGATTGTGAAATGCCTTATCTTTTACACTGGAAGACTGAAGCTCCCAGTCACATTTATCTTACATATATTCTTACAATTAGAAATTTCCATAAGTTTCAGAATTTGGAATACAGAAGAAAATTAAATGAATAAGTGAATGAGTGAACAAATTGAATGAATAAATAATAAAGGCAGAGTTAGCAGTGGGTGTTGGAAGAACCAAGAGGGAAGTACTTTTGAAGGATAGCATGCCCTGGAAAGTGGATATTTGGCATAGTGGAATATGTGATAATGTGTGAACAATGCAGGTCCTTAACTGTGATATGTGTAATGGTAGCATACTTGGATCTCTGCATGGTTAATTATAGTGCCAAGGAAAATTCTTATTTTATTGACTGTTGACAGTGATATATGAGGGATGCAAATGGCTGACCCCTTCTTGAACCGATAGGTCATAAGAGTATGTTAGAGTCCCAGGAAAGGTACATGTATGGTGATAGGGTGCAAGCAGAGGAGTTTGAGTGACAGAGAATATGGTGTGCATGCTCCTGTGATTGTGTCCCATGGCCAGGGGGTGGAGGGATGATAATTAGGCTTACAAGTGGCTAGGGTATTCATTTTAGTTAGTTCATTTTTTTTTTTAATTTTACTTCTTTATAGGAGTAAGTCATTAGCAACAAAATATTCTATGGCCAAGGGCAATTTATTTTCCTCCTCTGGCTCTCTGCTTCTTTTCCTATAAAATGCAGAGGCTGGATTTGAAAATCTCTAAAGTGTCTTCCAGCTATGTACTCACTGCTTAAAATAATCTTCTCCTTTAAAGTACTAGGTAAATGGTGGGTGTTGGTGTATATGCATGTGTGTTAGCCAATCCCGACAAAGCTTGTTATATGGCACTTTTAAGATGTATTGATGTAGCATTTTTTCCTGATTTTTAGATGGTTGAACACTTTAGGAATGCTGGCCAATCAGGGTATTGACGTTGTGATACGACACTCATTTTTTGACCATGGATACAATCACCTTGTGGACCAGAATTTCAACCCATTACCAGTAAGTGTGAGATAAAGATTCCTAACTCCTTTTCCATGTGATTCAGTTGTTTTGACTATACCTTGTTCCACAATGGGAGAATTTTCCTCCTCCCTCTGTTACCTGTTAATTTCATAAATTGGACAAAAGCATTCATGTCGTTGTTCTCTTGACCCATTTCACAGACTTTTGGCTTCACTACACACATCTATATATACACACCTATGTAATATGCCTGTATGTATATACATATATACATTTATATATGTATATGAATTTTTATATATTTATATATTTGTTTACTACCATTATTTAAACAAACCTTGTGCAGTTGAGATTCCACATCTACTTGTAGCCTGTTTGAACTCTGCTTGAGAGTGAATTTTTCCAGATTGTTTTCTTTTAATGCTAATAGGAGACATTAGTTAACGTCAGATGCAACATGTTGAAAGCAGATGGGAGCGCGTTGGCCATGATCAGATGCAGTATGAACCCATCTCTTGGGAGTGGCTTAAGTGCACTTACAGTTAGGTGTTGATCCCTATGTGATAACGAGGGGATTTGCCCAGAACACCAGCTTCTCTGGGAAAAGGAAGGCTAAAGAAGAATGGCAGGAGCAGAGAACTTAGTTTGGTTCATTCCTGTATTGAGCAATCACAGAGATCCCACTTAGTCCAGAAAGCTGCACTCATCAGAAATATTACATGGAATATCCTTTTCACAGACATCGTGGTCATGGAGAAAGGTCAGACTCCTCTCATTAGCTCACAGACTATGAGAGCTGGGGTTCCCCTTTGAGGAGATCCGGTCACATCTCCGGTAACAGAGGAACTGAGGGGCACTGGGTGGCTCAATCAGTTAAGCAGCCGACTTCGGCTCAGGTCATTATCTCAAGGTTCTTGAGTTCAAGCCCTATGTCAGGCTCAGTGCTGACAGCTCAGAGCCTGGAGCCTGCTTCGGATTCTGCGTCTCCCTCTCTCTTTGCCTCTCCCCGCTTTGTGCTCACGCTCTCTCTCAAGCTCTCTCAAAAATAAATAAATGAAAAACAAACGAAAAAAACAAAAACAGAGGAGCTGATAGTCCAGGTAGGAGGAGGGGAAGGGAGATGTAGAGCCAGCTCTAGAACCCATCCCTGCACCCTATCCAGTGCTCTTCCAACAGAATTAGTGCTGCCCTTGGGTTCACACTAAGCAAACCCAAGTGGAATCAGTGAGTGTCTGCCGTTTACTTCCTTCTGCCTATTTCTACCCTGTATTCCTCTCACTCTCACCCCTGCCCTGAGCCAGGAGGCCTCCAAACCCAGAACAGAGACCAGTGTGGCACCCAAAAGTACCATTTTCATGTCTCCAAAGAGTCCCTCTAGATTAGAGTACTCGGTAATGATTATATCACTGATTGTACATAACTCCAGTCAAATCACAAGTATTAAAACTGATTAGCACAGTCGCTTTTGTTGGCAGGCCGGGATACCTCTCTGAAAGTGTGTGTGTTTGGGGGCAGGGTGGGGGGGCAAGCTAATGTACAGTGCAGAGGGAATTTTCAGTTTGTTTATTTGAGCTCATAAACTTGTAGAGATAAAACAAAATAATAACTAGAAAAGTCTCTATGAGGTGTCAGCATTAAACAAATATAATGTCATACAAAAATAAATATTTATTGACCCATCAGGCACTGGGGAGGAGATTAATAATAAATAAATGAATAAACAAATAATAGAGTACTAGAACAAGAAGACAGTATGGGCTCTTTTGGAATGCGTGTATAGGAAGGCTTCTCTGAGAAGGTGACATTTAAGGCAAGAGCCCAATGACAAGGAACCAGCCATGCGGATTTTGTAGAGGAACTTTCAGGTAGGGGAAGGGGCTAGCACAAAGGCTCCAAGGCAGGAATGGACTGGGCATGTTTGAGGAAACACAAGGACACCAGAGTGATGGGGGCCTGACAGAGAAGGGGGAGACTGGTTGGACATGAGGCCACATAGATCACATAGGGCTTTGTCAGTTAACAGGAGTTTGACTTTATTGTATGTAGTATGAAAAGCCACTGGAGGGTTTTATGCAGGGAAGCAATACAACCTAGCTTATATTTTTAAAAGATCTAGTACAATTAATGCATCAGCTGTTATTTGTAGTTGTAATAATAATGTACAGACCACTTTCATATATGGTACCTCAACAATGCTCCATATACGCTGTCCTCCCTCTTCTCTGTCCTCCCTTCTTGCCTTTATCCCCTCCCTTCCTCATTCAGATTTCATTCACTCCTCCTGATCATGTACTACATGCTGATAATTATTCCTGGCAGAGGGCCTCTTTGATGAGCCAAACAGACAAGGTTCCTGAACCCTTGGAGCTTATAAGCTAATGAAGCATAGTGAAAAATGGAAAATAAATAAACATATAAACAAGGTAATTGCACTTGGTCGTAATTGCTCTGAAGAGAGGCTGGTGAGAGAAGTAGAACTATTTATATTTATTTTGCTGAAGAGAAACTAAGGCTCTGTGAAGATATTAAGTGGCTTGTCCAAGGTCAGACAAGTACAAGGAGCTGGAGCTCTCAGAGTTTTGTAGTTAGTTCTACATCTGATTGTCTTCTCTCTTCCTTGAGGTACTCTTTGGTGTCTGTCCTGTGGTCTGCGGCCAATACTTGCTTCATTTGGGTCTGGAGATGGAAATGGGCATCTTAAGGAACTGGAGAGAAGAAAACCTTAAGCTAAAAAAAGATGGGTCTTCGGGTGACTAGACAGGCTTGATTTCCAGAGTTGGACAAACCTGGATTCCATATCAGTTCTCTGTGCACCTTTGCTGGCTGTGTGTAGGTTAAAGGTGCAAGTCCTCATGGCTTTGGTTCTCCCCAAATGAGTGTTGTTGCAGGGGACTTCCTTTACAAGCCCAGCACAAGAGACCTCACTTGATAGGTGGTGGCAGCAGAGCTCACATGAGTTCATGGCAAGCTAAAGTAAGTCCCACTGATTCAGCACAACCGCTCAAGTGAGCTGGGCAGCTGTATTCCTAGAAACACCACATTCTGATAAAGTGTAAAAGCACTTAAGGTAGCAGGCTTCAGGCTTTCTTTTTATCTTTCTTTGTGCCAATAAATTCTGCACCTTATAAGTTGAGAACTTGATAGCTGGGAGAACTTGACCCTGGAAAAAATTTCCTAGGCTAGACCAGGGCACCAGTCAAACAGAACTTGCCAGCAGGCTCTGGAATGGGTAATGGAGACAGACCTGGGAGTCATACTGGTTGCCACTTCAGAGAGTTGTGCAGTTGATGACCGAACATTGCCAGTAAAAACTTGTGGATTTTATGTTGTGATTAAATCTTCAAGAGAGTTTGTTGAAAGCTTAGGGGATTCATGAGTTGTGTTTTGATTGTCTTCCAGAAAAACCAGTATTCTCCATTCCAGTTTCTTCAAACCCAGCTCAGTGCATTTAAGGAAAAGACCTTATTAGCAAATACTGTTTTGTTTTTGTTTCTGTTTTGTTGCTGCTCTTAGATAAACTTAGAAAAAAGTGAGGATCTTGGCCTAATGGCTGCTTAGCCCATATCCCATTTTACGCCTCCACCTGCCCAGTCAACTTTGATCCCAGCTTGTAGGATTCTAGCAGCTCTGACAAGGCCATTCCAATAGTGCTGCTCCAGTCTAAGGTAAGAGAGAAGATGAGGGTGGCCCTTTAAAAAAGAAACTTGTCTTCACAAAAGATCATTTCCAGCTACATCCCATGTTCTTTATGGTTGTTCCTCTAGAAAAGTGCCAACACTCCTACTGTTGGAGATTTTCCCTCTCCTGGGAAGAGGAGAACATTTAGTTCAGCAGTGCTTCATCACCAACTCCCACCCCTTTCCCCTGACCTGCCTGCCATTGGGAAAGAGGGAATGTGTGAGTCTCCACAGCCAGTCAGCCAGTCAGGGGCTCCCTTGGGAGTAAGTGATGTTTGTGCAGAAGAGATCTGCACATTTGGTGGACATAGTCCAGACCCCACCAGCCGTGGGCATTTCTCCTACAAGAGGGTTTTGGAATTTAGCTTGTGCTTTTTTTAAGAGCTTGATTTACAGAGCTTCCAGGGAAGGGAATGGTGAATTACTAGTCAACATCTTTTTAACTCCCACGCCAGCCGAGCAAATATAATTCAATTCAAAAAACATTGACACTTCAAATGTGTCTGGCTCTGTGCTAGGTATTCTGGGGATACAGAGATAAATAAGATATGGTTCCCTCATCTGCAGAGCTAACAGTCTGGCGTGTGTTTGTGTTTGGGGGATTACAGTTTAGTCTTCTAGAATAAAACAGAAAGCTAGTTCCCACTGGACTGTGTTTTCTCTACTGGGTGTAGTGCTGGTGATAATTATATTTGCTGTCACCTTCTTTTTGCTGATTGTCACTGCTGAATAATAATATTCAGTTCAACCCAATGCACATTTACTGAGCACTTACTGTATACATCGTTCTGTATACTAGGATATAGTCAGTGGTCATAGACTGGAATATTACTCACTAGTTTATGGTGGGATTGAGCCTATGGCTCTGGTTCCCACAGCAACATGCTCCAAGCCAAGCCTTCAGGTGTCATTTGGTTACTGGAAGGAGATTCTGAATCTTAATGGTGCCTGCCTAACTCTGCTGGTTAGCCTGTCACAGGGATGAGGTCCTAAGTGCTCCATCCTTGTTTTCCTTGAACATGTAAGACAGTGCCCCTGATGCACTGCACAGCTACGACACAGATGCAGGATTAGCTTCAGTCTGTCTCTTTCCTGAGAATGTCCAGTTACAAACCCATGTTCCATTGATGCTGGATTAATGCACAATTTCTTCTTGTAAGAACAACACCACTTACATAGGAGGCCCCATGGGGAGCAGCAGGAGCCTGGGACTATGACAGGATTCATAGGTACTGTTCTTAACTCTGCCATTAATTAGCTGTGTATCTTTGGTACCAGTTTTTTCATCACTTAAATTGCAATAAAAAATGTCTTTTCTATCTAGCTCCAAAAGATACTGTTATGTTCCTTGAGAAAATTAGATAGGACAATAGGATTCTGATTATAGGATTCTGATTTCATATATATTTATACACATAGAAAATTACTGGAATCTCTTCATATATCTAAAAGTGGTTTTGTTTGGGTAGTGGGATTATAGACAGTTTTAATTTTCTTCTTTGTGGATTTCTTTTATATGTAAAATTGCTATAGTCAGCATTATTGCTTTTTTAATCTGAAAAAAAATAAAGGCTTTAAAAATTTTTTTTTTAATTTTTATTTTAGAAATAGAAAGCACATGAAGGGGAGAGAGGGGCACAGAGAGAGAGAGAGAGAATCTTTTTTTAAATGTTTATTTCTTTTTGTGGGAGAGAGAGAATGCAAACAGGGGAGGGGCAGAAAGGGGGACAGAGGATCCGAAGCAGGCTCCACGCTAATAGCAGCAAGCCTGATGTAGGCTCAGACTCACGAACCACGAAATCATGACCTGAGCTAAAGTCAAACATTCAACCAATTGAGCCACCCAGGTGCCCCGAGAGAGAGAGAATCTTAAGCAGGCTCCACACTCAGTGTGGAGCCCAATGTGGGGCTCGATCCCATGACCCTGGGATCATGACCTGAACTGAAATTAAGAGTCAGATGCTCAACTGACTGAGCTACCCAGACATCCCTAAGGCGTTTTTTTTTATTTTTAGTATTTAAAAAAATTTGTTTAATGTTTATTTATTTTTGAGAAAGAGAGAGAGACAGAGTGCAAGCAGGGGAGGGGCAGAGAGAGAGAGAGAGAGAGGGAGACGCAGAATCCGAAGCAGGCTCCAGGCTCTGAGCTGTCAGCACAGAGCCTGACGCAGGGCTCAGACTCACCAACCATGAGATCATGACCTGAGCCAAAGTCGGCACTTAACTGACTGCACCACCCAGGCACCCCAAGGCTATTTTTTAAAAAAAAAAATCGTGTTTTGAAAGAATTAAGTCTTTAATTAAGCAAATATTATCCCAGCCTAATTCATTTATTATTCATGATTCATTTATTCATAAACACTCATTACACTTATGCTGTATGCTAGATGCAGTGATGGGCCCTGGGGACACTGTCCTGGCCATCAAGGAGCTTAGAGTGTGGATGGAGGACAGAGGAGTCAGCAGGAACTGTGGCAGATGTACTTTAGCAGGACAGAAGAGGAACAGAAGCCAGCCTGGGTGGAGGGCAGGAATGGGACATCAAGGAAGGCTTTCTGGAGGAGACAATGCCTGAGCTGGATCTTGAAAGAGAAGGACATGTTAGCCATAGGAAGAAGAGCTTGGGGTCTGGGGAGGATCTTCCAAACAGAGGCAATAGCATGTGCAAAGGGACAGGGCATCAATTTCCCAGAGTCGTGGCAGATGGATTATGAAAAATTTCTTAGGAAAGCTTTTCCCATTGCTGTCCAGTGGCCACACAGGGTGTGTGAAAATTAAAGAATTTCAAAGCTACAGCCCTGGAGGTGGTGGGGTGGGGGAGGTACAAACCCTAGCCAAACCAGCCTGTGACCTGTTTCTTGGTATAGCTGCCTTTCTTTTTCTTTTCTTTCCCGTGGGAGCCATCAGGAAGATGAAAGAAGCAGAATGTACCTGTTTAGGGGTAGCTGTGATGTGAAACCCAATCCTCTCATTAGAGGCCCTGACAAAGACTTCTCCATGAGCAGCCTTTCTTTGTGGGGCCCTGCAGCCGCTGAGAGAAGGGCTTCCACCGCTGCGCCATCAATCACTGAGATCCAGGCTGGCTCATGTCAGTGGCCATAGCTCCCGGGCTGCATGCCCAGCAGGTGTGACTTGCTTCTTTCCTCCTCTGTGCCTCTAAACCCTGGCCTCTCAGCTCAGAGCTTGTGGCTGCCCCATCAGACCGGGCTGGCAGCTCTTCTGCCTCAACCGCTTTAAATGGAAGCCCCTCTGATTTTGAACTACCAGTCCTCATCCTTTGCTTAGTTCTCAACCTGAGCGGTGCACATGGGATGTGAGCAACACACCTGAGCACTTACACCAGCTCAGCCTGATGCAGGCTGCCTCGGGCTGGAGAAAGAGCTCTGCGTGTGAAGTCAGAAGGCACGGGCGCGGTGTGCAGCACCGTGTTTCCGGCTCTAGAAAGGGGGCCTAACTATGCTGGGGTGGGGAGTGGGGAGTATTTGAAAGCAGTACTTAAAACTATTGGCTTTGGAATCAGGCTGACCTGAGTTTCAAACCCAGCCTCACCATTTACTAGCTTAGTAACCCTCAAAAAAACATCAATCTCCCCTTGTAAAATGGGGGCAACAGAAGTGTCTGTCTCATAGCATTGCTGGAGAGGATGGGACAAGCCAATGCCTGTGTGTCTTTGACCACATAGTAAGTACTCAATAAGTGTCAGCTGCTGTTATTGTTTATAAAGTCACTTTGTGAGTGTAAAATTCTGTAAGTCATAGTGATAATTATCATTAATGACGTGACTTAGCTGTAGTGAGATAGTATTCATTTGACTATTTGTACAGATAATCTGGAAATCAACTAAAGTAATGGTAACTATCATATGAAAAGTAGATATTTTTGCAAAAATTAAATTACAGGAAAACTAGAGAAACAAAAAAGGAAGCGTGATTCTTGCCCTTGAGAGGGATTGACTGCAAATGGTTAAAGGCAAACTAAAAATTACAATTTATTTTCCTCCCGAGAAGACGCTGCCAGCCTTTCCCAGTGAAGGCAATGAAGGCAGTAACCACACTGCAATACCAACTCTAACACCTTCATTTGGTATTTATAAATGGCCCAATAAGCCCTGGCAACCATGATATGTCACATCAAAGTGCTAATGACAGCACATTACGTGAATCACCGAGAAGCAACAATTGAAAATCTCTCACTGCCATCAACCATTTATATTGCTCCCAGATTGCAGTTCTGAGGGATTTCAGCTACGGGAAGGCGTGCGGCAACCTAAATAAATTAGGGAGAAGAAGCAATTATAGCCGCACGGCATTTGAGCTCAGGAGCGGGTGCCATCCTCAGAGCGGCCTTCACATGATGGAGGAGCAAGGCAAGCTCTGGAAATGAGAGAAGCCGCACCTCACCTAACCTCATCAGTTCACCTAAAACACTGAGAAGGACGTTGTTTAAAAATAATCTGACAAGAAAGAGAGGAATGGAGGGAGGGGGGAAGAGAAAAGGGAGAAAAAATAGAATGCTCTTTGGTGGGTTGGAAAGATTGTTTGCGACCGCCACAGTTTGACAAACTTAAGGTTATTTCTTAAGCATTCTATTGAAAACCTACGGGCACAATGAGGTCTGGTTATGACATTTAGGAACCAACAGGACTCTGATAGAAGTGACCTGAAAGCCAAAGAGAATACATTACGTTCTTTCTAAACTCAATTGTGTTTTTGTTGTTGTGTAAATAAAAGCAGGAGTCTTTTAAAATAGAGATAGAATAAATACACAGGAATTTTGTTTTTAATACCTATTTAAATATACACTGTAAATTTTTAAAAATCTGTCATTAGCTACCTCACTTTCAACTATTATCAATCTCTGATTTGGTTTTAAGCATTGAAAGGACTAAATAGAACACATCATTTTGACTCACTTTAAACTTAACTTGAGCAGGCCTGTCTTCTCCTCCAGAATTCACTGTTCTCGTCTTGACGTCAAAATCCTTATAGCCTCTCTTCATTAGAACGGTGAATCTCAAGCCTACGCACATTACAGTCGCCTAGGGGGCTTTTAAAAAATACCTGTGCTTAGGCACCACCACCAGGGATTCTGATTCACTTGGTCTGTAGAGGATACCAGGTGTTGGTATTTTTTAAAGCTCCCCAAGTGATTCTAACATGCAGCCAGATTTGAGAACCACTGGGTTAGAAGTTTCTATTTACCCTGATTAAATAGCAATTATCTTCCCCTTTTCTCTTTTGTACTTAACTTTTGCTTCACCTATCAAGATATTAACAAAATTTTAATACTGTCTATCACAAATTCATTTGATAAATATTCATTGACTATTATTTGCCAGACACTGTTCTAGTTTCTGAGGACATAGAGATGAAGGAGAAAGGCGAGACCCTGCCCTTGTTGGAGATTACAGTCTAGTAGTGGAGACTAAAACAAGTAAAATAGCAAATAATTAATTACAAAGTTCAGAATGGTGTGTAGGAAGCAAGCAGGCTGCTCAATTGAAGAATAATGGGGAGAGAGGATATAGAAAACCGGAGCAGGCAGCCGGCCATTGGGGGAGCAGGTAAAGAGCGCAGCATTCTCTCAGAGGTAGTAGAATCTGCAAAGGCTGCTGGCGGGGAGAGGCTCAGCGGCATGTCAGAGGTCATGAAGTGCCTCTAAGGCCACCCTGAATCCTGGTCCACCCGTAGCCAGGCGCAGAGACAGCCAGTGAACTGCCTGGTTCAGTTTATCTCGGGCTCCCCCTATACCTGGTTCCTACTCTACACTTGGCAAACCATTTTGCTTCCAGTCTCTGTGAGAATCATGGTGGTGCCCCTACATCTGGGATCCTCAATTGAGCCTCATGCCTACTGTATTTCTCTGCCACCGACCTGGCCATCTCCACATACAGCCCAAGTCACCTCTCAACAGGCTTTGAAATGAGAATGGTGGAATAATGATACTTGCAGAAGCTGGCAGTGAACATTTAGGATTTCATCAGACTATTCTATTTTGGTGTCTGTTTAAAAACTTCAGTGATAATTTTTTATGTCCTCATGCTTAGGGTGTTGTAACATACACTAAAGCAAAGCACTGTTTCAGTTGCTCTGGGACATAAAGAATAAAGACATGTTCTTTCTCTCCATGTTTGCAATCTGTTTGGAGAGATAACACATAGAACCTTGGAGAGGTAGCTGATAGGTGATGTATGTGAAGGTCTGTCTTGTTCACTCAGTATCTCCAGAGCCAGATCTCTGGATAGGAGACATTAGTACCGGCTGGAGGGAAAAGACTAGAAGGGATAATTGGGGAAGGCCTGTGCAACATGTCAGGAGTGGACATTTGTAATATTAGTTACCCAAAGAATACTTGCTCCTAAGAAAGCTCCTTGCCCTGTGGTGCTAGAAAGGAAGGAGTGTCTTAGGACAGAAGGAAAAGCAGGAGTCCTAGATCTGATATCAGGTTCTGCCACCAACTCATTCATCCTGGGGCACTGGGTGCTCTGGATCCATCTCAAAAGTGGTTGTTGAATGTGACCATCTGAGGTCCCCCTTTAGCTCTGATGTTTTCTGATTCGTCTTCGAGATTTCCATACCTGTATCTTCATACAGACCTCCCAGGTGAACTTATATTATTAAAACCTTTAAAATAAAAAAGCACTATTTCACTTTTAAATCATTCAGGAAGGGATCCCTCTTTTCTTAAGACTCTTGTAGCCCTGTTATAGCAGTTATCATTTTCTTTTGTTATTAGAGTTGTTTGGTTACATTGAATTTCCTCTGTGTCAGCTTCTTGAAAACAGAAGCCACCTCTCCTACTCTCCTGTATTTATATCCCCCATAATTCCCACTCATAGGCAGTCCTTACTGAACTCTCAAGATGCTTAGTGACTGGGATTCCAGGGGCTGCAGTGCAGTGCTCAGTGATGGAAATATGGGAGGCAGGCTTTTACTGTCAGGTGTTGTGTGCACACTGGGAGACAGTAGATCTTGGTGCTTAAGAGATGGGGCTCTGGAGTCAGACAGATCTGGATGTGAATGCCAACTCTTCTGTCTACTTTCTGCATCATGTTTTGCAGATTCTTCATCTTCCATCATCTGTATGATGGGGATACTAATGGTCTGTGCCTCATGGGCTTAACAATAGTGCCTGACACTTAGTAAGTACATAATAATGTGATCATTATTACCTATTCTAAACATATATGAAACTTATTCCTTGCAACTGGATGAAATTCTTACATCTTCGGAAAGATGGGAACATGTGGGAAACAGCCATCCCCAAAAGTAGGTTTACAAATTATAAATTACTATTTACAAATTGTAAGTAACATGAAAAATTTTAGTTACAATTATGTTAGTTGGCACATGTAGATTGTTTTAGAATCTTCAAAACCCTTTAAAACATCATTTCATATTCCATAAACCTGTATAATAATAGTTTTCTTCTTTGGCTTCTTTGACTTTATTATTTAAGGCCCACTATAAGTTTCCACAGCTTATTTCCATCTATTAATTCATGTGGCCTTCCCAACTCCCTGATAAGGCAGGTAGGATATACCCATCCTGCTTGGCAGAGAAGAAAAATGAGGCCCAGAGAGGTCCAGCAGCTTACCCAAGGGAACACAGCAAGGTAGAGCCAGTGGTTCTGAGTTCTGTGACTCTTCACTACTATTTCATTTTATCCCTGTGGTTCTGCCACAGCTTTGTTAAGTCAAGAATTCAGGTTAATTCTATCTGCTAGCAGGCAAGGCAGATAGAAATGGCAATGAGGAAGCAGAAAGGCTGGCTTCAAGGTAAAATAAAATGATCCGGGAGATAAAACCTGGGATTTAACAGTGGCTGACTCTTGTAGATTTCCATTTTTACTGAATAATGAAATAAAAAAAAGAAAGGAACAAAATTTCAATTTCATGCAGCAGCAAGTTGGTTTCACTGCCTATATTGAATGTATTAAAAGAGCAATATAGTGCACCTTGTGGCTCAGTCGGTTGAGCGTCCGACTTCGGTTCAGGTCATGATCTCATGGTTTGCGAGTTTGAGCCCTGTGTCGGGCTCTGTGCTGATAGCTCAGAGCCTGGAGCCTGCTTTGGATTCTGTGTGTGTCTCTCTCTGCCCCTCCCCTGTTCATGCTCTGTCTCTCTCTCTTTCTCAAAAATAAATAAACATTAAAAAAAGAAAGAGTAATATAGAGGGTCTACCTCTCTTAAGGCAGTTACCGCTTTGCCCCATTATTATATGTGTATGTGTCTACCTCCTTGATAGTGGGACCACTTTAGAACCTTTAAAACCCTAGAACCATGAGTAGTGCAGGAGCTGGACCATCCTCTAATGTTTAGCCATTTGATGATGGATAGCAGATCCAGATCCAGGAGTCAAGTAAATTGTTTGGGAGAGCCACGTTGGGACATTTGTGTTCTTATTTTTTTTAATGTTTATTTATTTACTTAGAGCACGAGCAAGGGAGGGGCAGAGAGAGGGAAAGAGAGAATCTGAAGCAGGCTCTGTACCATCAGCACAAAGCCTGACATGGGGCTCGATCCTGTGAACTACGAGATCATGAGCTGAGCCAAAATCAAGAGTCAGATGCTTAACCAACCGAGTCACCCAGGCACCCTGCATTTGTGTTCTTGAGGAAGATTCCAAGATGGCTCTGAAGGACAAAAGATCATTAATGCCCCTTCGTTAATCTTACCTCCTGGGAATTACTGCAAACGTATTGGAGGCTTTGCCATGAATATGAATTGATCCAGACCCTTGCCTTCTGGCCAAATGGAATAGGAAAGAAGGTGTTGGTGGTATCCATGACAGCATACAAAGTGCCATCAGTCCCTGCAGTGGGATTCAGGTATGGTTACAATGTCTGGAACAGCTGGGGCTGTAGGGGTAACAACTGGACTCAGTTGGTGATTATCTGCCATAAATTTCCAGGTCCTATTCCTCTGTACACACAGGGCTATAGTATTGAGAGATATTACATCTCTAATTATCCATGCTACCTTTTAGATCTTCATCAAGTTTGGGATTTCCCTTTCACCTCCTGGGACCACTCAAAATGGAATTAGTAGGTGGGTTGGGGAATGATTTACATGTCCTACTACATGTGAATATTCCCACTAAATGTCCCACTACTTCTCCACATGTGACTCTCCTCAATCAGGACAATCCCCTGTGGACATTATGAGCATTCACGGCACAAGCATGCAAAACATCAATGCCAATATATATTCAGTAGGGAATGTATGTTGGAAGCCACAACAGGACATTGAATTGGTCCCATGAGCCTTACCCACAAGGTCACTTTAGATTTATTTTCCCTACTGGGAACCTTGCCCAAATCTTATTAGTTGAATTCGAGAGCCCTCCTCCCCAACAAAATGAATAGGATAGTGACTTGGGAACTTGTATCTAACAGAGTCATGAGAGTTTGAGTTCCTTCCTCCCTGAAGTTTCTCACATACTTGAATGTATACACATGCCTCTCAGTCCCCATGGAGACAGGGAAACCTCAGTCCCACCTCTAGTCATTTTTCTTCTTAAAACAGCTAGAGTTGGGATAGAAGGGAAGGGAAGGATTGGAGCACTAAGGGAGAGAATAGCTTCCCACCAGTAAGCAAATCTTTGCATTTACATTAATTTAGGGTTTTTTTTTAAACAACAGCTTTTTGAGATAAAATTCACTTACCATAAAATTCTCTTTAAAAGTGTACAGTTCAGTGGTTTTTAGTGTATTCATGGAGTAGTGCAACCATCACTACTGTCTGTTTTCAAATATTACCTGAAATGGAAACCCCATACCTATTAGCAGTCACCCCTCATTCTTTACCTCCAGCCCCTGGCAACCACGACTCTACTTTCTATCTCTGTGGATTTGCCTGTTCTAGATATTTCATGTAAATGGAATCACACAATATACGGTTTTTTTGTGACTGGCTTCTTTCACTTAGCCTGATGTTTTTAAAGTTCATCCATATTATAATATGTATCAATACCTTATTCCCTTCAGTTGCTGAATAATATTTCACTGTGTGGATACACCACAATTTATTGTCTATTTATCAGTTGATAGACACTAGAGCTGTTTCTACTTTTGGCCGTTGTGAAAAATACCGCTATTAAACCTTAGTGCACGTGTTTTTATGTGGCATGTTTTCATTTCTCTTGGGCATATACCTTGGAGTGGAATTGCTGAGTCATGCATTAACTTTTTGAGGAATTGCCAAACTGTTTTCCAAAGTGACTTCACCATTTTTTATTCCCACCAGCAGTGTATGATGGTTCTAGTTTCTCCATATCCTCACCAACACTTATTATTGTCTGTCTTTTGATTAGACAACACTGACTTTGAAGAATCCTAGTGGATGTGAAGTGGTATATTATGGTTTTGATTTGCATTTCTTTAATGACTACTGATGTTGAGCATCTTTTCATGTGCTTAGTGGCCATTTATGACTTTTCTTTGGAGAAATGTCTATGCAAAAGAGGGGACTATTTGTCTGTGGTCACTTTGACCCATTTAGTTGGTGTGTGAGTAGCTATATTAGCTCCTCTTTGTCAGAAGACATAAACTTGGCAATGTAGCACACTCACTGAGAGCATGCAGCAGTAATTGGGGCTGGTGGCCAACTGCGTCTCCCAATAATCCACTTCTTGGCTTTACATGTTCTTGGCTGAACTCAAATTTACACTTGAGGGTGCTACTTTATCAGCCACTCTGATTAATCTGATTGATAGAGACTGGGACCAAATTTGTTCCATTTGTCTCATATAGTATGACGATTGATATTGTATATCAAGTTGGCTAGGCCGTGGTATCCAAATATTTATCCAAACATTATTCTAGATATTTCAGTAGAGGTGCTTTTTAGATGAGATAACATTTAAATCAGTAGACTTTGAGTGAAGTGTATTATCTTCCATAATGTGGGTGGGCCTCATCCAATCAGTTGAAGGCTTTAATAGAAACACAAGTGAACTCCTCTGAGCAAGATATAATTCTTCAGACTCTAATTTCAACATAGCTCTTCCCTGGGTCTTCAGCCTTCTGGCCTACCCTATAGATTTTGGACTTGCCATATTCCACAATCAGGTGAGCCAATTACCTAAAATCAAGCTTTTGATAGAAAGACAGACACACATATACATTCTATTGGTTATTGGTTCTGTTTCTCTAGAAAACCCTAATATATATGGCATTTAATTAAAGTTGATACCAGCAAGACCTTTATAAAATAATGACCAGGGGCACCTGGGTGGCTCAGTCAGTTAAGTGTTGAACTTCAGCTCAGGTCATGATCTCGCAGTTCATGAGTTTGAGGCCTACATTGAGCTCTGTGCTGACAGTTCAGAGCCTGGAGCCTGCTTCAGATTCTGTGTCTCCCTCTCTCTCTGCCCCACCCAACCCCCACTGGTAGTCTCTCTCATTAAAAAAATTTTTTTTTAATAAATAAAATAATGAGCATATTGTATTGTAATTCACCTGTTCATCTCTTTCTTCTCCTCTCCCATGATGGGAGTTGAAAGAGACTGTGAAATGTTGGGTGCACAGACTTTATTTTAGTAATCTCTGTCTTCCTTAAATGTAGTTGGCACTCAGTAAAGGTTTGTTGAATGAAAGAGGGAATGCATGTGTGAGTGCATGATTAGAATTCTATCGCCCATAGTTGCCTTCCCCAACATCTCCATCCAGCAAAAAAGTACAGCTTTCTTTGAAGGTCCATCTCACTGATCAACTCTGGAAGCTTTTCTTTAATTCTTCTAAGTGAATGTTTTCTCTCCTGCTCCTAAATCTCATTTTATCCGTATCCCTTTATGCATTTAGTAGGCCTGCTGTTATCTACAAATGCTTATAGTCTTTTACAAACTTGTCGTATTTCCCTTCCTAAAATATAAGTTCCTTGAGAGTATACTGATCCTTCTACCTCCAATAGCATCCAATACACCATCAGTACCTAATAAACACTCAAAAATTGTCTGCTGAATTGGGTTGTCTCAAACCAGAGTAGGGAATCACTGGTGCAAATGTGCTAATTACCCACAGCTGGTCTTAAAGGTGTTTCTGATTATTACTTAGCAGTTCAGCTTCCCTTTAGGAAACATGGCCTTTTTGCTAATGATCACTTTAACTACCACACATCTCAGTAATGACTGGTTGCCTTTAAAATGAGCCAATAACTAGACGTTTATAGACAGCATGTATGTTAAAGACCTGTGCATAGAATACACAAAAGGTTCAGAGACCCAGTAGCATGGGTGTTGAATTGTTCCAGAAATCCTAGTTCATACACTTCATTATCATTTTCATCTTCTGAGTTACCATGAAGTGAGAGCCTACTGTATGAGAGCAACGAGGTCGTTTCATAACATGTTTCTTAGTCCTTAAAACAACTGGAAATACTATCTTTAAATTACTGTTGATGAAATAGGGGTCCATAGAGTTTTGGTTATTTACCTGGAGATCACTCACAGCCCATCTAATTTTCATATTGTGTTCATCTCTAAGCCCTTTGTAATCTATCTCAGGAACGTGTCTCAAAGCTAAGCCATCCACTGTTGTTAGTCTCTGTCATCATTTGGCACCTCTTTAGCTCTTGTCTGGATCATCATGGTGGCCTCATCATGTTTCTCCTGCTTGTACCTTCTCCTACTTCCAGTATGTCTTCCACAGTGTTAGTCAGAGTCATGGTCATGTCATCCACCTTCTTCAAAAACCTTTGTTGAATCCTTATTGCCTACATAGTGCCCTGAATTCCTAAGCATGGCATTCAAGGCTCCCCATAATTTGGACTTGCCCTACTTTTATAGTCCTGTTTCCACCCACTTACTCCCAGATTACATGTCTGCTGCTAGAATCACCTATTCATTGTTGCCTTCAGCATACCCCGTACTCTGCTCCAAAGCCCATTTCCATTGCCGCCTTTTCTGATGTCCCCAATAGGAATGTCCCACTCCAGTTCTCTTGCAGCACTTTGATTATGTCACACTTGGTTCTCACTATACAATGCTATCTATCATAGTTATAAATATATAAGTCAGTCTCTTCTTTTAGACAGTGACCCAAACTGAAGGCAAAGAATATTACCAATTTTTGTGCCTGGCACATAATAGATACATAAGGAAAGATTATTAAATTGGCTGAATTACATTGAAAAGAGCTTGAATTTGGGGTGAATAAGTGATTAGAAGCCATGCCCCACTCTGAAGCACAGTTACAGCTGCTGCCTAAAGAGACACTGATTATAAATTCTTTAATCATTCTCTACACTGTAAGACACCAACCATTCAGGCAGCTGTGTATTAACTACAATATGAACAGAATGGCATCTCAGATATATTCTGGGCTCTTTCAACTCTGAGAAGCACCTGGAAGTGGTGGTTCCATACCAACTCAAGTAAGACTTGAGAGGGGATTCAAAGAGTGAAAGAGAGGTAGCTTGCCAAATGAAATGTCTTAGAAACACCAATTTAATGACTTACATATAAATTAATCATAAACATGTGGATTAAATTTCCCCAGAAAAGGCATGTTTTGGCTCTCCATGGACCAGAAATGATTGAAAAATGATTGGAGATATTTCCTGAGCCCAAAGACGAAGAAGGAGCAGGTCTATACTTCTTTAACTGCAAATATTAGCGCAATAGATAAATTATCCAGGGGGTCTGGGGAAGTTGGAAATATGGACAGGAAATAAGAAAATGAGATTCAGCTTGAAAGTATGCTCCAGGTACATCTGGGGCAAAATAATCAGAAACAGAGAGATTTTGTTTGAGTGAGAACCTAATAAAGTTATGGAGACTAGATATTCTAGGTGATTTCTAGTTGGCATGGCTCATGTGATACAAAGCAGGTCATTCTTATTCCTGAGGATGCAATAGTCCTGGACTGTGAAATATGAGATGGTACTCATTTCCCAGAGAATGTAGACAAAGCCTTTGCTTTTGATATCAAGATTTACTGGTGAAAAAGGTTTGGCTAAAATTAGACTATAACTTTTGCAGATAACTCAAGGAAATAAGTGACCACAGATAAGACTGTGGTCTTTGAGCATAGAGTCCAGAGGCAAGATGGAGTCTGAGATCCAAAGCAAAAGAAATTGAAGCTCAAGTTCCTTTCCTAGAAAAAGACATAATCTTTATGTGAAGTCATAAATGCATTTTGGACCATTCATCTACAGGAGACCTTCCTAGAAGCATTTATTCTTCCTTGCCATTTTATTTTATTTACTCTTTTATTAATGTTTATTTATTTTTGAGAGAGAGACCACACATTCAAGGGAGGGGTAGCTGGGGGAGAATCCAAAGCGGGCTCTAGACTGACAGCAGAGAGTCCATGATGCAGGGCTCAAACTGAGGAACTGTGAGATCATGACCTGGGCTGAAGTCAGACGCTTAGCTGAGTGAGCCACCAAGGTGCCCCTCTCCCTTGCCATTTTAAAACACTTCTTGGAGCGCCTGCGTGGCTCAGTCAGTTAAGCGTCCGACTTCAGCTCAGGTCAGGATCTCTTGGCTTGTCAGTTTAAGCCCCGCATGGGGCTCTGTGCTGACAGCTCAGAGCCTGGAGCCTGCTTAGGATTCTGTATCTCCCTCTCTCTCTCTCTGCCCCTCCCCCACTTGCACTCTGTCTTTCTCTCTCTCAAAAATAAATAAACATCAAAAAAAATTTTTTTTAAAAACCCACTTCTTGAAGAGATCAGACATTCGAACAGACAAAACTAAAGCACAGTCATTATAGGCAAGTTCTGACCGTGGCAGTTGGGCCATGCAGTGTTTTACAAGTACATTGAAGTAAATACCAAATGCTCTAATGTCAAGGAAATGCAAAGAGGTTTCCTTTGAGTCTAGAAAAGAGTTGAGGAAAGTAACCTATTGCTTTCTAGGAGGCAGGATGTCTTATAGAAGTCTGTAGGTGTCCAATGAAATGTGAAACAAATAATAATGATTAATGATGATAACAATCTTTTACATTTGTATAATGCTTTGCTATTTACATCATGCTCCATGTAAATTGTCCTATAATCTTCTCAGTAGCTATCAGGTAATATTACTATCTCATGTTTACAGATGAAGAAATGAAGAACAGAAATGACAAATAATTTGCTAGCCAGTGGCAATGTCAGGAAGTCAAGTCTGGTTCTTCTGATTCAGTATTCTTCTGTATCTAAATAACTTAGTAGCTTACTGGTCCAACTTTATAGGAAAGAAGATTACTATAGCTTGTCGAAAGTCTGTTTGCATCATTCAAATTCCTTTGTGATTGGATTGATGAGATGGTGTAAGCACTTTATTACTTCATTTAATGCTCACAACAATACTGAGGTGACTTTATTATTACCCTTTTTAATTTTTTTAAAGTTTATTTATTTTGAGAGAGAGAGAGCACACATGCATGAAAGAGTGGAGGAGGAGGGGCAAAGAGAGAGGGAGAGAGAGAATCCCAAGCAGCCTCCGCACCATCAGCGTGGAGCCCAGTGCGGGGTAGGGGGGCTCAAACTCATGAACCATGAGATCATGACCTGAGCCGAAACCAAGAGTCAGACACTTAACCGAATGAGCCACCCAGGCGCCCCTCATTGCCCTTTTCTAAAGATAGAAACAGGTACAGAGGGATTAAGTGACTTGCATCCTGGTTAGCAAGTGGAGGGCTGGAATTTGCATCCAGGCATTCTAGCTCTAGGACTCACTCTCTAACATTGTACTAATTTTAGGAACTACTTTGTCGTAAGTATCATGTTCCCTGGTAAAGGAAAATTTATATCAGAATGAAGTTGACATCTAGTTCTGGGAGTATCTAATCCTGGGGTACAGATTTTAACTAACTGCAAAGAGAGTTTCAAAAGTGAAAAAATAGGGAGCGATATTTAAACAGTATAGTATGTAAATGATGTGACCCCTGGAAGTATAACCAGAGATTCCCATTAGCAGCATGGTTGCTTCTTTCTTCTTAATGGGGAATGGATAGAATGGAAAGTTATCTTTTTTGATTAGAAGAAAGAGGAAAGTCTTTGGGTTTTGGTGTTAGGCATGCAGACAGCCCTGCCTTCTCTCTTATTTTTCTACTCTTGCTTTATAGAGAAGTAGTGATCAGGGGACTTGGACCCTACAGCTGACCTTCTAATTCAGCTCATCTCTTTGTTTAAATGGAGACAAGTCAGGGAAAATTGTGAACATATGGGTAGTTGAGTCACAGCTGCCACAAGTCTTTTTCCTGACAGGCTAAATTCTGCAGTAATTCCATAAAGGGTTTGAGTCAAAGATGAGGATTCAAGAGGAATGGAAAGAACCATTACAATCAAAACTGAGGATAAAGGAGAAGTCATGTGAAGCAGTGATGTGCACCAGCATGGAATGAGTGTGGTGTGAAGGGAACATAGACAACTTGTGAATGCTTCTAGGGAGAGCAATCTGAACAGTGAGGGGACCGTGAATCAGATGGTATGACCATGGGGGAAACTCCTGGGGAAAGTAGGAGAAAGAAGGGCAGACTTGCAGGTGATGTGTGGTTGTCTTGTGACATCTGAAAGGCTGTCACACTCAAGAGAGTTTAGATTTCTTTTATCAAGCATTGATTTCTCGTAAGGCACAGAGATGTACCACTGTCTAGAAACCAAAAGGAAAAAAATTGCCTACTCCTGCTAAAAGTGATGAGTCAGGATTTGAAGCCCAAGCCTGACCCTGGGTCACTTTGTCTTAACCACTGTGCTATTTTAACAAGAGGGCTTGAATTTATACTCTACAACTCAGATAATTTAAAAAAAAAAAAAAAAAAAAAACTTTCTTTCACTAATTGATCACTCCTGGCCCCTAACTGTACTTGGGAGTAACAAAACAACAGAAATCAACTTGCCAGTTAAAGGTAGCTCAGTCTTTTCTTCCTGGTAATTTCACAGACTTTTCAGAGTTTTAATCTCTTTCTCCTTCTTTTCTTCCTCTAAGATGCCATCTGGGTACAAAGGGGTGCTGACATTATATGCTGGTAATGGGGACGGGCTGCATGGTTCCTGTGCTGTCATTGGGTTACTCAGTGACCTTCAGTCATCACTCCCTAATTACTTGACACACTACCTGGTATTTACTGAGGTGTAGTGGGTGCTGCCAGGCCTCCTTGGCTTCATGCTGGCAGCAGCTGTTGAGCATTGGCATTCCTATTGCTGCATGCTCAGCTTCCCATACTCTGGGACTTCCTTGTACTGTCACCAAGATTATTCTAGAACACTGGTCCCCTCAGCAGTTCTGTGTGGTTCACAGAGCCCATGGGAACTTGCAGATCCCCTGTAGCCAAGTGGAGGCCATGGCAGATAGGAGCACTGACTCAGGCCCTCCCTTTGCAGAATCACACCAAGCCACCATTTCTGTGCCACTGTAGCTGCCATCTGTGTTGATATGTAAGGTTACCCCCATCCTGGAACCCCGAGTTCCAAGTGGAACACATGTATGCTTTTCTGTCAGTCTCCCCTTCTTCCTGGCCTGGGAACTCAGGATGGACTAGGTCCCTTTTCTGTGATCCAGACAACTTCCTAAACCTGGTCTCATCCCCTCAAAACTTTCTCTAAGTCATATCCTCGATCTTCTCCATAGTAAGGCCTCCAGTGAAACCTTATGTTCACATTGCTGAGCTTTGCTAGTTAAGAAAAGCTTTAAGAATTTGGTGGGGGCGGTGGGGGTCTACTTAACAAAATCTGTTTTCCAAGACTTTGCCTCACTGAGGTTTTTTTAGGCGAATTTGAAACTCAAAGCTGAGCACTGACCCTTCTGTTCTTAAGTGGTTTATGACCTTCTAAAGAAGCTTGCATGTCCTTGATTTAATATAAAAGGAGCTGAAGGGCAACAAGATTTACAGAGAATAAAGCTAAAAGTGGTTACAGAAAATAAAAACTAAATTGGTTATTTCATGTATTCTGTTTCAGTGAAATACTTTATCATAAAAAATTTAAATACATTGGTTTAAGATTTTAAAATACCATTCTCATTATAGTTTACTGCCTTCTGTAGTAAAGAAAGTCAACCAGAGCACGTTAGCATAAGCCTTTATTCAAAAATGCCAGGCAAGAAAAGGTTCTGAAGGAGTGTTCTAACTTGGGAAAACAAGGCAGAAGTTTTTAATAGGGCTTTAGCAGAAGGGGTTAGCCGAAGTTCAGCTGGTTTCGGGAATAGTTGGATCAAGACAGTTCTCAGAAGAGGGAGGAATTATATGTATGAGTTAGCAGCCATTGTTTGGGCAATTTGATTTTATTAAGAGTGGAGAACAGCTGTGGGAGACAAGGACATGCTAGGGCCATAGTGGAAAATTCTCTGGCCTTAAGTGTCTCTTAATTTACAAAGTGGAAGAATATACCAGTTGCTCTGTTCAGCATGTGCAAATCTGTTTTCTGAGCAACTGTTCTAATGATGTGGCCATAACCCACCTTGAGTATTCTGTCTGTCCATAACCAAATCTGCAAATTTTTTGTGACATAATGATATGGTTCAAAAAACATTGAACGTAGTAGACTTTCACTCAATATCTGCTTGGCTGGGTTAAGAAGAGGCCCTGCCTTTGAAGAATTCACCAAACAATAAGTAAGACAGATATAAACAAATTATCCTATCAAAATGATAGCGTGTTCAGAATGTTGTGAAATTTCAGGGAAGAAAGGCATTTCTGCAGAGGGAATAACATTTTATTTATACCTTGAAGGCTGATAATGATAATGGTTATAACAATAATATTAATATGAGCTACTGTTCACTTAGACCTATTGTGTGCTAGCCACTCTAGATACACTTTATTTCAAATCCTCAAAATATCCCACTGTCTTTATCCATCAGGCTGAATAAAAATACCATATAAAAAAAGACACCATAGACTGGCTAGTTTAAAACAATATTCATTAATTTCTCACAGATCTGGAGGCTGTGAAGTCCACGTTCAAGGTACTAGCAGATTTGGTATCTCATGAGGTCTGCTTCCTGGTTCATAGAAGGCTGCCTTTTCTGTGTGTCCTCACATAAAAGAAGGGAAGAGAGGTTTCTCTGAGGTCTCTTTTATAAGGGCACTGATCCCATTCATAAGGGCTCTACTTTCACGACCAAATTAACTCCCAAAGGCCCGACCTCCAAATACTATCACCTTTGGAGATTAGGATTCAACACATGAATTTTAACTAGGGACAGAAAACCAGTTTACATAACACCCACTAAGATGAGGGAGAAGAATCTAGGTGTTCTGTGAACAAGATTAGGAAAAACTGGTATAACACTGAATCCCACAGTGGGGGAATTATTCTCATGTCATCGTTCTATTTAAGTCTAAGAGAAGGTTCCAGTTTGATGGAATATGTCCATACCCCTGTCTAATCTTACCAATCTCCCATTTTACAAAGAGCCTCAGGCTCAGAGCGTTTAGTATTATATCTAGCTAGAATTTACTAATGCATTTTTTCATAGTACTTATTTTTATGATTACTTTCTAATTATAGAAAATGATGCTTTCTAAAAACTTACACAACTTTATATGAAGTTTCCAATGTATACAATTATTTAAGTTAAAAAGTAAGACTTTTTTAGAGTGTCTGGGTGGGTCAGTCGACTAAGCAGCTGACTTCAGCTCAGGTCATGATCTCACAGTTCATGGGTTTGAGCCCCGCGTCGGGCTCTGTGCTGTCAGCTCAGGGCCTGGAGCCTGCTTCAGATTCTGTGTCTCCCTCTCTCTCTGCCTCTCCTCTGCTTTCTCTCTCTCTCTCTCTCTCTCTCTCTCTCAAAAATAAACAAACATTAAAAAAATATTTTAAAAAGTCTTTTTTAGATATTGGGAACATACTAAGGAACATCCCCTTAGTATGTTCCCAATATGATGACCAAGTGATAGTGGCATGATATTTGGGCCTCAGGCTCTATACCTTACTGACCAGGATTTCTCTAGATAAATGGTGACAATGGGAAATAGCTACTGGATGTGAAGGGAAAAGAGCACTCCAAAGAGAGGAAGGGGCTCCTAAAATGAGAAGCATGTCAAAATATGATGCATTTAGAAACAATGAACAGTTTGGGGAGCTAAGGGATTTATGATGAATATTGAGGCATGGAACTGGCAATGTTATTATTCCACAGGAATCCTTTACCTTATGATTCCATAATAGAGATGTGGCTGATAGTAAATAGCATTCTTGTCTTTTTTGTTATTTATTGTGAACTCCCCTTTTTTGTAGGAAGCTGCCATAACCTTGATTAAAAATTAGAAAAGCTTTATTCTATGGAAGTAGGTAAGAGATGAGGATGAAAGGAATCAGAATATGCCACCCCAAAATATGCTGCTTGTTGGGGGCTTAAGAAGCAATAAACAGGAAAGAACTATCTGCCCCCCCCCCACTTCATTGGCCTAAAAGCAGGACATAAATTTCCCTTTATGAAGGTCTTCCCCTTCCCCTCTTCCATACCAGGAGGAAGAAAACCTATGGCTATCCCAAGTGACAGTAAGTCAGCACCAAGATGGGTTGGCACAAACAAACCTTACTAAGATAACCCTTATCTTCTATCAAGTATGCTGGTTCCCCTATATATTTACCTCCTCACGATTTACCACTCCTAGAAGCCCAATATCCTTTTCCTTTAGTCTTGCCACTTATCCACAAATGTATCACATATCACCCTTTGTTAAAATGGCAAATAACCCATAAGTCTCACTGCTTCTTTGGGTCTACACTTATTTTCTATGAACACCTCTATGCAGTAAAAATTAAAATATTAACATCAAATAAAACGTGTGTGCCTTTTCTCCTGGTAATCTGTCTTTTGTCAGTCTAATTCACAGGCCTCAGACACAGAACCTAAGAGGGTAGAGGAAAATTGTTTTTCTTCCCTCACAAAGCCCTTTTAAGCAAATGAGCCCTAATCACAAGTTTCTCAGAAGGGAAGTGGGAGAAGAATGAAACTATGTTTAGTTTGAAAAATATGCCCCCATATTGAGATATGTTGTCTCCTTTGAGAAATGTATTTTTAGGAAAATTTCTGACTTTTTCCAATCCTCTACCTCAAGTTATTTCAAGTAAAATAATAGTAAGAAAAATAGGTGAAAACTTATATGCAAAGTAAGTTATACTCATTTCCAATTATGTAAGTTAAATAGTATGTAAGAAGGATGAAACAAAAGGAGTTTGATGACAGTTAAACCTTCTTAAGCAGAAAGCAAAGCCTAAGAGACCATTATGCTCCCTAGAGCACACTGCCCTCTTTTGCTTTATTTCTCTCTTTCACTTGTGATTTGTACAGAAAAGAGGGAGGATCTTTTAGACAGGGGAGGCAGGGAAAGAGAATTGAGGCCCTCTTATGATTTACCTGAAACACCTTGGGTGAGGTGTGGATAGTGGAATATACCAAAAGCCATAAATAATGATTGTCCTATGTGCTGTGTCACTGAGCGGCCTTAGGCTGAGGGAAGAAAAGGAGAAATAAAGCTTAAGGCAGAGGTATGTCTTTTTCCCAGGGTGGAGACAGCTTCTGCCTCTTCATTTAATCATTAACAAATCATCACTTTACAAGAATATACCTATAGTATAAAACATTCCGCATCAAATAAACATCAGGCAATCGTTCTCTCTCACAGAAACTACTTTAGAACAATTTTTAAAACAAAAGAAGTTCTTGTGGTATAATTTGGCACCTTTCTTGCTGATGATAACTTTCCATGGAGCAACCCAAGATTCAGGGCAACCATGTGACTTAAGGCATTCTAGTCATGGCTTTGTCACACTATCACCATCTGGTAGCAACAGACCAAACTACAGGGGTTTTCTTGAGTGACTGAGTCATTAGAATATAAGAAAACTCTAAAAGAATTTGTATTCTTACAGAATATTTAAATTTTGTTTTCTGTCTTTGTGTTTCTCATTTTACTACTACAATATTCTGTGACTTTTTTTTTTTTTTTTCAATCTCCTTGGTAACACAGGAGCATTTTACTACTCATCCTTTTTCAGGTCTGAACTTTTAGGTAGGATGACAAGACACCTGTCTACTTAAGTACTTGGGGCTGCTGGCTTCCCTTTCACAAACATCCACTGTTAGATGCTAACTTTCCAGAGTATCTTCAAAGCAACTGTTGGTTGATAAGAAAAAAATGTTTGTTTTGCCAGTAAAGAAAACACTACTTAAACAGTCTTTGTATACATTGTGTGAGCTTGGCTAGGATTGGGTAAGAATCATGATAGAATAGATTACTTTTGGTGGACAGCCAGGTGAGGATTTTGAGGTGAGGGATTCAAAGGAGTCTTGGGTTCTAAACTGCTTTTTGCTGTTATCTATCAAAGGGTTGACGGGTCTTACGGGTTCCTGAAATATACCATTAAATTATTTCTGTATCTATCACTCTTGGGCAAGGATTTCCTGAAGCAGTAAAGTTATATTGATGAAGACAGTGGAATAGTTAAGTCAGATTACCATGGACAATGAGCTATGTAGGTATAGATTTGGTTCATACCACCAACCACCTAGCTCCTTATTTCTGCCCTTACACAGCTGAAGATTCATTCATTCCAGTAAAGGCTTTTGGTCTTTAGGGTAGCACAGTGAAAATGTCCAAGTTTTGGAGTTAATAGATTTTGCATAGCCTCGTGTTCAGCAAGGGTTCATTCTCTCCACACTCCCTTTCCTGTCTCTGCCTTCAAAGGCTTCTGTCAAAATGTGGAGAAATCGGAACCCTTATACATTGCTGGTGGGAATGTAAAATGGTGCAGCCGCTTTAGAAAGCAGTTTTTGAAAATGTTAAACATAGAGTTACCATATGCCCCCAGCACTTCCCCTCCTGGATATACACCCAAGAGAATTAAAAACATATCTCCACACAAAAGCTGCACATGGATGTTGACAGCAGTATTATTCACCATAGCTGAAAAGGGGAAACAGCCCAAATGTCCACCAACTGATGAATGGGTAAATAAAATCTGATATATCCATGCAGTGGAATATTATCTGACAATAAAGGGAACAAATCATTGTGCATGCTATGACATGGATGACACTTGAAAACATGAAGCTAAGTGGAAGAAACCGGTCACAAAAGACCACATGTCATATGATTTCATTTATATGAAATGTCCCAAATAGACAAATATAGAGAAACAGAAAGTAGATTAGTGATTGCCTGGGGCTGGCTGGTGGCAGGGAGGGGGTGAGTGGGAGGAATGAGGAGTAACTATTAATAGTTATGGGGGTTCCTTTTAGGGGTGCTGAAAATGTTCAAAAATTGATTGTGGTGATAGTTGCACAGCTCTATGAGCATACTAAAAACCATTCGGTTGTACACTTTAAATGGGTGACTTGTGTGATATGTAAACTAGATTTCAATAAAGTTGTTTTTAAAAAAAGTTTCCCATAAAATGCAAACATTCTCTTTGCTAAGAGTTGTACTATAAAAGAATACATTGCTGATAAAATAGAACCGATTGCTGAGAGCAAAATTCCAGAAAAGGAAGTTTTGGTTGGTGAAGAATGAGATATGGGTGCTGGGAAGGAACATGGCCTTGAAAGAGGAGTGCCTGCCTGGGCATACCCTAACATAGGCCAAGTCCTGTGGGGGCGTGCACGCTCAGTGCATTTGGCACCCAGAAGGGGATCACTTTTTTTAACATTCCCATTCTTCAACATGACAGTTTTTTGTAGTCATAATCAGTAATAGCATCTTCTTTTGACTCCTTGTTTAGTATTAAAACAGTTGACAATTTCACAGTGAATACATTTCACTTTTAAAGATGTTTCTATTTAAAGAGAGTGTTCAAATTCAGTAAAAAAAAAAATTTAGTGTGAGCTGAAATTTGTGTTGTCGAACCAGAAGAGTACACCTCATAGCTGGTATTCTGTTTTAGTGTTTAAATTTTAAACACAAAATCTCCAAGTGGTCCCATAAAATGACAGAATTGAAATAACTCTAGTTCTATTTTATCATCTTTAAGGTCATGGAGCAATCACTGTCTATTTCGAGCCTGTGGTTTAAATGTAGGGATCTTCAGTACCACTGGGGTTGGAGATGTGAAGTGCAGGCTGGAAGAGAGCTCACAAAGTTCTGAGCAGTTTGAATTGTTACAAACTTGTTCTCCAAAGGAACATGTGTAGCCAACTCCATGTGTGTAGGGGACCCACTGAATAACTGGGAGTTCTCAGAATTAACTTCCACATCCAAGATAGTGTTTCCTAAAAGATACATTATGAAAATGTGCTAATTTGAAGCTTACACATATATTATTAAAACTTACCAGTAACCACTGTGGTTGTTTCAAAGTCAGACCGACAAAAGACTTTTTAAGGGAGGAGTATTTTATCACTGGCAATGTTTAGAATTGTTGGCACATGGTGATAATAAAAAGCAGACTGACTTTTAGTTGGTTTTATTATTGTTTTTTAAATCTCTACATGTAATGCACGCCCCCCCCCCCTTGATGCTTGCATGCAAGACAGCCTGCCCCTACCTCCCTACACGTGGAACACCACTGAGGCTAAGTCACAAAAGTCTGTGTAGGTTAAACTGCATCCATGGTAAATGATTATGTATATATTCTAACAACTATAGTTACTGTGAATAAAATAGGTCAACTTAAGAGCAAAAAAAAAAAAAATCTGTCATTTAAATCTAAATTTTCTATAAGTCTGTTATATAATCCTAGCACTGGAATTAAAAGGTTAATTTTTATTAAATCTCTGAGCTCATGGAGGCTCTAAAGTCCACACTAAGTTGTAATAAGTTAAAATGGATTTCTCAAGGTAAAAATTGGTTTTGTTTGTTGAGAAGAAAACACTAACTTTTATAAACTATTCAGCCAGATGTTGAGCTCTTGGGGCATCTAACACACATTTTGTTTTTAAGTGCTGAAAATCTTTTAATATAAAAAATAGGACATGAGGGGCGCCTGGGTGGCTCAGTTGGTTAAGCGTTCAACTTTGTCTCAGGTCATGATCTCACAGTTTGTGGATTCAAGCCCCGCATCTGCACTGTCAGCACAGAACCTGCTTCAGATCCTCTGTCTCCCTCTCTCTCTGTCCCTCCCCTCCCCTCAAAAATAAACATTAAAAAAATAGGACACAAAAAGAGGAATAATAACAAGGAAATAATTATAACAATACTCTATGAAAGCATTTGAAACTACAACTCGTAATGGCATATTGTGTGAGTTCACTCTTTTTCAACAGAAAGGTGGTATGACATATAAGAGAAATATATACAAGGAAAACAAGACCAACTGGCCGTATAATCTGATTCATTAGGAATTCTAGAGATATCTTATACAATTTCCTCATATGTTAGAGATCTAAAGTTCATTTGAAAAAATGAAATATCCCATCACCCTGTCCATCCATATTCTTTCCTTCCTGCCTGCCTGCCTTTCTGCCCTCTTCACTCCCCTCCCCAGCCTCTGCCACCATTCTTCATTCACTCGGTTTCTTTTATATTCCAGACACTGTGCTCAGTAGTAGATTACAAAGATAAGTAGGTTATCATTTCTGCCCTCAAAGATGTCTCAGTTTGGTGGCAAAGACAGACATATAAGCAACTGGCTATAATTGAGTGTGGTTAGTATGGTAAAAATGCACAGAGAGCTGCAGGGAAGGGGTAATTAGCTCTATCTGGGCAGAAGGAAACTCTCTACAGGAGGTGACATCAAACTGAGTTTGAAGGGCTTCAGGATTTCTCCAAGTAGTTATTCACACAGGTGGCATGGGAAGCAAGATGGAGCAGAGGAAAGACATTCTACGGTCAGAGTCCAAGACTTGATTTACTTTTTTCTTCTCATGTTCCTCAAGTTTAAACTGAAGTAATTTAAAACTCATTTATTCCCAACATTTTATTGAGCACTTCATATGTACAACATTCAATGAATGGGAAATTCCAGGATTATTGACAATTTAACAAATCATGAGTTGCTTTTTAGAACTGGTTGTCAAGTTCACTTAAGTAGGATCAGCACCCATTTGAATTCTAACTCTAAAAATCTCCTTTTTTTTTTCCTGCTTGGCTCTGCACAAGAGCAGGTTTTGGACAAGCAGTACTTTATAACTTTTCCCCACTTCCATCTTTCAGGTTTGAGGGGTCTTGTTAATTCTGACAGTCCATAACTTGGTTTGTAAAACCTGCTTACCCTGGTTGATTCCCTTGAGAGCAGAGTTAGGGAAGCCAGTAGCCGCCCCCCCCCCGCCTCCCCACCCCCACCCCCCACCCCCGGTACCTTTTTCTCCTCAGAAAGCCGTGTTAGGGTGAGGGGCATACTCAGTCTCATTGGTTGAAGCACCATTGGGCACATACAAGGCCTACCTTACCTAGCCCCTGAGATTCCCAACCATAGCAAAGTTAGACAGTTGAGAAAAGGAGAGCTGCTCCCATATGTACTTAGAGCAATGAACATTCACTCAACCCGAAACCTGGAAGTATGCTCACACCTAATTGTTTTCCAAACTACCACAGCCATATCTCCCATCCCATGCATACTTTCTCCGTTATGACTTTGACATTCCCCTCTTAGAGGGGAGGGGTCTGTGTTCACTCTTCTTGAATCTGGGCATGCTACTATGATGGCCTCCACAAATAGAGTACAATGGAGGGCACGCTATATCATTTCTAAGACTAGTCATTAAAACAGATGTTCTCTCAGGACACTTACTCTTATATCCCCACCTCCATGCTGTGAAGAAGCCCAAACTAACCAACAGAGAGACACAGAGAGGCCACATGTAAGTGCTCTAACCAATAGCCCATCTGAGGTCCCAACCAACAGCCAACATCAGCCACCAGATATGTGAGTAAAAGTGTTTCCAGATGATTCTAGTCCCCGGCCATTGAGTCCCTGTAATTATTATTAACATTTTATTTTCCAGATTAATCTGATACTTTTTAACCTATAAATCCCTATGACCTAGTATGCTAAAATAGCCTAGTATGTGGATTCACCATGATGAATATTTTACTTCTAGGCTTGTATTGGGTTAATTTAAGTAGGATACACTATAATGGGAAATGTCACCTAATTTCCTTTCTTCAGGCCTTCCTCCACATCTAATGGAGGGGGAAAAAAAAAGTTTGTCTAGCTATTCTGCCCCCTCCTGAGATTATAATGCTTTCATCATGGCTGGGAGTCTGAGAGCTGTAAATGGAATCTAACGTGAATGATTTAAGGTAACCCTGCCTGTCAGACTATCAGTCAAGATTTGACTTGGACCCTCTTCTCTTCCTCCCACTTCCTGACTCTACTCAGCAGGACATATCGTCTCATTATCCACCTGGCTTCAACATACCCACACAGTCGCCTGTCTTTCTGTTTTTCCTGTTGGTCAGCCTAGAAGAATGGGCCCATACACAGAAGTTTCAGGAGCTTTGGAGAGAAAGAATGGGCATTTATGTGGTGCTGGGAATAATAACAACCTACCTCTGATTTGTCTATTTTTTACCGTTTCAAGTGCTTTATACGGCTCATGAGGATGCAGAGAAACTTGATCTGTCACACATTGCTGTGGAATGGTACAGCCACTCTGGAAAAGAGTTTTAGTTTCTTAAAAACTAAATACACAGTTACCATATAACCCAGCAATCATATTCCTGGGCACTTATCCCAGAGAAATGAAAACTTGTGTTCACATAAAATCATATACGCTATTGTTCATAGCAGCTTTATTAGTAATAGTTAACAGTCTGTTAACAACCAAAATGCCTCTCAGTAGGTGAATGGTTAAACTGTGGTACATCTAAACCATGGAATACTACTTAGCAATAAAAAGTGAACTGTGGACACATACAACAACTTGGATGGATTTCAAAGGCAGTATGCTTGGTGAAAAAAGCCAATATCAAAAGTTAAAATAATGTATGATTCATTTGTGTAATATTCTTGAATTAATGAAATTATAGAGATGGAGAACAGATTTGTTGCCAGGGGTTAGAGAATGGAGGAGGGAAGCGAAGGGGTGAGTATGACTATAAAGTGGTAGCATAAGGCAGACCTTTGTGGTGAAACAGCTTTATATCTTGACCGTGGTGGTGGTCACACAGACGTACACATGGGGTTAAATGGTATATAGCTATCCACTTATCATGCCTATGCCAGACTCCTTGTTCTTATATTACACTGTAGTTACATTAAGATGGAATCTTTAGAGGAAACTGGGAAAGGGTACAGGAGATCTCTGTACTATCTTTGCAACTTCCTAAGAATCTCTAATATTTCAAAATTAAACCTTTTAAATAAGTTTTTTTCTCACTCTCAAAAATCCTTTCAGACATATAAGCATTTGATATTCGTCCCCATTTTTCACATGAAGAAACTAAGTTTCAGAAGGGTTTTGACTTTCCTAAAGCCACATGGCTAAAATGATTCTGGAATTGGTTCTTCTGACTTCAATTCCAGTTCTGTCTCATTCAGGTTGTAGCAGAGCCACCTCAGTTCCAGGAGTCAGAGGCGTAACCCTTCTGTTCTGGTTTCACTAATGCTTCACTGGCTTACTTTCACACAGTTTATTCAGCTTTTTTTTTTTTTTTTTAACCACTTGAACTTAATAGATAGTGTATCATTTTATGGAATCATATTTGTACCTCTATAAATTGATTCTTTATATGAGTGGAAATGTTATAGAACCAAAATAACATGAAGTATGTATTTGAGTACTAAGGCTGAACTCAAGATCTTTTTTTTTTTTTTTTTTTTTTTTTTTTTTAAGAGAGAGGAGAGAGAGGGAGTGCAGGCTGGGGAGGAGGATAAAGGGAGAGAGAGAGAATCTTTTTTTTAAAGTTTATTTATTTTTGAGACAGAGACAGAATGTGAGCAGGGGAGGGGCAGAGAGAGAGGGAGACACAGAATCTGAAACAGGCTCCGAGCCCTCAGCACAG